>NW_004524680.1:432201-433433 GCF_000260255.1 Octodon degus | reverse complement strand
GAGAGAGAGAGCTGGCCAAATAGCTCAGAAGATTAGAGCAGGCGCAGGGGCTGGAGGTTCGATTCCCAGGCCTGCCAGGCCGGCTCCGCCCCAGGGCACGCTGAGACAGTGATTGAGACTGCGCGTGATGGCGCACGCCTGTAATCCCACCACTTGGAAGGCTGTAAACAAGAGAATCACTGAGTCCAATCTAGTAGTGAGACCCTGAACACCCTGTAGACCTTTTCCTAAACTACATCACATTTGGCAAAAAGAAGTAACCACCAGATTGAGGCTTAGACAGAGGTTTCCATCTGGCCACGGCATGTTGGGTGCCGTGTCTGCAACCCTTGAGGGAAAGGCGGAAGCAGGGTACTAGGGGTACAGTCAGTGTTGCGGCACATGCTGGGCTTGCACAAGGCCCTGGGTGTATTCCTGAGCATGTGCATCCCCAGAAAGGAGGAGAAAGCGTTGGCTCCGCCTTCCATAGCGATAGCTCAGGTCCCCCCCCACCCCTGCCCTCATTGGAAAAGGCACAAACAGGCCAACGTTTGGCAGTGGTCAGCAAAGCCGCGGCCTCAGCCGCCACCGGCCAGCCTCGTAGCCTCACAGGCCCTCTTGCAGTGCGTCAGGCTTCCCCGGGGTTCCCAGAGGCGCTGTGTGGCTCACAGCCCCAAAGCCAGCAGTAATGCTGCTGCTCTTCGCTCCCTTGCTCAAGGACCCCAGCCATCCTCCAGCCCCCGTTTTTCTGTTCCTCTGATGATGCCAGGACAGGAAACCCCAGCTAGCAACACTGGCCTGCATTTCAGTGCGGCTCCTGGTCGGAGCGATCCTCCCTTGGATGTCAAAACCTTGACACTAACAGAAAACAGGTTTGTAGGGACCAAAAGTGAACATTATTATGAAGGGATTATTGGGCATGCTTCTGCCTACTACCGCCTCTGGCTGCTTAGCTGACTACTTTGGCCACAGGAGAGACCAAACCATTCAGAGCATGGGCTGTTTCCTGCAGCAGAGCTATGCCAACCTTGAAGCTGTTTTTCGTGTCACTGGTAACCCGTGCCTCTGGGCAATGGTGTACTCAGGAAGGCTTGAATCTGATGGGGGCCATTGTTTCTTCCCTCTAAGCACTTTGAGAGCTTTTTCTTCTCTTCAGTGCTGAGGAAAAGACCCAGGGCCTTGCTCATGCTGGGCCAGGGCTGGGCTACTGAGCTCCGAGCCTGTGGCCCTTCTCTACTTTCCTGAGCAGTTTA
>NW_004524680.1:429907-432101 GCF_000260255.1 Octodon degus | reverse complement strand
GGGGGGAGAGACAGACAGACAGACAGACAGACAGACAGACAGACAGACAGACAGAGACAGAGACCCTAGGGGAAGCAACATGCTGAGCCTGCCCGGGGAGGGGAGGGGAGGAGGAGGAGGGGAGGAGGAGGGGAGGGGGAAGAGGGTCTGTCTCTGCTCTCAGAAGTCTCATGTGTGAGGAAAGCAAATTGTTATTAACTAAGCAAATAAAGACTCAATCAGTGTGATGGGCGCTGTCACAGAGGTGAAAAAGAGCGACTACTCTGGGAAGTCACAGTTCTGGGTCCCTTGCTTCCCTCAGAGCTCTGCCTCACGGGCTCTCCCTTTCTGGCATAGGGGTCTTCTCAGGCCTTCACCAACCCCTAGAACAACCCCTTTCAGCACTCATGGTCTGCCCTTATCTCCCACCATTGCCAGAAGAGGACATTCTTAGAAAGCAAGAGTAGGCATTGCCTGCCCTATTCTTGCCTGACAGAGCTTTGAAAGGCCCAGGAGTCCCAGCTGCCACTCAGTGAAGAAGCCACGCCTGAGATTTGGCCAGGAGGTGCTCCTCAGACCACCCAGAAGCCCCTGCAGAGCCGGCAGGGAGGTGGTCAGAAGCCTGTTGGTCCCCAAGGATCTGTGACTGTGCTGAGAGCGACCGCCTTCTCCCCTCTTGCTCCTGGCTCCCAGCTCTGCCTCACGGGCTCTCCCTTTCTGGCATAGGGGTCTTCTCAGGCCTTCACCAACCCCCAGAACAACCCCTTTCAGCACTCATGGTCTGCCCTTCAGGGCCTGGGAATCTGTCAGCCCTTCATTCTCCCAGATCATCCCAGTCTCAGTCTCTCTGGCTCTTATGCCTACTACTCTATGCCATTATTTTTTCCCCGGTGGGTGTCCATCGGACATTCTCAGCTCAGACATTTCCAGTGCACCTCCATGTGCTGGAGACAGGGTTAGGCTTAATGGCAGTTACTTCGCCTTGTCAGGGCAGATCTTCCACGCAGCCACCCCAACTGCAAATCTCCTACCCTTCCCCCCTTGCTTCAAATCTGCATGCTTATCTCTCAAGAGAGATAAACCTAAGCTCCTAGACAAGAGTCTCCAAAAAAGAGATTTGGGGCTGGTCCTATAGCTCAAGAGGCACACCTGCCCGGCAAGCACAAAGTCCTGAGTTCCATTCCCTGAATAAATAAATAAATGAATAAATAAATAGATTTCCTGACAAGTTTTCTAGCCTGAACTGCCTGCCTCCTTTTGCACAAGTCAAAAAACATTTCCACGAATCTCTTACCTCCAACTCTGCTGCAAACCCGGTGCACTGAGTGATCTTCACTGCCACGCAGCTGCCTCAAATGCCCTCTATGAGGCCCTCCCAGGCTCGGCCCCAGCAATGACATCCTCTCCTTTGAAGAAAATTCCCCAAATTAGGACACCCCAAATGCTACAGCGTGGGTCTAGAGTACCCAGAAGGCCCATGTGTTGGAGGCCTGGTTCTAGGACTGGGCTATTCTGGGAGAGGGGAGAGCCCTGAGGAGGTGACGTCTAATGGGAGGAAATTGGGTCACTGGGGCTTGGCAAGGAGGTTAGAGCCCGGCTGCCGCTTCCTTTGTCTCTCTTTACTGGTTGTTTTGGGGGGAATAAGCCACCTCTACTGCAAGCACTCGTGACAGTGTACTGTGCAGCCACAGGGCCCAGTTGTCGTGGACTGAAACTGTGAGTCCAAACAAACCTCTCCCTCGGTAGGTCGATTATCTTAGGCGTTTTGTTACAGGACTAGAAGGCCGACCAGCACACAGACTTCGAATGCTCTACCTCAAGCACCGCTACAAACCTTGCCCCCAGCCAGTCTTGTGTCCCCTTTCAGCACACTGCCCCCAACGCCTTCTCCTTGAGGCTTATTTGGACTTGCCCACCGCAGCTGTCTGCACTGTGGAAATTCACATCAGTAGATACCACAGAGCTACTATTTATAGTCTATCCTCCCACTAAACACAGGCTCCTTGGGGGGACCAGCTGTCTTACTAAAACCTGGGATCTAAGCCAGGGGTGGTGCTGCACGCCTGTAATCCCAGCACTTGGGAGGCTAAGGCAGGAGGATGTTGTGAGTTCGAGACCAGCCTGGGCTACAAAGTGAGCTCAAGACCAGTGTGAACTGCATAGCAAGACCCTATCTCAAAAAAGAGAAAGAGAAGGAAGAGGAGGAGGAGGAGGA
>NW_004524680.1:416546-429309 GCF_000260255.1 Octodon degus | reverse complement strand
ATATAGAGAGAGAGAGAGAGAGAGAGAGAGAGAGAGGATGATATTTCTCATTTACTATTTATTTTGTGGTGTTAAGGATTTTTTTTTTTTTAACCCGGGATTGAACTCAGGCGCTCGTGCTTGCCAGGCAAGCCCTTATTCCACTGAGCCATCTCCCCAAACCTGGTGTTAAGGATCGAACCCAAGACTTCGCGTATACTAGGCAAGTGCTCTGCTACTAAGCTGCACCTGCAGACCCAGCCCTCAGTGTATCTTTATATAAGTCCTATACAGCTGGAAAGTAGACCTCTGTCCCTTCTTGCAGATGTGCCTTGGAGCCATGGAGACGAGCCACAGAAGGAGGTCCTTTCGCTAAGAAGGTGATGAAGTCTTACAAGCTTTTCTTTGTGCAGTGAACAGGCACAGCTTTGGGACATGTGGCCCACAAAGGGCCTCTGTCTTACCAGATGGTGCAGACAGGAAAGGTGACAAGGTGTGCAGGGAACAAAGGCAAGAAGCTCCTGCTGAGCCTGGTAATGGAGCAACTCTGAGGAGACGGCGCCTCCAGAAAGGATTGCTGCTGCTCGTGCTCCTGTGCTGGTTCTGCTGGTGCTGGTGCTGCTGCTGCTGCTCTTGCTGGTGGTGGTAATGCTGGTGCTGGTGCTGCTGCTGCTGCTGCTGTTCCTGCTGTTGTTGCTGCTGCTGCAGGTGGGCGCAGGCTCAGGCTTCCTGGGCTTCACACAGAGCTTGCCCTGTAACAATGTGTGACCTGGTTTGGCGTCTCAGCTGCTGGCAAGCAAAGAGAAGGTCCCAATGTCACACTGCTAGGAGGATTGCAGAGGAGGCCCTGGCTCAGCAGTCCCAGTCACCTTGGACCTTGACGCTCACAGTGCATCTCCAGCCTGCTCCAGGGACGCCAGGGAACAGAGCAAGCAGGTGCTATGAACTCAAACCACAGAGAGGAGCGGGGGATCCAGGATGGGGTCAGGAGTAGGGCAACCTGAAACAGGGATCTGGCACTTCTTAGACTTAGTTCTTAGACTACTGCAAAAAAGTTGGCAGGACCAGTGCTATAAGCTCTGTTTTCTGGAAACCAAGGACATTCTGGAGAGCTGAAGGTGACCGAGGGCCTGGCTGAGGGAAGTACAGTGCCAGAACTTTCTTGTGTGGTACTGGGCAGGGGCCAGAGGTTGGAATCCCCAAGGTAGAGTGCGCAGGAGGTGAGAATTGCAGACATTCAGGCATGAGGAGCAATCCTGAGGGGCGAGCCAGGTGCATCTGCAGTCCTGATCTCCTTTGAAAACAAAGGAGATATGCCTTTGTTTTCTTCATGGTAATGGATTCAGTTTTGTTTCTTTTAATTCATTTTTTAGAGCCAAGGATGTAGCATAACACCATAAGTACCTGCTTAGCAAGCACAAGGGCCTGAGTTCAATCCCCTGTTAAAAAAAAAAAAAGGCCGGGGAGATGGCTCAGTGGAATAAGTGCTTCTCCGGCAAGCAGAAGGACCTGAGTTCAATCCCCGGTTCCACAAAAAAAAAAGTAGGATGTGGTCACTCATTCCTCCTCATTGTCATATGAAATAAATAAATAAATTTTCAGTACTGTGGATTGAATGCAGGGCCTTTGCACTGAGCTTTTGAGGCAGTGTCTCTATAAGTTGGTGAGTTGAACTGGAACTTGGGATCTTCCTGCCTCAGCCTCCCAGTGCAGATTACAGTTGTGTACCACCATGCCTACTTGCATTTATTTATTTACTGGGTACTGAGAACTGAACCTAGAACCTTATAATTGGCAGGCAGGTGCTGCACCACTGAGCTAAATCCCAGGCCCTCTGTCTTTTATTTTTAATTTTTTAAGAAGACAGGATCTTTCCTGCTCAGGTGCTCAGACTTTCCCTAAACTCCTTGTTTCAAGTGACCTTTCTGCCTCAGGTGCTGAGACCACAGCCATGTGCCACCACACTCTGGACTGATATTTCTTTCTTTCTTTCTTTCTTTCTTTCTTTTTTTTTTTTTTTTGTATTTAGTACAGGGTCTACAGGGTCACACTACACAAATCAGACTGAGTTTTCAGCCTCGCAAGAGCTGGGTTTACAGGCACACACCACCACCCCCAGTCTCAATCGCCATCTCAGCGCACCCAGGGCAGGACCAGCTTAGCTTGTGGTGCCTGCGCTCTGCCTAAGCAGGTGCTTTAGTCGGCTGAGCTATCTGGCCGGCCCTTGTCATTTCTTTTGTGTACTCTGGCTCTTAGCTACTCAAGCAGTCTGAGCCTCCTGCTTCAACCCCCTAAGCAGCTGGGACTCGAGGTACCCAGCCCTGGCTTGGCAGGAAAATGAGTATTTTTATTGTGAATTGGGAATAAATGTGGTCAAGAGTCACAAAGCTAAAAGAAGGTGACCTTGAAGAGGGGTAGGCATGGGTCCAGATTCTTAGACTATTGCAAAAAGTTGGAAGGACCAGTGTTACAAGCTCTGTTTTCTAGAAACCAAGGACATTCTGGAGAGCTGATGGTGACTGAGGGCCTGGCTGAAAAAAGCACAGTGCCAGAACTTTCTTGTGTGGTACTGGGCAGGAGCTGGAGGTTGGAACCCCCAAAGTGGAGTGAGCTGCCTACAGTAACCCGGGCTCCTGACACTGTCATTTGCTACTTATGCAAATGCCTTTCAGCAAAGGAGGCTGAGACAGGAGAATTACAAGTTGGAGCCTGGTCTAAACAACCTGGTGACTAGTGAAGCCTTGCCTCAACTAAAATAGAAAATAAAAAGAGCTGAGGGTATAGCTAAGTGTGAACACCTTTTGGTTCAATGTCCAGTACTGAAAAAAAGGAGGAGGAAGGGTGTAGTGGATTTCTAACTGGTCAACTTGGTGCACCCAGCTGAACTGAACGAGCATGGTGCAGGCGTGGGAGGCCCACCTAAGGATGGTTGCTGGCAGCGTAAGAGGCAGAAGGGAAGAAGCTGTTCGTTCACTGTTAGGGATGCTGTTCAGAGAAGCTGCTGGAGTTGTGGGAAGCTGTTGGTTTTCCTGCGCTGTTCTGCTGAGTGACCTTGTTTTGCTGGCTTTCCTGATGAACTTGGCTGCTCTTGTCAAGGAGGAGCTCAGGACCTTCGTGGCTGCTGAGGATGGCTACAGTTCATTTTGGGGAGCTCTGGTCTTTGACTTGAGCATCGCTTCCTGGTTGTGGAGGGGAAGATGGTGCCCTGCTCAGCCTCATGCAAAAGCCCGTTTTATTGGATTTCCTGATGGGAACTTGACTTTCCCCACCACTGGAGCAGCTCGGGACCTCACTGTTGCTGAGGATGGCTGTGCTGCCCTTGCAGGAGCTCCAGCGCTTACCTTGAGCGTTGCTTCCTGCTCTAGTCCAGGCTCAGCCAGCTAGCACGGCTCCTTCATCCTGCTGGCATAGACATTCTAGCTTCCACCACTGACCTTTGGGCCTCTCATTATAAAATAATATTATAAAATGTGTCCTGGGGGCTGGGGAACACAGCTCTGCAGCCTAAGTGCCTGCCTGGTATGTTCAAGGACCCGGGTTCAATCCCTAGCACTGGTTGCTGTGCTGGCCCTAGAACACCATGCTGCTCCCAAAACCAAGTGTGGTGGCACACGCCAGTAACCCCAGCACTGGGGAGGCTGAGTCAGGAGGATCACTACAAGTCCGAACTGTGTAGTGAGATCCTGCATCAAATAAATGAATAAATAAATAAATAAATAAATAACAAATAAATAATTTTTAAAAATATTAAAACGTGTCCTAGAGGGGCCGAGGAGATAGCTCAGTAGAATAAGTGGTTGCCTGGCAGGCACAAGGGCCTGAGTTCAATCCCCGGTTCCGCAAAAAAAAAAAAAAAAAAAAAAATAATGTGTCCTGCATTATATTGTTCCCCTTGCTAAAAACACAAACCATGACAAAGGGGTATTAGAAGCCAGAAACGATGATGCACACCTGTCACCCCGGGTGGCCAGAAGTCTGAGGCCAGCCTGGGAAACATAGCAAGACCCTATCTCAAAAAAAAAAAAAAAAAAAAAAAAAAAAAAAAAGGTTGGGGATGTGGCTCAGTGGTAGAGCACCCTTGGGTTCGATCCCCAGCACCACAGAAAAGGTGGGCAGGAGCCAGGAAGGTGGCCCCAGGCACAGGAGAGCGGACGTCTAAGGACTCAGCTTCAGGCCTCAGTGATGCGAGGCAGAAAAGCCTGGCTTCTCAGAGCACACTTCAGAGCCACACTGGACCCGTGGCTGGCTTGTGTGGGAGACAGTTCCGGGACATTAACCCCCAGGGCCAGGAGGCTCCCTGGAGGTCACCCAAAGGTGGAGAACAAAGGAACAGCACTTAGCTATCTCCACTCCTAGGTTTTCCTCCTATGGCAGCCTGTGTTTATTGGGAATCCATTATGGGGCCTCCACCGTTAGCTTAGGCACACAAACCTCCGTCACACCAGGGAGCACCCCCCCCACGCGCCCATGCAAGGGTTTGCCAGGGGCCTGCAGACCTGGAAACTGAAGCCAGGATCAGGAGGATGGAGGCGGGGTTGGGGTTTGCTGGGGCCTGGTCTGTACCCCCAGAGCCTGGCGGCAGAGATTACCACAGGTTCTGCACCGGACAGCACATCATCTGTTTGTGATTGTCATTTAGTTTGTGCCACCTCTAGGAGTGGTGATAACACTGAGAAACTCTCCCTGGGAAAATGGACCTGGTGAGTGACAGCACAGAGGAAGGTAATTAAATGAGCTCATTTACCTGACAAATTCCATGATTTATGGGATAGCAAGGAAGTGGGTCTCCGGGTAAGGTTAGGAGCCTGGGAGTGTGGACCTGCAGTTTTCTTCAGCAGCTTGGTCCTCAACAGGGGGAGTGACCTTAAGACCCCCATCTTACCTGACTCCTTCATTTCCTGCTCCTGCCCCGGCAGCTCGACCTGACCTTTGGGTCCACCCACATGCTGATGCTGGGAGCTCAGCCTCCACCAGCCCAACACCCCCCTTCACATGCACACCTCGCCCAGTCCTGCCTCCTTCTACACGGGAAGTTGTTATTACTGTCGTCGTCGTCATCATCATCATCATCATCATCATCATCATCATCATCGTATGAGGTTTTTTGAGACAATGTCTTGCTAGGAAGCTCAGATGGGTGTTAAACTCACTATGTTGCCCAGGCTGGCCTCAGATTTGCAGCAATCCTCCTGCTTCAGCCTCCCAAGGGCTAGGATTACAAGTGTAGGCCACCACACCCAGATGGACAAGAGATTTTCTCTTTCTTTCTTTTTTTCTTTTCTTTCTTTCTTTCTTTTCTTTTTTTTTTTTTTGTGTGTGTATTTTAGGGGAGGGTCTACAGAGTGTTCAGGGTCTCACTACTAGATTGGACTCATAGTGATCTGCCTGTTTACAGCCTCCCAAAATCTGGGATTACAGGCGTGCACCACCACACTGTCTTTTCTTTTCTTTTCTTTTCTTTTCTTTTCTTTTCTTTTCTTTTCTTTCTTTCTCTTTCTAAGACTGTGTCTCACAATGTAGTTCAGGCCAGCCTTGAACTCACTATGGAGCCCAGGCAGGTCTTGAATTTATGGTGATCCTCCAGACAGGAGACTTTTTTCAAAGACTAGAGAAAAAAAAAAAATTGAGGATGCTCACCCACCCTATGACCCTCCTTAACTGAGTTTTTTGCTCTGTACAAACACTCCCATCAGTGTCAGGTCGTACTTGGTCCAGGTAGGTTGTAGCTGGAGCAACCTTCTCAGTCCCGGACCCAGAACCAACCCATACAATGTTCTGTGCAAGAAATATCAACTAGTTATTAATGAAATTTATCGCCCACTTTGTAAAGCCGTGACTGTTGCCTGGCAAGCAGTTTCACATCATTAGGGGGAAAGAACCACATAAAAGCAAAGAATTAACTTATAAAACAATTCCTTTTTTAAAACATCTGTAACTGCTTTCCTTGTTGTGGTTTCCTGTACCACATGAATAAACTTCAAAATAACTGATATGCACCCACAAAAATAATACAGTTGGCAAGAGCTACGTGCTCACAGAACCTACATTTAACAATGTGATTTTGTGTTCAGACAGCTGTAGCTCCAGAGTGGAGCATTCATTTAGGGTTTTTTTTGGTAGGAGTCCCCTCCTAGTTCTCATCTCGGTCCAAAAAGTCAATATTTATAATCCCAAAGATACATTATTGGAATCCCACCAAGTTAATTCTAATCTACAACTCACAGTGCAATGCACAACAAAAGTAAAGACAATAAAACATATTTAGGAGGGGCCGGGGAGATGGCTCAGTGGAATAAGCACTTGCCTGGCAAGCGCAAGGGCCTGAGTTCAATCCCTGGTTCCACCAAAAAAAAAAAAAGAAAAAAAAAATTTATGGCTGGCCAAACAGCTCAGCAGATTAAAGTGCCTGCAAGCAGGCACAGGGTCCAGGGATTTGAGCCCCAGGCCTGCCCCCAGGGCACACTGAGATGGCAATTGAGACTGGGTGTGGTGGCGCAAGCCTGTAATCTCAGCTCTTGGGAGGCTGTAAACAGGTGGATCATTATGAGTCTGATCTAGTACTGAGACCCTATCTACCCTGTAGACCCTTCCCTGAAATATAAAATAAATAAATATATTTATAATTATTGGGGAGTTAAGTCCAGCCACAAAGATGGCTTTCTGGAACCAAGAGAGCCACCCAAGCCTGCACCAGGGTTTTATTCAGTGGAGGAGGAGTGGCTTGAGGAAGACTGAGAATTGTGGGAAGTAGGTGAGTACTGTGAGCTGAGCTAGGTAAGTGGAGTGCATTTACCTCTGCCGTATACAGAGAGAGTAATTTGCATTATGCTAATGAGATAGCATCTGATGTTTGGAGGATCTGGTGCTTCAGCTCTGATGTGTAATCTTTCAAGCTCCAGGAAGTCATAGCCTCTACCTCGAGGCTCCATCCCAGCTGACCGTGTGGAGCACTGGCTCTTCATCCTGTCTCAACCTGACTCATATGGGAGAGCAGCAGGTGTGGGTTATCAGGGAAACACTCATGCTGTCTTTAAAAATTACCACCAGCACCTTGGCTAGACCAATAGACATTGCTTAAGGCTAATTGAAAAGATAAGAAGTCTTGGCCAACTCTGTGCATATCAATACAAGGAAATAGGGTCAGGCTCAGCCAAAATGGAGACAATTGCTCTTCTTTCAAGGAGAGCTACTCAGGAGGTCCTCTACTATTTTTTTTGTTTGTTTGTTTCATTTTTTTACGTATTTAGTACAGGGTCTACAGGGTCTCACTATGTAGATTAGACTCATAGTGATCCTGTTTTCAGCCTCCCAAGAACCAGGATTACAAGCATTCACCACCACACCCAGTCTCAATGGCAGCTGCAGTGCACCCTGGGGCGGGGCAGGTATGGCATGCCAGGGATAGAACCCGAGCCCCAGGGCTCTGCCCAAGCAGGCACTTCAGTTCACTGAGCTACCTGGCCAGCCCAGAGCACTCGCTCAGGATGTCAGGATGAGGGCTCTGGTGTAGTCGTGCAAGAACCCTCACAGAACACCTAGGATCAGATCCTTGCAAACACAAGGAAAAATCTACCCCTTTCTGAGCAAAATGACTCATGACCAGCTGTGTACTGTGCGCCTGGGAGGCTGATGCAAGAGGATTGCAAGTTCAGTCCCAGCCTGGGCACCTTAGGGACATGACAAAGACCCTGTCTCAAAATCAAAAATAAAAAGGACTTGGGTATCTTCGAGGATTTGGCCAAAATCCCCAGTTGCCTACTTGGGGGGGGGGGGTGCAGTGGAAGGAGGAAAGAAGAAGCACACAAATTTAATAATGCACGACAGGGGCCTGGGAGATCAGTGCCTCAGGACGAGCAAAGACAAAGGCAATGTGCACTAGCCAATAGTTTTTGGGTGTGTGCAATAATTGGAAGGATTATCAGATGACTCAGAGGGGGGTGGTGACCTTATGTTAATGAGGCTCTTTAAACTGATGAGATGGAAAGTTAAGAAGGAGTTTGTCCTCTCCCTGAGGCGAAGCTCTATTTTTATTACTACTGCAGTTTCAAGGACCTAGGATGCCTTCAGCTGGTGCAGTCTCTTATTTATTATTTTTTGTCTTTTTGAGACAGGTCTCACTGTGCAGTTTAAGCTGGCCTCAAACCCACTTTGTAGCCCAGTTGTAGATCCTCCTGCCTCGGCCTCCCGAGTGCTGGGATTATAGGCCTGCACCGCTACATCAGTTATATTGAGTCCCCCCCCCCCAACCTGGAATTGAACTTAGGCCCTTACGCTTGCCAGGGAAGCGCTTATTCCACTGAGCCATCTCCCCAGCCCCCAATATATTGAGTATTTTTAATGCACTAAGTTGCTATTGGTTATATCTTCTCTGGATCATACTTTTCCAACATGATTTTAGGGTATGTGTACACACTGTTCAAATTTTCCTCTTTGGTTATAATAACTGCTCTTATTTGCCAGGCATTTTCCATTTTTAGCCTATTGCTTCCTCTCAGGAGGGACGTACTTCTCAGAATGCTTGTGCCCCCTTTTTTTTCTTTTTCCTTCTGAGGATGGGATGAAACTCAGGCCTTGTGTTAGGTAGGCAATCTACTGCTAAACTGTACTCCCATCCCCCAGATAAATCTTTCTGATCCACAAATCTGCTCAAGCCCTTCAGACACCACTGTTCTTGGACTGACTTCAACTTCCTGTCTTTATCCTCCCACTCCTGCCTGGTCCTGGGGGTGCAACTCAGGGACAGTCTACCACTCAGCTACATCCCGTCTTTATTTATGGAATTATGATTTTTTTTTTTTTTGTATTTTAGGGAAGGGTCTACAGGGTATTCAGGGTCTCACTACTAGATCGTAGTGATCCTCCTGTTTTTCAGCCACCCAAGCACTGGGATTATAGGCAGGTGCCACCTCGCTCTGTCTCAAATGCCATTTTATTTTATTATTTATTTATTTATTTATTTATTTATTTATTTTTGGCGGAAACGGGGATTGAACTCAGGCTCTTGCACTTGCCAGGGAAGCACTTGTTCCACTGAGCCATCTCCCCGGCCCTTCAATTGCCATTTTAGCATGCCCCGGGGGCAGGGCCTGCACAGCAGGCAAGGGATCAAACCCCTAGCCCCTGAGCCTGCCTGCCTAAGCAGGTGCTTTAATACATTGAGCTATCTGGTAGGCCCTCTCTTTCTTTTTTCTTTTTTTTTCCCCCTCTGTTTCTATAAGAACATTTATTTGAGGCCAGGGAGATGGCTCAGTGGAATAAGCACTTTCCTGGCAAGCACAAGGGCCTGAGTTCAATCCCTGGTTCCCAGAAAAAACAAAAACAAAAACAAAAAACACCCATTCCACTGTCAGCACAAAAAATTCATCCCCAAACACTAAGCAAAACTGGGATGTTGGAGTATAACTTCAGTAGAAATAGAATGCACACCACATATTTTTATTTTGTTTTAATGAATTAATTTTTCTGTATTTAGGACAGGGTCTACAGGGTCTCACTATGGAGACAGGACTCGTACTGATTCTCCTGTTTTCAGCCTCCAGTGCTAGGATTACAGGCGTGCACCACCACACCCAGTCTCAATCACTGTCTCAGTGTGCCCCGCGGGCGGGGCCGGCATGGCTTTGGTTTTTTTACCTTTTTCAGACAGGGTTTCCCTATGTAGTTCAAGCTCTCCTTGAGCTCACCTTGTAGCCCAGGCTGGTCTGGAACTTGCAAGGACCCTTCTGCCTCAGCCTCCTGACAGCTGGACTGCTGGGATTACGGCATGCACCACCGCGCCGGGCCAACACGTGTAATTTTAAATATAGCCACCTTTTCAAAAAGGGCCAAGTAGGAAACAGGAGGAGCTGGCTCGCCCAGCACAGATGTGGACAGCGCAGCGCTCGCTGGGCAGCGCGGGATCCAGCTCTCGACCTGGAGCCAGCTGCATCCCTTCTGCCCCGGGCGCCCGGGCTGCGGCCGGCTGGGGGGCCCCTGGCCCCAGAGCCAACACCGCGTTCCTCCCTAGGGAGAGGCTGGGGCGGCTCTGTCTGCCTTTGGGGGCCCCCGCGAAGTCGCCGAAGCCGTTTGTCCCCACCGCGGGAGCTCAGTCACAAACATGCGCAGCTGCCAGCTGTTTCCGGGCGCTCTTGCCCCCACCCCACTATTTACTGCTTCCTCGGGGAGCGCACACCTGCGGTTTTCCTCTCTCCCTGCGCAGCTCCATGTCGTCGCACGACCCGGCTGCCGAGGGGTGGCCCTCAGCCCAGCCCCTGCTTGCTCTGGAGTGCAAACACCAGGGCAGCCCGGGTCCACAGAGCCCGACCTCCAGGCTTGTGCTTTTCCCAAGGCTCAGGTCCCCAGGCGCCCGCGCTCTACCTCAGTCCTGAGGAGTCCTGAGTGAAGCTGCATCTCAGTTTCACAAAAAGCAAGCACAAAGAAAGCAGTTAAATATAGATGGACGGGTGGACGGATGATGAGTGGCTGGATGATGGGCGGATGGATGGATGATGGGTGGACGGCTGTATGGATGGATGGATGATAGATGGGTGGGTGGGTGGATCTATGATGGGGGGACAGATGATGGAGAGAGAGAGAGAGAGAGAGAGAGAGAGAGAGAGAGAGAGAGAGAGAGACAGAGAGAGAGACAGAGAGAGAGACAGAGAGACAGAGAGTCAGACAGAACATATGTAATTTCCAGCCGGGCATAGTGCTGCAGTCTGTAACTCCAGAGGCAGGAGGATTGCCCAGAGTTCAAGACTAGCCTGGACTACATAGTGAGGTGTTGTCTCAAAAGTAAATAAACAATTAAATAAATAGATCATTTCTACTTAATCGTATATTCTATTTATTTTTGTGGTGTTGCACATGGAAATCACACATGCTAGGCAAATACCTCTGAATCTCCCCCCACCGCCATAATTATTAAATTGCCCCCACTCTGCTTGAATTTTTGAGCCCCCTGCCTTAGCCTCCTAGCATGCTGGGATCACAGGTGTGTACCCTGTTTCCTGTGCCTCATGGTGCTCCAAACTCAGGATCCATCCTGGTGAAGTCACCACCTGCCCCTTCCTGGCTCAGCAGCCAAGTGGCCAACAGGGCCCTGGAAAGCAACGTCTACCTTGGGCTCAGATGGAGAGACTGCTGTCCAGGCCATACCCCACGCGCAGGCAGCAGGGAGCTCCAGGTGCCAGGCAGCTCTGTTACATGTTCAGTGTGTGTATGTGTCGGAAACTGAACCTAGAGCCTTCATACTGAGCTATACCTCCAGCCCCAGACTCTTGGAGACAGGGTCTTGCTGCGTAGTTCAGCCAGGCCTTGAACCCACAATGTCTGAGGCGGGCCTCAAACTTGCAGAGATGCTCCTGCCTCAGCCTCTCACATGATGAGATGACAGGCATGAACCACTACACCCCCCTCTAGCCCTTTTTTATTTTGAGGCACAGTCTTGCTAAATTGATAAACTGCCCAGGCTGGGGTGGAATCCTCTTGCCTCAGCCTCCAGAGTGCTGGGATCACAGGCGTGCACCACCAGGAGCAGAGACTAAGGACTTATTTTATTTTTTGGTAATAAGGATCAAGCTTGTGCTTGCCAGGCAGGTGCTGTGCCACTGAGCTATATCCCTGGCCCCATGTGGGACGTATTCTGTGTTCTTTTTTTTTTTTTTCTACAGTTTTATTGATAAACAGATAGCAATGAGACAGTTTCAAATCAAATCGGAAGTACAGTTTCAACAAATAATACACTGCATATATTCTTCTTAGTGGTTAATTGCTGTACAAGATGCGGACTTGTGATCCTATTTACAAACACCATTAGAACAAATCATTCTATTCATTAAGACAATGCAACTATATATCTACCCCAACCACTTTGAATACACAGATACAGAATGGACATTCATTGGTGTACCCCATTTTTCCTAAGTTCCGTTATTGAATATTATAGGTGTGTAAACTCAGCAAAATATTCTAAAAGAGTCCAGTAGCCCATAATAGCATTGGGTCTTCTGTTTAACTGGCAATGTCAGAAATTATTGACCTGAGTCCCCCACAGCTTGACTTAACAGCATGGCTTTATTTCTTATATTTCGTCTTCATACTTTTCTACTGGATGGTTAAGACCAAGGTATTCTGTGTTCTTCATCTATCTTTGGCACAAAAAAGTGGAAGCCAAGGAAAATATCAGGGGCAGGGGAGATGGCTCAGTGAAATAAGCGCTTCCCTGGCAAGCGTAAGGGCCTGAGTTCAATCCCTGGTTCCACCCACCAAAAAAAAAAAAAAAAAAAAAAAAAAAAAAAAAAGGAAAATCATATCATTAGGGTGAAGATACCATACAAGAATGTTTCTCCATTTTTTTTTTCCTTTTTTGTATTTTTTTTAGTACAGGATCTACAGGGTCTCACTATACAGATTGGACTCATAGTGATTCTCCTGTTTTCAGCCTCCCAAGAGCTGGGATTACAGGCAGGTGTCACCACACCCAGTCTGAACTGGCCAGGGGCAGGGCCTGCACAGCGTGATGGGGATCGAACCCTCAGCCCCTGTGTCTGCCTAAGCAGGCACTTTAATCCGCTGAGCTATTTGGCTGGCCCTGTTTCACCATTTTTATCCATTGTGTGATACTGCTGAGAAACGAAGACTTCATTTTACTTCTGAGATGGTACATTTGCTTAGCTATGAAAATGGAAACGCCCTCCTCATTTTAAGTATTATGTGAAAATGAAAGATCGTACAAATTTAAAAAAAAAATTATTTATTTATGTGGGGGGGGCCAGCTCAGCCCACCAGGGGGCGGGGCTGGCTG
>NW_004524680.1:406851-416021 GCF_000260255.1 Octodon degus | reverse complement strand
CTAAGAAGAATGTATGCAGTGTGTTAATTATTGAAACTGTCCCAGCGATTTGATTTGAAACTGTCTCATTGCTATTTGTTTATCAATAAAATTATGAAAAAAAACAGAAAAAAAAATTAAAATGCAACTTATAGCCTGGTATGGTGGTGCACACCTCTAATTCCAGCATTTGGGGAGGCTAAGGCGGGAGGGCTGCTAGTTCAAATTCTGCATGGGCAATTTAGCTGTTTAGCAAGACCTTGCCTCCAAAAGGGCTGGAGACTTAGCTCAGTGGGAAGGGCCCTGAGTTCCATCCAAAATATCAGGGAGAGGGAAAGAGAGAAAGGGAGAGGAACAAATCTGGAAGAGGGTCTGGGAATATAGCTCAGTGACATAAGCCCCTGCTTGGCAAGCACAAGGTCCTGAGTTTGATCCCCAGTACTGGGGAGGTGGCGGGAATCTGGAAGAAGCAGAGAAAGTAATCCAGCTAAGGCCCTCCAAGTACCCTTGCCTTGGCTTGCAAGAGCTCACATGACCTCACCCCTACAGAAGCAGGGCTACTTTAGCTTGGCCTTGCTGCTGCAGCCCTGGAGGACTGTGGGTAACAGCATGGGGAGAGGCTGTGCCTGAGAAGACCCTCCCTAAAGCCAGGCAGCTGCCGCAGCCTCCCACACAACCTGGCTCAGACACTCGTGCCTGGGAGGTTTCTCCACCCTAAGCCTTGGAGGGACAGAACACGGTTATCTGCCTGCACCTCACTCCAGATGAGGGCAGTTTAGTAACATAGAAAGATTCTGTTTCAAAACAAGGTAGGGGATGTAGGTTGGTGAAAGGCCCTATCAATCCCAGTACCTAGTATGCTAAGGCTCTGGGTTTGGTCATTTCCCTATACCCCCAACACCCCCCAAAATAAGAAAAAAATGAATTAGTATCTCCATGAGATAACATTAGCTATACACTGCCTAAAATAAACGTTGGTTAATGCCATAGATTCAACATATTGTTCTTTCCAAAATTCTGGAGTGAAGGGGGCCAGGGAGATGGCTCGGTAGAATAAGCGTTTGCCTGGCAAGCACAAGGGCCTGAGTTCAATCCCCAGTTCTGCAAAAATAAATAAATAAATAAAATTCTGGAGTGAAAACACCTTATTCACTAGCTGGGCGTGGTGTTGCACACCTCTAATCCCAGCACATGGAAGGCTGAGGCAGAAGAATCACAGAGAGTTTGAGGCCAGTCTGGGCTCCATAGTGAGTTCAAGCCTAGTCCTGTCTCAAACAAATGAACAAATAGGGGCCGGGGAGATGGCTCAGTAGAATAAGCGCTTCCCTGGCAAGCGCAAGGGCCTGAGTTCAATCCCCAGTTCTTGGCAAGCGTAAGGGCCTGAGTTCAATCCCTGGTTCCACCCACAAAAAAAAAAAAAAAAAAAAAAAAAAAAAAAAGAAAAATATACTACATGCTCCCGGGGCAGGGCTCATATTTATGACTGTCCTGGCTCTTCCTCCCAGAATACTGATAGTACAGATGTGTGCCACCACACCTGACTCTATAAATTTTTTTTTTTTTTTTTTTTTTTGGCGGAACCGGGGATTGAACTCAGACCCTTGCTCTTGCCAGGGAAGCGCTTATTCCACTGAGCCATCTCCCCGGTCCCTCTATAAATATTTTTTGAGATGGGTCTTGCTGTGTTACCAGGCTGGTCTCAAACTCCTCGGCGATGGGGGGCAGGGAGATAACTCAGTGGGATAAGTGCTTCCCTGGTAAGTGCAAAGTTCAATCCCTGGTTCCACAAAAAAAAAACAAAAAACAAAAAACAACTCCTCGGCGCAAGCAACCCTCCTGCCTCTGCCTTCCGAGTAGCTGGGACCATAGGCACAGGCCACTGAGTTCAATGTTATTATTCACTTTTGGCTTTACCTACCATGCCTAGCTAGGGCTCTACAAAGAAAAGGTTAACTACACACATATAAGGTTCAGAGAAATTCTAAATTACACTGTGGATGTAACAGTTCAGACCAGAGATAGAAAACACACGTAGAGAGCTATAGAAGGCAAGGAGTGAGGGGCGGCCTGGGAGGCTGGACAGAGCACAGGGCTCCCCTGCCAGGGAGGGCAGGGTGTGCAAAGTTCCACGCAGCCAAGGCAGGCCTGTGCTGCAGAGCTTTGTTCCTTTTATTTATTTATTTATTTTTGCGGAACCAGGGATTGAACTCAGGCCCTTGCGCTTGCCAGGGAAGCACTTATTCTACTGAGCCATCTCCCCGGCCCCTCATTCGTTTTGTTCTGTTCTGTTTTCAGAGAAATCCGAAATCTAGATTTTGTGTAAAGTTTTGTTTTGTTTTTTATTTGTTTGCTGTGCTTTTGGTAGTACCACAGATAGATTTTTTTTTTTTTTTTTTGCGGAACTGGGGATTGAACTCAGATCCTTGTGTTTTTCAGTCAAGCGCTTATCCTACTGAGCCATCTCCCCAGCCCCCATTTTGTTTTTTGAGACAGAGTCTTGCTATGCAGTTCAGGCTGGCCTCCAACTCACGGCAAGCCTCAGCCTCCCAAGTGCTGGGATTACAAGGGTGCAAGTGTACCTTGCTTCTAATTTCTAATGTTATATGGGAGGATAGAAGAGATTTCACAATGAGTGAAAAGTAGACACGACAGTCCTAAGTGTGACAGGTTCCAATCTAAAGTGGCCGCCTATAGCCTCACGCATTTCTCGGAGGTGATTTTTTATTTTTTATTTATTTATTTTTATTTTTTGGTGGGACCAGGAATTGAATGCAGGACCCTGAACTTGCCAGGTAAGCACTTATTCTACTGAGCTATCTCCCTGGCCCCAGAGGTGATTTTTATTTTTATTTATTTATTTATTTATTTATTGGCAGAATTGGGGATTGAACTCAAGCACTTGTGCTTGCCAGGGAAGCACTTATTCCAGTGAGCCATCTCCCCGGCCCCCAGAGGTGATTTTTAAAATTAAGTATATTAGTACAATTTATTATTTATTTATTTATTTTAAACATTTATTTATTTAGTGTGTGTGTGTGTGTGTGTGTGTGTGTGTGTGGCCAGCTCAGCCCACAGGGGGCGGGGCTGGCTGGCATGTGCTGGGGGATTGAACCACGGTCCCTGTGCTTTGCTAAGCTTGTTCTAAGTAGGTGCTTTAGACCACTCAGCCATCTCACCAGCCCCTGTTATTTATTTTTTTATGTATTTAGTACGGGGTCCATAGTGTCTCACTATGCCGATTGGACTCATGGTGATCCTCCTGTTTAGCCTCCCAAGTGCTGGGATTACAGGCGGGCACCACCATGCCCAGTCTGTCACTGTCTCAGAGCACCTCAGGGGCGGGGCTGGCACTGCACTCTGGGGATCAAACCATAGTCCCTGTATCTGCCTAAGCAGGCACTTTAGTGTGCTGAGCTATCTGGCCAGCCCTATTTATGTCTTTTTTTTTTCTTTCAGAACCAGGGATTGAACTCAGGCCCTTGCGCTTGCCAGGGAAGCGCTTATTGCACTGAGCCATCTCCCCGGCCCCTAATTATGTCTTTTTGAGACAAGGTCTCACTGTACAGTTCAGGCTGGCCTTGAGCTCCCTTTGTAGCCCAGGCTGATTTGGAACTTGCAACGATCCTCCTGCCTCAGCCTCCCAAGAGCTGGAATTACAGGCATGCACCATCACCCCTGGCTACCCCTGGCTTATTACTTGGTACCCTTTAGATATACATAATGATCACATTCCTTATAGGGAATCTGCAACTGATATAATTTTTTTTCCTATTTACCTCCTCTCCCTTTAATGCCTCTTCCCCTCCTTTTCTACAACAGTTTTATGTCCATTTTTTTCTCTTTTCTCAGAAATGGAGATTTTGTAAGGGAGGGAATGGATTAGCGCATGGATGAGATCCTAATCTGAAGGTATTAGTGGGAGGTGCTGAAGACAGAAGGCCTGGCCTCTTGGAGGAAGTAGGTCACTAATCGTGACCTTTGAGGAGTGTGTCTTGTCCCAGCGCTTCCAGCTTCCAGGCTGCAGTGAGGCGACCATCTTTGCTCCCACACACCCTTGCACCATCCTGTCCCGCCTCATGTCAGCCTCCCAGCCAGCCATGGACCCAACGCTCTGAAGCTATGAGCCAGAGTCGGTCTTTCCTCCTTGAGGTTGTAATTCTCAGTTATTTTTGTCACAGGAGGAAAACTCAACTCTCACACTGAAGTTCAGAGTCTGGCTTTAACACATCCTGGCTGCAATTTAATTTTTCTGTGGCTATGGTTCCTTATCTGTGAAAAGCCCTATAAATAGTACCTGCTTCTTGAGGTGACTGTACGGATTAAATGAATTAGTAGTAAATGCTACATATGTTCCTCAAATAAAAAATGTTAAGAGAAATACAGGCCAAAAGCCATGTGTGGTGATATACGCCTGTAATCCCAGTATTCAGGAGGCTGAAGCAGGAGGATTTCTGAGTTTTTTGAAGTTTTTTTTTTTAACATTTATTTAGTGTGTGTGTGTGTGTGTGTGTGTGTGTGTGTGGCCAGCTCAGCCCACCAGGGGGCGGGGCTGGCTGGCATGTGGTGCTGGAGGATCAAACCGCAGTCCCTGTGCTTTGCCAAGCTTGTTCCAAGTAGGTGCTTTAGACCACCGAGTCATCTCTCCAGCCCCGGATTTCTGAGTTTAAAGCCAGGTTGGACTGTATTACAAACCCTGTCTCACAAAAATAAAACAAACAAGGAGACCAAAAGAAAATGCAACTGAGCTGGTACCCAACCCTCGTCAATCTCTGCCTCACACATGTGCTGAGCTGCCCCGCAGGACTTCCCCTTGAACACTTGCCAAGGTGGAACAGAAGGTGCAAACCCTCGCTTGGAAAGCTGTCCGTGGCCCACTCCGGTAGTCAGCTTTATGTCACGAGGATGAGTTCGCTGGGGCACATTCCTTCTAAGGACGGGTTTATTTAGCTCATGGTTCTGGAGGATGCAGTCCAAGACCAGAGAGCACACCGTGCCGGGCCTCTGAGGAGAGTGTCAGACGACAAAGGCAGAGAGATGGATGAGAGCAAACCCCTAGCATCATGAGACAGGAAATGAGAAGAGCAGGAAGAGGCCGGGGTCCTTCTGGCCCCTTCAAGGGAATGTCCCCAAAGCCCTAAAGACCTCCACAGGGGCATCTCCTGAAGGACCCCAGAGCCTCCCCATGGCATTATCTGGTAACCAAGCCTCGACCCCTGGGCTTTGGGGGAACACTACCCCCATTCAAGCTCTAGCAACCCGCCATCTGCTCATTCCCACTCCTTCCAGACTCCCACTCTTCCCAAGTCTCCCACAGAGTCCCTGACAGCCGCAGCCCCACCAGACACCTTGCACCCCATCTCCATGGTCCATGAACATGTGAGAAGCTGGCTGGAAAGGGCTTCTTTCCGGGGACGGAGACTCCTGCCCTTTTGTGTTCCCAGAGTGTGATGTGACCCGACATGAATTCCGTGCTGTCACACTGGCACACTTAACGCTTTTAAGAAAACTCAAAAATAATAACCAGGACATGTCAGTGTGAGACAGTAGAAAGTATGGAAATTTTGGACTTGAGCAGACGTGGGTTTAAATGTAGAATCTCTTACCTATTACCTGTGTGACCTAAGATACCTCACCTCTAAGTAAGTGATTCAAAACTACCTTCTGGGACTGTTAATACTTCTATAAAGTACATCTAACCTGGAATGGAAAGAATGATCCCAGCAAGGAGGCACACACCTATAATCACAGCTACTCAGGAGGCTGAGGCAGGAGGATCGCAACTTTGAGCCTAGCCTAAACAACTTAGCAAGACCCAGTCTCAAAACAAAACAGAAAGGGATGATGATGTAGCTCACGGCAGAACACTCACATTATCACAGATGCGGCACTGTGTTCCAACCCTAGTAACACACACACACACACACACACACACACAAGGCTCAAAGTCACATCTCTTCCTGAGCCTTCTTTTATCAGTCTCGCTCACTGCAACTCAACGTATATTCATTGAGCAACTGTAGCATGCAGTGTGATAAGGGAATGCATAAAATTGGACAGAAACCATTTTGTCTCTCTAGGGGAAAGAAATCAAGAAAGCTGGATGTCTTGGTTGTTCTTCCCTTGCTGCTGGAACAAAATACCTGACACTCCAAATTAAGGAGGGCTGACCAGATCGCTCAGTGGATCAAAGCGCCTGCTTAGACAGGTGGACCCTGCATCCCAGCTGCTGCAGGGCCCTGCCCCTGGCGTGGGCTGAGATGGTGACGGAGACGGGGCGTGGCAGCACGTCTGTGGTCCCAGGATCTGGGAGGCTGAAAACAGGACCACTACAAGTCTGATCTGTGTAGCGAGACCCTGTAGACCCTGTACTAAATACATTTAAAAAAAAAGGAAGGAAAGATTTATTCAACTCACAGTTAGTGGAGGATTCAGCCCATACGCAGCTGGCTCCAAGGCAGAGTGGCACATGGCAGGAAAAGAGCAAAGAGCAAAGGGAGGAGCAGCGGTTGCGGTAGGCAGCGAGCAAGCCTCTCTCCCTTCCTTATGGTGTATCCAGGCTATCCGCCCCAGGGGGCGGGTGCAGCACTCATAGCCATAACCCCAGCACTGGATCATGAATTAAACACAAACTCTAGAAGCCTGCCCCAGTGACTGCCTGAGGCTCTGAGCGGGGGGTGGACAACTAGACGCGAACCATAACATGGCATATGGAGGCCGGGGAGATGGTTGAGTGGAGTAAGCACTTGCCTGGCAAGTGCGAGGGCCTAAATTCAATCCCTGGTTCTGAAAAAAAAAAAAAAAAAAATTGCATATGAGCTGGGATTGAAAGAAAGTTCAGGGCTTTTCTAGGGTGAGGAGGTATTTAGTTACTTTTCTCCCTTTCTGGGACAAAAAGACCTGCCACCCATAAAGGAGGGAAGGTTCATTTCAGCTCAGTTCATAGAGTATTCAATCCATAGTTGGCTGGCTCCAAGGCAGGGTAGCATGGCAGACGTGGGAGGGTTTGCAGCAGGCAGGCAGGCAGGCAGGCAGGCAGGCAGGCAGGCAGGCAGGCAGGCAGGCAGGCAGGCAGGCAGGCACACAGACAGACAGGCAGGTAGACAGGAAAGCACACACAGACAGCAGCAAGCCCACCTCCCCTCTCTCCACTTATATTCCATCCATGCCTAATGATTGGGGCCACCCACACTCAGGGTGGGGCTCCCATTATCCACTCCCAGAAGGATGCTAAAGCAATCAGTAGACTCATTTAGTATCATACACCCTTAATCCCAGCATCGCACACCCTAGATCCATCTAGCCAGCTCTGAAAAACCCCAGCTATGAGCACAGGAGGTACTACTGGGGGGCCATGCAGGAGGTGAGGTAGAATGTAGCAAATCATTTGGATTTTTTCTTAGTTGCCTTTACCCAGGGCCTGCCCCATGCCAGGCAGGTGCTGTACTGCCAAGTCACATCCCCAGCCCCTGTCACTGAGGCTTAGGATTGAACCCAGGGTCTCACATGCGCGTCCCCAGTGCTCCAGCTCTGACTCCATCCCAACCTTAGGACCGAAGAGTTTGACAGTGTATAATGTTCCAATCTCACAGGAGCAGGAGAGAAACAAATCTGGAATTCAGAGAAGAGGGGATGGGGCCAGGGGCTGCAGGGAGGGCGAGTGCTCCCCGGCACAGCTTCTGCCCCAAGCCAGATGCCCCGCTGGTCCTTGTGAGCAGCTGCCTGTTTTTAGCCAGGTGTGGTGGTGCACATCGGTAATCCTAGCACTCCGGGAGGCTGAGGTAGGAGGATGGCGAGGAAGGCAAGGTAGGCAATGTAGTAACTTAGCAGCGAGACTCCGTCTCAAAAGAAAAAATAAAAAGGGCTGCGGCTGTAGCGCCGCGCACAGGTCAGGAGTTTGATCCTCAGGACCGAACCAAACCAAACAACAACAACAACAAAAATACTTCCTTTCTTTTGGCTTGTTCATGCCTGTTTTAGTTTTTAAAGTGTTTGACTGAGACACAGAGGGCCAAACATTGGAGTTCATGACCAGAGGGGGGGTCTCGAGCATCGTTTACTGCAGCCCTGGACAGCAGGTAGCGGATGCTGAGCATAGACGCGGAGTGGTGGGCGCCACCCCCAGCGCGCATGCGCACATGCACGAAGTTGGTAAGTACAGCTCCATAAATAAAGAGCTGCAGTAGGAGCTGGGTGGTCTAAGCGACAATCTGGCAAGTGCAAGGAACCGTGTCCGATCCTGCGTGCCGTGTCGATGATGGTGACAGACACCTACAGTCCCAGTGCTGGGGAGGCTGAGACAGGAGGACCACTATGAGTCTGAGCTGCGCAGCGAGACCCTGTACCTTAATAGGCTCAGGGCTGCAGGGATCTGTTTCTCGATGAAAGTGTTGGAGCCGGCCTTGAAATCGATCTGGTAAGTGAAGTTTTTCTGGCTCTTTTTAGACCTTGGGCAAATTTCCTGTCCTTAAATATCGGCATTTATAAAATGAACATGTCAATATTTCGCTCGTAAAGGTAGAAAGCTGGGTGTGGTCGTGCATCTGTAATCTCAGTACTCTGAGAGGCTGAGGCAGAAAGGATCACAAGTTCAAATATGCTTAGGCAATGTAGCGATTCAGCAAGATTTGCTCTCAATAAAAGGGACTTGGGGCCAGGGAGACAGTGGCATAAGGGCCTGCCTGGCAAGTGCAAGGTCCTGAGTTCGATCCAGACTGGGTACAAGCTCCAGTACCACAAAATGGGGAGGGATTATATGACATAATAATAATAAAGGTCTGGGAGATAGCTCAGCGGTCTAAGCGCTGGCCTGGTAAACACAAGGACCTGGGTTTGATCCCCGGCACCACATGCTGTGGCAGCCCTGGAACCCTGGGCACCCCATGCCAGCCACTGAAACTGGGTGTCTTGGTGCATGCCTATAATTCCAGGGCTGGGGAGGCTGAGACAGGAGGATCACAAAATAAATAAAAGGGGAAAAAATGACATAATAATAAATTGGCTGGGGGCTGGGGAGATGGCTCAGTAGGATAAGCACTTGACCAGCAAACGCAAGGATCTGAGTTCAATCCCCGGTTCTGCCAAAAAAAAAAATAAAAAAATTGGCTGGGTGTGGTGGCACACACATGTAATTCCAGCACTCCGGAAGCTGAGGCAAGAGAAATACTACAAGTTCAAGGCCAGCCTAAGATATA
>NW_004524680.1:388461-406499 GCF_000260255.1 Octodon degus | reverse complement strand
AAAAAAAAAAAAAAAAAAAAGCCAGATACTAAGCACTCAGTTTATTTTTCCCTTTTCTGAATTTTTTTTTCCTTTTATGAATTCTTATGACTCTTAAATGTCAATACCATATATATTAGCCTTATTTACTGTTCCTTTTTAAAAATTCTTTGCTGTCCTGGGAGTAGAAGGGGAGTGCTTTATAACTGAGCTAGACCCCCAGCCAGATTTTCCTATTTTAAAAGTATTTCCAGTGGCCTGATTCTGTGTCCTTACCAAGCCACAAGCCTCGGTGAAGCGATGACATTTTAGACTCCTAAAATCTCTTGTTGCTCCTGTGTGGTTTTTGGGTCCAGAGTATGAAAACCTCAGGGCTCTGCTTGCTGGTTGTCGCCAGAGGGAAGCCTGTGTGAGCTGCTCTTTGGCTGCTGATAAACAGTTCCACATGTTGGCACTTTGCAAAGTGAAGGTCTGGGCTTAGAGCTTAGCAGGAAAACAAAATCCTCGAAGGCACTTCCCGAATGACAGGATTTAATGAGCCAGGGAAATTGAATTATTTTCTAAAGTGTACTTTCTGGTTTAGATTATGAGTTGGTACGAGCGGTAGTTACCACTAAATCTTTCGGAAAAAATTACATACAGATAATAAGTAGTCCTGGCCTCAGCACATCATTATTGTTTTCATTCATTACTAATTTCGGCGCGGTTTTTTTGTGTTTGTTTTAGTACCAGGGAATCAGGACCAATAGCGCCACCGAGGTATATCCCTGGCATTTTCTCTTTCTTTTTAAATTGCAGTACTTGGGTTTGAACCCTGGATCTTCTCATCTAGCTACATATTCATCCTTTTTTATTTTGAGTTTCACTAACTTACATTGCCCAGAGTAGGCTCAAATTTGTGATCCTCCTGCCTCAGCCTCCAGACTTCTGGAATTATACACATGCACCATCATGCTAGGCTTCAGTCCTTCTTAAATTTTATTTTATCTAGCTACATATTTATTATTATTTTATTTATTTATTTATTTTTTTGGCGGAACCAGGGATTGAATTCAGATCCTTGCATTTGCCAGTCAAGCGCTTATTCTACTGAGCCATCTCCCCGGCCCCTATTATTTTTTTTAAGGCAGAATCTCACTATATAATTTAGGGTGGTATTGAACTTACTATGTAGCCCAGGCTGGCCTCAAACTCCAGGCAATTTTCCTCTCTCAGCCTCCTGGCTGCTGGGATTACAAGTGGGCACCACCATACGTGGATCTTCTTAAATCTTATTTTCAGAATCTTTCTACGTTGGCTGGGGAGATTGCTTGGCAGTCTAAGCACCTGCCTGGGAAGCATAAGGACCGGGTTTGATCCCCAGTACACATGCCATGCGGGCCGGAGTGCTGTGCCAGCCAGTGACAATAAAACAAGAACATGCCGCAGCTCACAGAGCAAAGCTCAGAGCCCTATATTTCAGGCCCAAAGCCTCACTTTTTGATGCCACATGCGTGGGGCCCAGTGTGCTCAGCCTGTGAAGCCAGGGAGAGGCTGGGGCCTCTGCAGTTAGGGAACCAAGTGTAGGAGTCCCTTCCTTGTTCTTGTTTTGGCCCAAGAAGTCTATTATAATCCAAAAAATAAGTTATTGGAATCCCACCAAGTTAATTCCAATCTACCACTCCCAGTGCAACTCATGGCGAAAACAAAGACACTAAGACATATTTATAATTATTGGGGAGCCAAGGATCCCTAAGTCCAGCCATGAAGATGGCATTCCAGAACAAACAGACCAACCCAGGGCCTGCACCTGGGTTTTATTCAGCCGAGAAGGGGGAGTGGCTTGAAGAAGAGAATTATGGGAAGTAGGTGAGTACTATGAGCTGAGCTAGGTGGATGGCCTGCATTTACCTCTGCCATATGCAGAGAGGATATGCAGAGAGAGTAATTTGCATTGTACTACTGAGATAGTATCTAATGTTTCAAGTGTCTGGTGCTTCGGCTCTGATATGTAACCTTTCAAGCCCCAGGAAGTCATGGCCTCTATCTCGAGGCTCCATCCCAGCCAACAGCGTGGAGCACTGGCTCTTCGTCCTGTTTTGACCCGGCTCATATGGGAGAGCAGCAGGTATGGGTTATCAGGGAAACACTCATGCTGTTTCAAAAATTACCACCAGCACCTTGGCTAGACCAATATACATTGCAAAAGGCCAGTTGAAAGATAAACAGAAGCCCTAGCCAGCTCTGTACATATCAATACAAGGAAATAGGGTCAGGCTCAGCCAGAATGGAGACAGTTGCTTTTCTTTCAAGGAGCGCTGCTCTTTCAAGGAGCTGGAGGGGCCAACAGCATGAGTAGGGGTGACAGTATCGGAGAGCCAGAGTCCAGCCTGCGACCTCAGCCCCAGTGGAATATGCTGCAGCAGGTTCTGCTTTCAGCTTTGCCCATGTTCAAGTGCGAGAGGCCCTGGACCTTTCCACCTGCCCAGCTCCCTTAACAAAGTTGATCAAGCATGACAAGAAGGCTTTCACTCCCGTGATTGTTCTGGAAACAAAGTGGCTGAACACCCAGCCTCCTTCTCATCATCTCAGACCCATTAAGCCCATTCAACCTGCTGCTCAGGTGGCTGCAAAAGAACAAGAGCCAGGCTCAGAGGAAGCAGAGATGCTCAGTGAAAGGGCAGCAGGATTGAAGGCTCAGCTCTCTTTCCAGGCTGACATGGGGCAACAGGGAAGGGATATTGCAACCTGGGAGCTTACCTGGGGCTTCAGTGGCGCTGAGTCTCACAACCCATTCATTAGCCCAGAGAACACCACCCTGCCAGATAACCCCTGAGGACTGCTGGATCATGAACACATTCACAGCCAGGACACTGGAGCTGGCTGCCGGGCGTGGAGTTGGATCCCATTCCCTGAGCTCATGCAGTCTTGGCATCCATTCTGCTCGGGCAGATCCTAAGCCTCTGGCCCCTCCAATTCCTCAGCCTTCCGACCCTTGTGCTGGCCTTAGTGTGTTTTCTGCAGCTTCAGTGTTACCTGCCCTTATTGTATTTGATCCTGTTTGGTTTTCGCTTTGTTTTGGGGTGGCTTATTTATTTAGACCCTGTTTATTGCTTATACCATTCTCCACAATAATCTAGAATGGCATTCAGTCATTCATTTGATTTGACTGATAGATGGCTGGATGGATGCTAAAGATTGAGCCCAGGGCCTCACATATCCTAAACATGGGCTCCACCACTGAGCTACACCATTGGCCATTTGTTTATTGAATCAAGGTCTCACTGTGTAGCTCAGGTTGGCCTCAAACTCTCAGTGCCCTTTCTGCCTCAGCCTCCCGAATGCTGGGATTGCAAGAGTGTACCACCACACATGCCTAGTACTTCCTGAGGGAGCCTCAGGCTCCTTGCTGGGCTTGAACTTGCCGGGTAGCACACAGGCTGGCTTCTGTTAGCAATGCCTCAGCCTCGGGAACCTGGGAAGACAGAAATGCCCGCCACACCTGGCTTGAGCCCTGTAGTTTTACAGGCAACATAAGTGAACACAGACTAGGAAAGGATTTTATTGTATTTTAATATGTTATTTTTCCTTGTAGTAATCATTAGTATAAGGAAATTTTATGTTGAATTAAGTAGTTAGAATTTTACACACTGTATTATATGAAAATTGCTTTTCTGTTTTCACCTTCTTGTAAAAATAATTGTTTCAAGTAGGCAGTATGTTTATAAAATTTAAAGTCAGGAAAAAAAAATAAAGTCAGAATGCACAAATAAGTGCACCATGGGAATTTTTTTGTCTTTTTGAGACAGGGTCTCACTATGCAGTGCAGGCTGGCCTTGAGCTCACTTTGTAGCCCAGGCTGGTCTGAAACTTGCAAAGATCCTCCTGCCTCAGCCTACCAAGTGCTGGGATTACAGGTGTGCACCACCCCGCCTGGCTTTTCCTCTAGTTTTTTTTTTTTTGCACTTTTGCTGCTCCTCGGCCCTGGGTCCTTCATGGTGTCCCCTTCTGCACTGGGGATTGAACCCAGGCATTCATATTGAGCTACATTCCCAGCTCAGTTTATTTTTTATTTATTTATTTGTGTGTGTGTGTGTGTGTGTGTGTGTGTGTGTCAGAACTGGGGATTGAACTCAGGCTCTTGCACTTGCCAGGAAGCACTTATTCTACTGAGCCATCTCCCCGGCTCCCTATTTTTTTATTTTATTTATTTTTAACTTTCTGCAAAGCTTTATTCTGGAGGGGCTCAGTCCTTCTTGGCAGCTGCCTTCCTCATGGCGGCCAGTACCTTGCTCAGCTCCTCACACTTCCTCTTGGCGTGGATGTGCGTCGCTGCCCTTTTCTTGATGAACTTGAAGGCTCGCTTGTCCTTGGAGACCTTGAGCAGCTCCATGGCGCGCCGCTAGTAGGGGGCGAAGCCACACACCTCCCAGATCATGTCCTGCACAAACTTGGTGTGTTTGGTGAGACGTCCGTGGTGGCAGCTGTGCCTCGGTTTACTCACATTCTTGGTCACCTTGTGGCCTTTGTTGAGGCCCACAGCCACAGGATAGCAGAGGGCCACGGCTACTCCTCTTCAATGGTTGCTGTGGTAGAAGGAAGCTTATTTATTTTATTTTATTTTTTTGCAGAACTGGGGATTGAACTGAGGCCCTTGCGCTTGCCAGGCAAGCGCTTATTCTACTGAGCTAACTCCCTGGCCCCAGGAAGCTTATTTTTTAAGACAAGGTCTTGATAAGTACCCAAGAGGGTAGCTGAGATTGTGATCCTCCTGCCTCAGTCTTCCAGAGTGCTAGGATAACAACCATGTGCCACCAGGCCTCACTTCCAGGGAGGCAGAGGCAGGGGCTTGCTGTGTGGTTCAGCCTGGCCTGAATTCACTGTGTAGCCCAGGCTGACCTCCAACTCTTGGAAATCTTCCTGCGTCAGCTTCCCAAGTGCTGGGATTACAGGCATCCGCTACCACACCTGGCTTCTGGAGGTAGGCATGTTAATGGATATACAAATAATTATTAATATATGTTCCTATCCTTTCCCTTTTACATGAGTATGCACTCCAGTGTACGTTTTGCTTTTTAAAAATTTCATAGCCGGTCTTGGCATGGTGGCGCCTACCTGCGATAGCAGCACTCTAGGAGGATGAGGCAGGAGGATGAATGGACAATTTAGCAACTTAGTGACACCCTGTCTCAAAATTAAAAAAATAATAGTAATAATTCTTAAGGGTTGGAGATGTAGCTCAATGTCAAATTGCTGAGTTCAATCCCTAGTACACTAAAAAAAAAAAAAAAAAAAAATCATAGTCCATGGGCTGCTTAGTCTCAAAACCAAAAGGGCGAGGATGTAGCTCAGCGGCAGAGCTTTTGCCCGTCACCTCAGATCCTGAGTTCAATCTGCAGCCTTTGAGTGCCTCTTCAGCTGGCTGAGTTGCAAGCTCCCCGGAGCAGGGGAGGACTGGTTTTACATTCAGATGAGCAGTTTAACCCAAGGCTTAGGACACACAGTCCCCTTCAAAAAGAGGCCTCAGCAAGTAATTGTCTTTTGAAGTCCTGGTTGTGGATAAAGTCCTCTTGTTGTAGGCAGCTGAATTAGACAGAAACATTCTAGGCAGTCTGACAGGGCCAGGCCCTCAAGGAGACAAGATGGAAGACAAGGTGACTTTGCAACTTGAAAGAGACAGACGCTCCCATATGGGCCACACCTCAAGACCAAGAGGAAAGAGGAAGCACAGCTACATACTTCCCTAGGGATGAGCATCAGGGATTGATATTCTAAATAGGTATCAATCACCTTGAAAGTGCCCAAATGAGTCACTAGCCCAATCCCCAACAGGAGAAGACCTTGTCCCATATTCACGCCCACTTGCTATGTGACTCTCACTTTCTCATTCTGTTCTGGATTTAATCAATTTAACCTGAGCAATGGTGCTTGTAATCTCATTGATTGACCATAGTTTTGTCCCACCTCATGCCCACCTACGCTAGTTCCCATGTGTTCTCCACCACCTTAGACCCGCCTCGCCACATGGTTTTCCTCTATAACAGTTCCGGGAAGAGACAGCGTCCCAGGGACGACCCGCTCAGGATCCCCCTCCTGTCCCTCTCTCAGACAGGAGCTTTCTTTCCCCCAATGCATATATTCTGCTTGTAACCTCAGTTTGTTCCTAAAATTCATTCTTTGGTTTTAGAGAACACAAACTTGTCCCAGGTCGCTTTTAGGTTGGGAGATTGTTTTTTACCCTATATGATTTGGAGGTCATCCACCCAAGATCATGTTTTGCTCTGTCATTCTGAGGGCACTGGGGGTGGGAGGGAGTTGGGAGAGGAGCCCTAGAGAGCCTGCAGGAGGAGCTGGGTGCCTGAGGCTCTCCCGAGGGCTTGCTGTCCTCACTTCTGGCGCTCTGGACACAACTGCTCTCCGTTTTTTCCCTGCAAGCATCCTAATGCCTGCTGACTGTAAAGGGCTGTGCACATCTGGCCACTTGCAATCAGCACCACTGTCTGCTGTCCTTACCCCAGTGGCTCATCTGGGACTTGAGCACCCCAACAGCCTCCCCCTCCCCTCGCCAGAACTCAGTGCAGCTGGGAGTGGTGGCGCACACCTGTAATCCCAGCACTTGGAAAGCTGAGGCAGGAGCATCACCCCCAGTTTGAGGACAGCGTGGGCTATGTAGGGGAGGGGGGGAGGAGGAAGGGGGAGGAGGAGGAGGAGGAGTGCAGCACTAAGGAGGCTGAGGCAGAAAGATCCTGTGAACTAAAGACCCTGTCTCAAGAAATCAAAAGGGAAAAAGAAAGCAGAGCTTTGTACAAACATCACACAGAAATTAAGTGCTTCACTATAACTGGTTCGGTTTTTGTCTTCTTTCAAAAGCTCCTTAAGAACAAGAATGGTGGCTTATTTGTGTCAGAATCTTCAGTATCAACTGCAGTGCTTAACGTATAAGCATTTGAAAGATAGCTGCTGAATTAAACCATTAAATGAATGACTTTGGGTTCTAAACTTTTTTTTTTTTTGACTGCTGATTGAATCCAGTTCTTTTTTTTTTTTTTTTTTGGTGGAACCGGGGATTGAACTCAGGCCCTTGCGCTTGCCAGGGAGGTGCTTATTCCATGGAGCCATCTCCCCGGCCCTGAATCCAGGTCTTTCGTACTTAGCTACAGCCCAAATCCCTTTTTCATTTTTCCCCCCAGCCTTTTCACTTTTGAGACAAGTTCTCACTAAGTTGCCCACGTTGGGCTCAAACTTAAGATCCCCCTTTCCCCAGCCCCCCCCCCGGCCCCCCCGGGGTTCTGATGTTACAGGAATGTGCAGCCTGCCCAGCTATGCGTTCATTCATTCACTCATTCACTCATTCATGCATTTATTCTTAGGGATTGAACCTGGGCTTTCACACTGAGCTGTATGTCCAGCCCGTCCGTGTTTTCAGTTTTTGAGACAGGGTCTCACTATACAGTTCAGGCTGCTGAACTTGAACTCACTATGCCCAGACTTGAATTTGTAGCAATCCGCCTGCCTCAGCCTCCCAAGTGCTGAGACTATAGCCATACACCACTACGCCCGGCCTGAGCCCTTCCTAAGTACCACATACATGTGTGTACATAAAAAATTACTTGTATGCAGAATATGTAAAGCATCATGCCTAAAACTCAATAACAGCAAATAACATAATTAAAATCCAAACAAAGTACTTGCAAGTGATAGGTTCTGGCCCAATTACAAACTGCTAAATTACCAAGGCCCTCAACCAACATGGCTGAATCCCCAAAACAGCAGTTTATCTTCCCAGGGACCACTTCCTCCTCTTCTGCCCTCCAGCCCTGGATACAACTTCCTCTTACCTTTCCCGCCCCCACAAGGGAGCCTCCAATCAGCTCCTTGTGTGTTACTGATCCCGCCCCTCAAGCTCCGCCCCTAGCAAAAGTCCTTGAAGTTTCACCTTGCCCGTGGCAACTCGAGGATCTGGCGGGCACCCTGCCCTCCATCCTCTCCGTGTCTTCAGATTAATAAAGGCCTCCCCTCCCCCTTATTTCTGCTTCTCAGCCGCCATCGCAGCTGCTGCTAAAACCTATCAGAAAGTACTATAAGTATCATAAAGATATGTGAAAGGTAAATAATATTTACTGAAAATTATATATCACTTGGACAATTCCAGTTAAACCCCAAGTCAATTCTGCTGGTGAGTGTGGCGGCACACACCTATAATTCCAGCACTGGAGGCTGAGGCAGAAAGATCTCCACAAATTCAAGGTCAGCCTGACATATACAGGAAGATCCTTCCTCAAAAAAGCAAACAAGCTGGGGATGTGGCTCAGTGCTCATAACCCAGCACCACAATAAACAAGCAACAAAACAAATCAGTACCAGTATGTATCCACCAAATTAAACAATGTTAGCAAATATATGGAACTGCTAGAACTTTCCTACATTGTTTTGGGAGTGTTACAACTTTATCAGAAAATGTTTTTACACTTTTTTTTTTTTTTCTCTGAACCAGGGATTCAACTCAGGCCCTTGCGCTTGAGTTGAAGTTTCACCTTCCCCGTTGTAACTTGGAGGATCTGGTGGGCACCCTGCCCTCCATCCTCTCCGTATCTTCAGATTAATAAAGGCCTCCCCTCCCTTTAGGATTTCCAAAAAGGTACAGAAAAGGAGTGGAAAAAAAAAAGGAGTGGATGGGAAGCGCATATTCTACTGAGTCATCTCCCCGGCCCTTAACACTTTCTTATAAAACTGAAGGCACCAGGTCTGGGGGTGGGACTCAGCAAGCAGCTGAGCGCCTGCATGGCGCGCATAAGGTTGAGAGTTTGATTTTTTTTTTTTTTTTGGTGGAACTTGGGATTGAACTCAGGCCCTTGCGCTTGCCAGGGAAGCGCTTATTCTACTGAGCCATGTCCCGGGCCCAAGGTTGTGAGTTTGATTCCTCATTCCAAAAACAAAGCAAAAACAAAACACAGCATACCTTTTTTTTCCCCTCTCATTCCCTAAGAGCAGTGAAAGCATACTTTCACCAAAAGATATGAATGAGGATGTTTATTTATGTATAATGGCCCCAAGGTGGATAGAACCTATGTATCTACCAACAGGAGAATGTATATATAAGCTGTAGTACATTCAAACCATGCAGTAGTACTTAGCAATGAAGAACACACTTAACAACATAGATGAATGAAAGAACACAAAAATATATTCAATCAGGTGAGCATGTATCGGTAATCTTAACACTCTGGGTGGCAGAGGCAAGAGGACTATAATTTCAAGCCTGGTCTAGGCAGCTTTGTAAATTGGCAAGATTCTGCCTCAAAATAAATTTTTTTAAAAAGGATTGGTAAGGGGCCGGGGAGATGGTTCAGTGGAATAAGCGCTTCCCTGGCAAGCACAAGGGCCTGAGTTCAATCCCCGGTTCTGCAAAAAAAATAAATAAATTAATTAAATTAAATGAATTGGTAAAATAGCTCAGTGGTAAAGCCCTGGGCTCAATCTCTAGTACTACCACAAAATAAAACTTATTCAGTTATCTGGCCTGACTCCATGTATACAAAGTATCTGCTGCTGTTGTGTGTGGTGTGGGGATCAAACCTAGGGCCTTGTGCATGCAAAACAAGAGCTCTACCCCCAAGCCACATTTCCAGCCCTGTATGAGGTTAAGAAGCAAAACTCACGTAGGCAGGCGCTGGCCTCAGCGGCACACACCTATCATGCCAGCTACTCTGGAGGCTGAGGCACAAGGACCACAAGTTCGAGGCCATCCTGGATATCCCAGTAAAAGACCCTGCCTTAAAATAAAAAGAGCTTTGGAAGTTAGCTCAGCAGTTGCGTGCCCCTGGCTTCAGTCGCCAGTATCTAAGGCAAATCAACGCAACAAAATGTGTTATAGAATATGGGTGATGGATGGCCTACGCAAGTTCACCTCATCATTCTTTTGCTTTTTCTGTATGTTCAAAACATCGGGCAACAGAGTATGGGGAGAGGGAACTCCGGCACGAACCCTGGCCTCGCATTCCCCAGTCTGCTGTCTTTCCAGGTGGCCTCTTAATTCCTGCCACCTCCTCGCCAGTCTTTTGTGTCCACTTGTTGATGTTCACAGGCCACTCTGAACAGAAGAGTTAATCAGGAATGAGGCAAGGGCATCCTCATTCGCCACTCCTATCCCTGTGCTTGCCTAAGCGTGCCTAAACAGGCACTTTAGTCTGCTGAGCTATCTCACCAGCCCCATCCACTCCTTTTTTTTTTCCACTCCTTTTCTATACCTTTTTGGAAGTCCTACTTAAGGCAATATAAAGAGAAATAGAAGTAAAACAGTGTAGGAGACTGACCTCATAGTTTATTGGACTAAAGCGCCTGCTTAGGTAGAGTGCAGCGGCCAGGGTTTGATCCCTGGTGTGCCGTGCCAGCCCTGCCTGCGGGGCATGCTGAGATGGTGATGGAGACTGGGTATGGTGACGTGCATCTGTAAAAGAGAAATAAAACAGTGTACAGATCCAAAAGGAAATAAATACCTCTCTGAATATTATCTGTGTAGAGACTCCATGAGAAAAAACCAAAACACAACATACAAAAACTGTAAGGACACCCCAGCCCAGGTAATCACTGACCAGAGCCGGACTGGAGGCTGGGCTTCATGGTAGAATACTGACCCAGGACAGAGGCAGCGTGATCAAAAAATACAGTGTGTGTTTGAATACATAAAATTTATTACAATTAAACACATACCACCATTCGACCCCCGTAAGACTCTCCCCTCACCTCACATATGCTTATCCCGCCATTCCTGCCCCTTGCTAACAGTTCTGAGAGTCCTCTTTGTCTCTTTCGTTGAACCAATTCAAAATCTCATTTTCTTTTTTCTGAGGCAGGGTCTCACTATGCAGTTCAGGCTGGTCTGGAGCTCACGTTGATCCTCCTGCCTCAGCCTCCTGAGTGCTGGGATTACAGGTGTGCGCCTCCGCTGCATCCTGCCCAGCATGTTTGCTTTTCATAGTCATTTTGACTTTGGGGAAGAGCCAGAAGCCACAGTGCCAGGTTCGGTGAGCAAGGTGCCTGAGGCCACAGCACTGGGTTCGGAGCCTGTCCTTCAATGGGAGGGCACTCGGTAGTAGCGTTCACTGTGTGTGTATGTATGTGTATGGTACCAGGGATTGAACTCAGGACCTTGTGCTTGTCAGAAAGGTGCTTATGCCGGTGAGCTATCTCCCTGGCCCTACTGTATTTTTTATAACATCTCCTGAAGACTTGAAAAAGCACCAGGCGAGGTGGCACATGCCTGTCATCCCAGCACTGGAGAGGCCAAGGGAAAGGATAGCCCAGAGTGCTTCATCTGAGGAAGCCCGTTGGAGCTGTGAGGGACAGTCTGCGGGGTGTCACCATAGCTGACATAATTTCAGATTACATTAAAGAGCCAGGGAGACAAGACAAGGGTGTTAGGCTTCTGACTTCCTGGGACCTCCCATCTAATTTCTTTCTTTCTTTTTTTTGTTTTTTTTGCGGAACCAGGGATTGAACTCGACCTTGTGCTTGCCAGGGAAGCTCTTATTCCACTGAGCCATGTCCCCTGCCCCCCATCTAATTTCTTTAACAGCTTCATCCATGTCAGTTTTGAGTAAATAAATAAGACAACAAGAAAAGTAGAACACAACCGGTTTCCGTGCATGGACCAGGCATTTCGCAAGTGTGCCACTAAGTGAGACCACAGAGGTTAAGTGGGGACCCAGGAACAAACACCACTGTGTGCTCAGCAGGGTGACAAATAATCCAGGATGTCCAGGGTGTCCACCAAAGTTCAGCCGGAAGCCAGAGGTGGAGACAAACCCGCCTGGTACTCCCTCTGATGCAGGTGCAGAGGATAAAAGGGCCTACAAAGAGCTTGTAGGCTTTGGCTTCCCTGTAGCTAATCACAGTCCACAAGACAGCCAGTCTTGACCAGTTCTTGGTCCTTTAAAAGGATGCCGAAGGCTGTGCAGTAGCTCAGTGGTGGGGGCCTTGCAGACGTGTGCAAGGCTCTGAGTTCTATTCCCAGCACTGAAAACAACCACCGGAGATCAAGCTTCCCGGGCCACGTGCAAACACCTGAGCACAGTGACAGGTTCACTTCACATGTTAAGAATATGCAGACGAGGGCTGGCCAAATAGCTCAGCAGATTGAAGCACCTGCAAGCAGGCACAGGGGCCAGGGCTCAATCCCTGAACCCGCCTGCTGTGCTGGCCCCCGGGGTGTGCTAAGAAGACAATTGAGACTGGGCGAGGTGGTACATGCCTGTAATCCCAGCTCTTGGGAGGCTGTAAACAGGCGGATCACTATGAGTCTGATCTAGTAGTGAGACCCTGAACAGCCTGTAGACCCTTCCGTAAAAAAAAAAAAAAAAAGAATATACAGACGGGCCAGCCAGATAGCTCAGCGGACTAAAGCACCTGTTTAGGCAGGCACAGGGACCGGGTTCTGTCCCCTGCCCCCATCATGCAGGCCCTGCCCCCAGGGTGCACTGAGGCAGTGACTTGAGACTGGGCTTGGTGGCATTGCCTGTTACCCCAGCGCTTGGAAGGCTGAAAACTGGAAGATCACTATGAGTCCAATCTGTGTAGTGAGACCCTGTAGATCCTGTACTCAATACATAAAAATTAAAAAAAAGAATATATAGATACACATAGCCAGGCATAGTGGTGTACACCTGCAATCCCGGCACTCTGGGAGGCTGAGGCAGTAGGAGGACTGTAAATTCAAGCATAGCCTGAGCAATGTAGGGACTCACTGGCACCCTGTCTCAATATTTGAATACATAAATAAATAAAATAGAAGGACAGGGCATGTAGCTCAGTGTGAAGGCCCTGGTTTCAACCCTCAGTACTGCAAAAACAAATGGAAACATGTTAATAACCACATTTTTTTCAGTGCTGGAGATCAAGCACTGGGCCTCACGTGTGAGGAAAGTGTTCTACCGCTAAGCTACTCCCGCACCCCCCGAGGGGCGCCCCCCCCCAGTAGCAGCACCCCAGGGCCAGTATGATTAGCTCTGCTTTTAACGTAATCCTAACTTTCAAGTTGTCTCATTAACCAAGCTAATGGAACACAGCTGGATTCTGCTTCCTTCCCTGGTGCTGACCGGATGGATGGGCTGGTCCATGCCACAAAGGGGCCCACGTACTGGCGTCCCCCATGGCATCCCAGGAGTGACCTTCTGATGGCCTTCTCCTTCACAGAGGCCGCTGTGGGAGCCCGCACTGGGCTGAGGTCCCCAGGTTGCTGCCAGCTCCAGGTCATTGGTTCCTAGTCTCCCCAGGGCCCAAGTAAAGTACCCGCATCCTGCCTCCTCCCCAGAACACACGCAGGAACAGTGGGAATCCCCAAAATAACTCTCTTAAAAGATTCAGGGACACCAGAGGGAAAATAAACAAGGGAAACTCAGAAACAACAGCGGCCCATGGGTCACAGGCAGCTTCGGAGCTCCTCATAGCCAACAATGCCAGCCGGGCCAGTTCCTGCTACGGGCTCTCCCAGGAAGCCTGCCTTGCACAGGAACTGGGCCCTTCCTGCAGCCTGGGACCAGGTGCCTAGGAACCCAAGAGGCTGTAGGAGGTCCGTGGCTGATGTCTTCGCCTTCTGAGGCACCTGTGTATCCTCCTGCACCACCCAGCTCCAGGACCCAGGGTCTGTTTGTCCTGCCTAGTTTTGTTTTATTTCTGGTTTTGTAGTAGCAGGAATTGAACCCAGGGCCGGTGTACTGAGCTACAGCCCTGATCTTCCCCCTTACCACTTTGGTCCAGGGGCTCACTAACTTACACAGCTGGTACTGAGCCTGTGATCTTCCTACCACAACCTCCTAGAGTGCTGGGATACACAGCCCTGCTCCACCACACCCAACCCCTCCAGGAGCTCTCTGTAAAAAGAATTTCCATGCCCTGCATGTCTGTGTAAGATACAGCACCGGGTAGTGAAGGTCATCCTCCTGGCCCCAGATGGAACCCAGGCTATATCTCCTTCCTCTGGGCTGGCCAGGTAGCTCAGCAGACTAAAGAGTCTGCATAGGCAGAGCACAGGGGCCAGGGTTCATCCCTGGTGTGCTCCGCTGGCCCTGCCCTAGGGGCACGCTGAGACAGCGATTAAGACTGAACGTGGTGGCGCACTCCTGTAATCCCAGCACTCGGGAGACTGAAAACAGGAGAATCACTAGGAGTCCGATCTACACAGTGAGACCTTGTAGACCCTGTACCAAATACATTAAAAAAAAGAAAAATCTCCTCCTTCCCCCAGTACAGGGGGTTGAATCTGGGGCCTTTGCACTGAGCTACATACCTAGCCCTAAAATTATTTAAAATATTTTAGTTTGAAACAGGACATCTCAGTAAGTGGCCCAGGCTAGGCTTGAATTTAGCCTCTGCAGAATGCTGGGATTACAGGTGGGCATCATCATAGCCATCAGTCAACTTTAGAATATTTTGGGCTGGGGACGTAGCTCAGCTGTGTAGGTGCCTTCCTGGCAAGTACAAGGTCTTGAGTTCAATCCCCAGTACCAAAACTAACTAAATAAATAAAGAATATTTTCTTTTTTTTGCAGAACCGGGGATTGAACTCAGGCCCTTGCACTTGACAGGGAAGCGCTTATTCTACTGAACCATCTCTCTGGTCCCAATAAAGAATATTTTCATCATCCCTAGAAGAAATCCAGTCCCCCTTTCCCAAACTTCTCCTTAGGTTCCCCCAACCTCCACCCTAGGCAACAGCTAATCTTTTTGTCTCTCCAGATCTGCCCATTCTGTTGACCATACATTCTTTTTTTTTTTTTTTGTGGAACCAGGGAATTGAACTCAGACCCTTGCGCTTGCTAGGGAAGTGCTGCTTATTCTACTGAGCCATCTCCCCAGCCCCGACCATACATTCTTCATTTTTTCTTTTTCTTTCTTTCTTTTCTCTCTCTCTTTCTTTTTTCTTTTTTCTTTTTTTTTTTTTTTTTTTTTGTGGTACCGGGGATTGAACTCAGGACCTTGTGCTTGCCAGGCAAGTGCCTACTCTACTGAACTATCTCCCCAGTCCAAAATTATTATTTTTGGCAAATGCCTGAAATCCCAGCACTGGGGAGGCTGAAAATAGGATTATTGAGTCTAAGCTGCATAGTGAGACCTTATGCCAAATACATTAATGGAAAATTTTTTTTTTTTTTTGGTACCTGGAACTGAACTCAGGATCTTGCACTTGCCAGACAGGCACTGTGCAGATGAGTTATGCTCCTGGTTATTAAAAAATTATCAAATCTCTTTGAGCCTCAATTTTTTCCTCTGCAGAGTAAGACTAGTACCAATAGTGCATCCCACAGTGTAGCACATTGATGTCATTTACAAAAAAAAAAAAAAAAATTAAACTTTATTTGGTAAAGGGTCTCACTACACACTCCAGGGCCAGTATGGTACCAGGGATCAAACCCGGGTCTTTGTGCTTACCAGGCAGGCACTTAGACCACTGAGCTATCTCCCCAGTCCCACATTGGTATCATTTAAAAAAATTAGTTCCGCTGTTTCTTTTCATTACAGTATTAAGATTGTGAAGTCGTGGGCCAGTCTGATAGCTCAGTGGAGTAAAGCGCCTGGTTAGGCAGAGCACAGCGGCTGGGGTTCGATCCCCCAGTGCCGGCCCTGCCCCTGGGGCATGCTGAAAAGCTTGTGACTGGGCATGATGTTGCCAATCCCAGTTCTTTGGGAGGCTGAACACAGGTGGATCACTAGGAGTCCGATCTACATAGTGAGACCCTGAAGACCCTGTAAACCCTGTCCTAAATACAGAAAAGAAGAAAAAAAAAAAAGATTGTGAAGTTTTTAGTTTTGATTTTATGTTGGTTTCTGTGTGTTTCACTTGTGTTGAAGTTGAGTCCACTCTCATCCTATAACTTTATGAAAATGCAGATAGCCAGGTATGGTGGCACCTATAATTCTAGCTAGCAATCTGGGAGGCTGAGGTAGGAGGAGTGTAAACTCAAGCCCAGCTTGAGCCATTTAGTGATTTGGGAAAATCCAAGCTCAAAATAAAAAGTGTTACAATGGCTGGGATGTAGCTCAGAGGGAACACCTTGGGTTCAACCCGTCGGTACCCCACCAATAAAAGAAGGAAAGAAAATAGAGGGATAGTCACAGGGATAAAGAGCACCCATCTCCCTTCTGTGTGTGTGTGTGTGTGTGTGTGTGTGTGTGTTTTAGGGAAGGGTCTACACTTGTTCAAGGTCTTACTACTAGATTGGACTCATAGTGATCCGCCTGATTACAGCCTCCTAAGAGCTAGGATTACAGGCGTGTGTCACCATGCCCAGTCTCAATTGCCATCTTAGTGCACCCTGGGGGCAGGGCCAGCATGGCAGGCCCCGGGATCAAAGCCTGGCCCCTGTGCCTGCTCACAGGTGCTTCAATCTGCTGAGCTATTTGGCCGGCCCCATCCCTCCATGACCCAGTGTAGGAACAAGCGGCTCACCACCGTTGGCCGCATGGTAACAGTAACAGCCACTGTCATTTCCTGAAGCTCACTGTGCAGACACCATCGCTGCGTTTGGACAGTAGACTCTGCACGACCTGTAGTAACGCCTGTAATCCTCACAAAATCCTGGCTCAAACTGCCTGTGCTATTCCAGCCCTACCGATGAAGAACTAGGTATACAGAGAGGGTAAGCGTCTTGCCCCAGTTACACAGCTGGTAACTAAGTGGTGGAAGATACGTTCTCATTTTCCTTCCCTCTCACTTTCTTTCTTTTTCTTTTTCTTTTTTTTTTTTTTTTTTTTTTTTTGGTGGAACCGGGGATTGAATTCAGATCCTTGCATTTGCCAGTCAAGTGCTTATCCTACTGAGCCATCTCCCCAGCCCCTCACTTTCTAAACTTTTATTTTATTGGGTGATGGACTGATGATGCTGGGAATTGAACCCAGGGATGTGTCCCTCCTGGGCAAAGGTCCCACCACTTAGCTACACACTAGAATTTTAAATAGGAAATTTAAAATTCTGGAATTTTAAATAGGTTCTCTCCCCATTTCTAGCATCCTCCTAATTATTTTCTGCAACTGGCTGGGGAATAAACCCTATTTCAATCACCTTTCTATTATACTAATCTTTCTTTGATATACTTAATCTCAGTGAATAATGCACACATATATTTTCCATGTCAGAGATTTACCAATGTAACACTGGGTGTAATGGTGCACACCTGTAATCCCAGCATATGGGAGGTTTGAAGCTTGAGGCAAGAGGCACACTGCGAGTTCAAGGCCAGCCTGAGGGGCCAGGGATATGGCACAGCACCCCCCTCCTCCCCGGCAAGTGCAAGGTCCTGAGTTCAATCCCCAGTTCTGCCAAAAAAAAAAAAAAAAAAAAAAGAAAAAAGAAAAAGAAAGGTTTCAGATTAATAATGTGAAGGCCAGTCTGGGTTACATGGTGAGTTCAAAGGCACTCTAGATTAGCCAGGTATAGTGGCATACACCTGTAATCCAGCACGCAGGAGGCTAAGGTAGGAAGACTGCTGTGAGTTCGAGGTCAGCCTGGTCTATGTAAGTGAATTCAAGGCCAGCCTGAACTACATAGTGAAAGCCGGTCTAAAAAAAAAAAAAAGAATTTTTTTTTTTTATGGAACTGGGGATTAAACCCAGACCCCTGCGCTTGCCAGGGAAGCACCCATTCCACTGAGCCATCTCCCCAGCTCCCAAAAAAAAGAATTTTTAGTGTATGTATTGCTGAAGCAAATGCAGAAGAAAAAGAATTTTACCAATGTAATCTACATTTAAAATTGCCTCAGTCTATTTTTTTTTTAATTTTCTTATTTTTAGACAGGGTCCCACTGTGTACCTCAGGATAACCTTCAATTTACTACGTATTTGAGGCTGGCCTCAAATGTAGCTGAGGCTGGCATGAACTCCTTGGCTCTTCCTGCTTCAGCCTCTATCAAGTGCTGGAATCACAGGTGCGCACCAATGTCCAGGCGTCTATTTTTACTTGCTGTCTCAGAAGAGGATTCCAGCTTGATTACTTATTTCATTCTTTCAGAAATGATTGAGATTTTTAAAAAGGTAGTAATGTACAAAACATATGTACAAAAAGCTTTTTTTTTTTTTTTTTTTTTTTT
>NW_004524680.1:362558-388275 GCF_000260255.1 Octodon degus | reverse complement strand
AAAAAAGCTAGCTAATTAGCTAGCTTGCTTGCTTGCTTTCTTTGTATTTTAGGGAAGGGTCTACAGGGTGTTTAGGGTCTTACTACTAGGTCAGACTCGTAGTGATCTGCCTATTTACAGCCTCCCAAGTGCTGGGATTACAGGCATGCGCCACCATGCCCAGTCTCAATTGCCTTCTCAGTGTGCCCCGGGGGTGGGGCTGGCATGGCAGACCCCAGGGATTGAACCCCAGCCCCTGTGCCTATTTGCAGGTGCTTTAATCCACTAAGCTATTTGGCTGGCCCAAAGCTTTCTATATTGCAATGAATAGCATTGTTACATTCCATCTAAATTAGACCAGCTGTGCCAGCCATAGTAGTACGCTCCTGTAATCCCAGCACTCCAGAGGTTGAGGGCAGGAGGATCGTCATGCATTCAAGGCCAGCCTAAACTACACAGCAAGACTTTCAAAAAACAAAAACAAAGAATAAAAGAAAATAGGCCAGGAGTGGTAGTATGCACAACAGGAACCCCAGCATTCTGGGAGGCTGAGGCAGGAGGATTGCCACAAGTCCCAGGCCAGCTTTAGAAAAATAAAGGAGCCCAGGGATATACTACCTCAGTGGTACAGTGCCCACCTGGCAAGCAGTTCCTGGTACAGAAAGAAAGAAAGACAGACAGACAGACAGACCAGACCAGACCAGACCAGACCAGACCAGACCAGACCAGACCAGACCAGACCAGACCAGACATAGTGGCACATGCCTGTAATCTCAGCACTTGGGAGGCTGAGACAGGAGGATCACTGCAAATTCAAGACTAGCTGGGCTACAAAGTGAGCACAAGGCCAGCATGAACTGCATAGCAAGACCCTGTCTCAAAAACAAAACAAAACACAAGAAAAGAAAGGAAGGAAGGGGGCCTGCCCCTTAGCTCAGTTCTTAAGTGGCTGCTTCAACAAAGCAGTCAGGCTCAGGTTGCTGTGGTTGAGCTCCACAACTCAAGCCTGCCAAACCTGCCCTGAAGGCATTCGGAGAAAAAAAAAATCCTTCTGCCATTTTTCCATAGAAATACCTGGGAGGCTGGAACTTCATTCGGAGAAAAAAAAAAAAAAAAAAGGAAAGGAAGGAAGGAAGAAAGAAAGAAAATAGCAAAGCTATTTCCAAACATAGGCCAAAAGTTTCTCCAATGCTGGGTTTCTGATGGATAACAGGAGTTTGACCAGAATAGTGGGATGTGAGGGGTCCTGGCATTTTCCTGACTTCTACACACACACACACTTCTATCTCCAAGTGTTAAAAAGCCTGGAATTTTTTTTTTTTTTTCCGGAACCAGGGATTGAACTCAGGCCCTTGTGCTTGCCATGGAAGTGCTTATTCCACTGAGCCATCTCCCTGGCCCCAAGCCTGGAATTTTTTGGCATAAAATTCAATTCAAAGATTAAAATCCTAGGGGCCAGGGAGATAGCTCAGTGGAATAAGTGCTTGCCTGGCAAGCACAAGCAAGGTCCTGAGTTTGATCCCTGGTACCACACACACACACACACACACACACACAAAAGATTAAAATCCCACTATCATAGGATTATGAGATAGAATTACTTTATAATATATAATGTTTCATTTGGATGGAGGAAGAGAACACTTTGAGGCTATTGCGGATTGACAGGACTACTGATAAAAGTTAGGAACCTGGAATAGGCCAGGAATGGGAGGGCACACCTACAGGTTCAACTCCTCAGGGAGGCTGAGGCAGGAGGGTCACAAGTTCTAGACAAGCCTGGGTAATTTAGCAAGACTCTCAACAAGAAGGAGAAGGAGAAGGAGAAGGAGAAGGAGAAGGAGAAGGAGAAGGAGAAGGAGAAGGAGAAGGAGAAGGAGAAGGAGAAGAAAGCTAACGGCCAGCAAGATAGCTCAGTGGTCTAAAAATGCTTGCTTAGGCAAGTTTAGGCAGGCACACAGGGACCTGGGTTCAATCCCCAGTACCACATGCTGTGCCAGCCCTGTCCCCAAGGTTTTTTTGCGCTGAGAAGGCAAAAAATAAAACCACCAAAAAATTAAAGAAAGAAAGAAAGCTAAGTGTGGTGATGTATGCCTGTAATCCCAAACCTTGGGGAGGCTGAGGCAGGGTTGCTATGACTTCAAGGCCAGTCAGGGCTATATAACCAAGTTCAAGGTGAGCCTGACCTACACACTCTGCTTTCTGGTGGTACACACTTGTAATCTCAGCACTCAGGAGGCTGAGGCACGAGGATCAGTGAAATATCAAGGCCAGCCTGAACTGCACAGTGAAACATTGTTTCAAAAAGACAAAACAATAAATAAATAGGAGCCAGATCTCATGGTACCTGTAATTCTACCACCATAGGACACTGAGGCAGGAAGATAGGAAGTCCAGTCTAGATAATTTAGTAACTTAGTGAGACCCTTTTTGAAAAAAAAAAATAAATAAATAAAAGATCAAAGGAGGGTTCCTCATTAGGAGGGTTCCTTGGAGTCTGTCCTTTGTCCCCAGAGAGGAAGGGAGGAAGGAAGGGAGGGAGGGAGGAAGGGAGGAAGGAAGGAAGGAAGGAAGGGAGGGAGGGAGGAAGGGAGTCTTTGAGCTGGGCACAGTGGTGAATACCGGTAGTTCCAGCTACTTGGAAGGCTGAGGAAGGAGGATCACACCTCAAACCTGGGTATGTAGCAATTTAGTGAGATCCTGGAGAGCAAGCAAGACAGGGAGAGGGGGAGGGAGGAAGAGAGGGAGAGAGGGAGAGAGGGAGAGAGGGAGAAGACGCTGAGTTCAATCTCCAGTACTGCAAAGAAAGCGGAGCCAGTCTGTGCCTCCCCGAGTCTGTGCCTCCCCGAGTCTGTGCCCCCCCGAGTCTGTGCCCCCCCGAGTCTGTGCCTTCCCTCTGCCTTCAGACCGCTTGGCCAGGCCGGCTTCCCACCACCTTTGCAGTTTCCCTTCCACCATTACTGTGTCCTCCCGAGGCTGCTCACCTCACCTTGGCCTTCTTGCTTCATTCCTGCCTTTTGCAAGGACCTAAAAATAGCTTCAAGATCCCAATGCGTCTCTCTCAAGTCCTTCCTGGCCCTCGGCAGCTTGCCCGAGCTGTTGCCCAATCCTCCCTAGCAGGCCGCCTCCCTGTAGACAGTACTGTCTAGTCCGGCCTCCAGCAGGCCTGCTCCGTCCTGCCTCTGCCTGCCCCTTTGTTTGCGTCGTTCCCATATCTTAGATGCCTTTGCTCCTCTTCTCACCTGCAGCTTAAGTCCGGCTCCCGGCCAGCTTCACCAAGAGCGTCCCTGCACGGAGCTAGTCCGCACTGCTGCCTTCTCCAAGGCTCACAGTCCTTCTGTAGACAAAGAGCCGCAGGTGACTGCAGATCAATGACATCAAGGCGGTCATTTCACTAAATGAGAAAAAGGCATTTCTGGGGCTAATAGATCAAAATTGCTCACATGGGAACTGGCAGAGCGGGGAGACCGCCAGGACCTCCAACTCCCAATCTAGGGCTGCTTGAGGGGCCCGGGGTTTGATCCCTGCAGCCAGCCCCGGGGGGCGCTGAGAGGGCAATTGAGACTGGGTGTGGTGGCGCTCACCTGTAATCCCAGCTCTTGGGAGGCTGTAAACAGGAGAATCACTACAAGTCCGACCTAGTAGTGAGACCCTGAACACCCTGTAGACCCTTCCCTAAAATGAGAGAGAGAGAGAGAGAGAGAGAGAGAGAGAGAGAGAGAGAGAGAGAGAGAGAGAGAGAGAGAGAGAGAGAGAGAGAGAGAGAGAGAGAGAGAGAGAGAGAGAGATGTTGATGAAAATCGCTAAACTAATCGCAATGGTTGGAAATTGTGATCCTCCTGCTTCATTCTCACAGTGTGCTGGGATTACAGGTGTGTGCACCCACACTCAGCTGTTAGCTGTTTTTTTTTTTCCTCTCTCTCCTCCCAGTGCTGGGGTGGAACCTGGGTCCTCAGCCTCATTACCAGCCTGGTGGTGCTGGCACTGTGTGATGATATTCCGAGATGACTGAGCATGTACTACTGTCCTGCACTTTGAAAATTTCTCAAGTTGAATACCTCGATACAGATAGAATCGACATACATAAAAGTTGAAGATACTCAAAAAAATTTTTTTTTTATTTTTTATTTTCAGCACTCCTGGGTTCCATTTCCAGTACCAGACAGGAAAAACAAACTACCACACCTGGGAGCAGAGTGAACATATTAAAAGGTCTTCAGCCCACTTGAAGACATACTCGTAAGTGAAATAAACCAGATACACATGTGTGAATATTGTATCGTTTCCCTAGTATAAGAACACAAAAGAAGAAATACAAATAGAAAGGTATAACACAATTAAAAGGAAAGCAAGAACTTGAGGACTAGACAATGAAGACAGCAAGGAGAAGAGCTAGGAAACATGGCTGAGGCAAGCCATACAGTTATATGTACAAGATGAGCAAGGCAATGATCCTGAGAATCTTCAGAAGATTTTCGAATCTAGCAGTTAATTAGAAGGATTCTCACCCTGACTAACTACATATACTGACACCTGTGAACTAAGCGGCTGCACTGAAGATGGCAATTTGGAATAGTAGGTTCATGCTTGGAGTGCCTGTCATTCTGGTCTTCGGAATACGGGCTGCTTGTCATGACATGCCAGCTGCTGCTGTGCTGTCTCTTGGGTAGATGATTGTTTAAAAAGGAAGGGGGTGGTGAATGAAGGCAGGAGACAGGATAAGGAATGTTGCGGGACTGTCCTGCTACAATGCTATATATGGTTATATTTCTGGACTTATGTATAAACATATATAATTCTTTATTCCTATTTTTTATTTTTTTTTTAATTTTTATTTTTTTTTGCGGAACCAGGGATTGAACTCAGGGCCTTAAGCTTGCCAGGCAAGCATTTATTCTACTGAGCCATCTCCCCAGCCCCTATTTTTTAAATATATTTTAATTTTTAAATTTTTTTTGTCATACTCTGTAGGGACTTAACATATCAATACTTTATGAAAAGGGCCGGGGAGATGACTCAGTGGAATAAGCGCTTCCCTGGCAAGCGCAAGGGCCTGAGTTCAATCCCCGGTTCCGAGAAAAAAAAAAAAAAATAATTCCAATACTTTATGAAAAATACCTGATCCATGTTATGCCTAAGATATTTGATATTCAGACAGATAGTGAGGTTAAGCTCAACAGCCTAGGTTATATGGCAATAACAATAAGCTTTTCTTCTGGAGGGTTAACAACCTAATTTTGCAGACCAAAAATTAGAGAAAAAGGAGGGCCGCAAGAAAAGCCAACATTTTGGCCCTAGCCTTCCAAGGTCAATTAAGACTCAGGACATATGAGAACTTGTACTGTAATGTCATGTAACTCGGTTGTGTCCCAAATTTTCTGATCAAGGAGATTATGGGGCCAAAGAGGAAAGTGATCGATGATGTAGAGTGTGCCTAAGGAGAGTCACATGGAGAGAAAACATTCTCTCAGGCTCTCATAGAGAACAAATTGGCCAAGCAATGGCTGTGACTCATCCACATGGCTGACACTGACAAAGGATCTACAATCTGAGGTACAGGGTCTCAGGATAAATCCTGAGGGGATTTGACTGACCTTATCAGATCTAAAAGCTACAATTCTTGTTACATAGGTCTTGCTTTATCTTGGACTTAACCATCCAGCAGAAAAGTATAAAAACAAAATACAAAATATAAAGCCATGTTATTATGTTGAGCTGTAGGGGACTCAGGTCAACAACTTCTGACATTGCCAGTCAAGTGGAAGACCCAATACTATTATGGACTACTGGACTATTTTGGAATATTTTGTTGAGTTCACACACTTATAATATTTAAATGATGGAACTAAACAAAAAAGGGGATATAAATGAATGTCCATTTTGTATCTGTGTATTCAAAATGGTTAGGATAGACATATAGCTACATTCTCTTAATTCAAGGAATAGAGGGATTTGTTCTTTTTTTTTTTTTTGGCGGCTCCCCACTGACCTGCAGCAGTGCTGGTCTGGGTTGCCTTAATAGGTGGGAATGGAACCACCGCTCAAAGAGATTGACTGCCTCCTTTAAGCAGGCACTTAAACAACTGAGCTAATGGGCGGGCCCCCCAGGGATTTGTTCTATGGTGTCTGTAAATAGGATATCATTTCTGCATCTTGTACAACAAACAACCACTAGGAAGAATGTATGCAATGTGTTAATTATTGGAACTGTCCTACCAATTTGATTTGAAACTGCCTCATTGCTATTTCTCAATAAAATTATGTAAAAAAAAATAAATAAAAGGTCTTCAGGGATCACCAAGCTTGAGAATCATTTCTTTAATGCAATTCAAAATGGGCTTGATTTTTCTTTAGTTTTGCTTTGGTTTGGTTTGGTTTTTGGATTTTGAAGCAGGGTTGAGCTATGCAGCCCACACTGGCCTTAAATCCACTGTGGAGGCTCGGCTGGCCTTGAGCTTGCACGGATGCTTCTACTTCGGTGTTGGGATTATATGCGGGCACCAGCATGGCCAGGTCAAAATAGCTAAACCAAGTGGGGTAACTCCAGCCCCCTGGGAATGCTGAGGCAGAAAGATTACAGGTTTGTTTTGTTTTTTGAGTCTTGCCTCATTATGTAGTTCAGGCTCTCTTTGAACTCACTTTAAGCCCAGGCTGGCCTTGAACTGAAAGCAATCCTCCTGCCTCAGCCTCCCAAGTGCTGAGATTACAGGCATGTGCCACCATACCCAGCGAAGATTATAGATTTTAGTACAGCCTGAGAAGTTTAGCAAGACCCTGTTTCAAAACAAAAATAAAAAATATAAAGTTCAGTATGAAGATACTTTCATTCTTACTTTTTCCTTTCACATCTCTTTATACGTGTGTGTGTGTGTGTGTGTGTGTGTGTGTACACATGTGCATGTATGTATGACTCTGGGGATTGAGCCCCAAAGCTTTACAATGAACTACATTCCCGGCCCCTTTTAATTTTTTTTTTTTTTTTTAATGTATTTGGTATAGGATTTCACTACACAGCTTAGACTCCTAGTGGTCCTCCTGTTTTCAGCCTCTCCAGCTCTGGGATTACAGGCATGTGCCACCTCTCCAGGACTCAGTGGCCAGCTCAGTATGCCTGGGGGCAGGGCCACTGTGGCATGAGGTACCAGGGATCGAACCTAGGTCCCTGTGCTTGCCTAAGCAGGTGCCTAGTCCACTGAGCTATCTTGCTGGCCCTCTAAATTTTTAAATTTTGTGACAGTACTGAAAGAGTTCTTCCTGGGGCCAGGGAGATGGCTCAGTGGATTAAGCACTTTCCTGGCAAGTGCAAGAGCCTGAGTTCAATCCCCGGTTCCACCAAAAAAAAAAAGAAAAAAAAGAAAAAGTTCTTCCTTGTAGCTATGTGGGCATTGTCTCCCTGGTTTGCAGTAGAAGAATGAAATTCTGTTCCCGGCTTCGTGTGCTCCACCATTGTGCAGCCACCTGTCAGTGCCATCCAGCTGAACTGGAAACGGGGGCTGAGCCCGCAGAGCTGGGATTACAGCAGAGCAGCTTCTTGCCTGGCTCGCCCTGCCATGTAATGGGAGTTTGATTGTATTATTTTTATTTGTTCTATGCAACAAAGTTATATCTCCTTCCTTCAATTCAGAATCTCTCTTGAGATGAAAAACTAGGCATTGTACTTTACCATTCTCACAGCAACTAAGCTTTGCAATAAAAAAAAAAAAACTTTGATGCCCCTTGAGACCACATCATTAAGTGAAATAAATCAGGCACGAAAGCTTCAAAATGGCATCATCTCTCTTATTTTATTTTTTTTCTCTCTTATTTTATGAGAAGCCCAAAACATAGTAAAGAGCAAAATAGAAGATCGATGATAGGAAAAAGGGAGCTAGATCTTTTGTAGATGGGGAGGCCCCAAGAGACGGAGGAAGAGGGAAGGGAAGGCGCTGAAGAAAGAACTGAGATGTTTTATGTCCACTGCCTGACTCCCCTTGAGATACTATTTTATTTTTTTAATTTATGTAATTGGTCCAGGGTCTCACTCTGCAGCCTGGACTCATAGTGATCCTCCTGTTTTCAGCCTCCCCAGTGCTGGGATGACAGACATGTGCCACCATGCCTGGACTCGGTCAGGGCTCAGTGCTTCCAGGCGTGAGGCCAGCGCAGCATGTGGTACCGGCCCTCTGACTCCGCTGGAGGGATATGATCTTTACATACTACAAGCAGGGACTGATAAAAAGTAAAAATTGAAAACAATTCCTTGGCATGGTGGTACCCACGGTCTGGAGCCCATCCCATCCGCTGGCCCCGCCTCTTACCTGCCTAGCTGTCGCAGCCCTTGCACAAAGGCCCGGCATAGACTGCTGACCCTGGTGCCCAGATGTCTCCTTTTTCTACACGTGGCAATGCTGTATTCCTGCTTTGAGCCACATCTCAAAGGGGACCTAGTTGGCAAGGAAGGCAGATCTCTGCACCCCGGGGGTGGTAGAGTTTGTTTTTCCCTTCTGGTCCTGGGAATTGAACCCAGGGGTACTCTACCACTGACTTATATCTATTTCTATCCTTCTTTATTGGAGACAGGGTCTCACTAAATTGTCTAGGCTGGGCTTGAATTTGAAATCATCTTCCTGAGTAGCTGGGATTAAGGGATGAACCACTATATCCAGTTTACTTCACTTTTTATATGCAACTCAAGAAGAACCTTAGCTGGGTGTGGCGGTGCATGTCTGTAATCCCAGCACTGAGGAGGCTGAGGCAGGAGGATCACCTGAGTTCAAGGCAGCCTGGGCCACAAGGTGAATTCAAGACCAGCCTGAACTGCATAGTGAAACCTGGTCTTTTTCTTTTTCTTTCTTTTTTTTTTTTTGGTGGAACCAGGGATTGAACTCAGGTCCTTGAGCTTGCCAGGGAAGCACTTATTCCACTGAGCCATCTCCCCGGCCCCTAAAACCTAGTCTTAAAAAGACAAAGTAATAAAAAAATTTAAAAGAAAAGAACCTTGCCGGGGAGATGGCTCAGTAGGATAAGCGCTTGACTGGCAAACGCAAGAATCTGAGTTCAATCCCCGGTTCTGGAAAAAAAAAAAAAACCAAAAACCTTGACAAGGCTCAGTAGGATCATGAAAAGTCTCAGATACATGTTATAGCAGGAAAGACTGTTATGTAAGGCAAAGGCTGAGCTTGGTCACAGCCCTTGTCCTGCTGTCTGCTGGATCCCTGCCTTGGGGAGCCACCCCCGGCCCTGCACATGCTCACTCACAGCTGGTGGCCTCTGCTGCGCCTGCCCACATCTCTACTGGTTTTGTGCCTGCAGCTGCTGACTAGAGTCCACCCTCGCTGCACACAGTGCCTCACGGTTACTTCTGAACCTCTCAAAAGTGCCATTCTGGGGCCGGCGAGGGGACTCAGTAGAAGCGCTTCCCTGGCAAATGCAAGTGTCTTAGTACTGGATTTAATCAATTTTACCTGAGCAATGGTGCTTGTAATCTCACTGGTTGACAATAACTGGCAGAACCCCCAGTTCCACTAAAAAATAAATAAAAAATTTAAAAAGTGCCATTCTGGGGCTGGGGAGATAGCTCAGTGGTCTAAGCGCCTGCCTGACAAGCACAAAGACCCAAGTTTGATCCTGGATACTGCATGCTGTACTGCCTCGGAAATCGGGTGTGGTGGTGCAGGCCTGAAATCCCAGCGCTGGGGAGGCTGAGATAGGAGGAGCCCTGTGAGTTCGAACTGCATAGTGAGATGCTGTGTCCAATAAATAAATAAATTTATTTTAAAAATGCCATTCCTTGGTGCCAGAGAGATGGCTCAGCGGAATAAGTGCTGCCCTGGCAAGCACAAGCCCTGAGTTCAATCCCCAGTTCTGAAAAAAAAAAAAAAAAAAAAAAAAAAAAATTGCCTTTTTTTTTTTTTTTTTTTGGTGGAACCGGGGATTGAACTCAGACACTTGCGCTTGCCAGGCAAGCACTTATTCCTATTGAGCCATCTCCCCAGCCCAAGAATGCCATTTCTTGAGCCTGACAGTGATGTCATTTCCTTGGACATGCGTCACTTGGATGTCAGTTTCTCCCACACTGGGCAGACTAGTCCCCAAAACCTAGACTGTAAACCCATGCTATGATTGCCCCTGGCTCTAGGATCTCATTGCTTTCTGTTTGAAATAAATGAATTTGTGATTTTTTTTTTCTTTTTTTTAGATAGAGTCTTGCTTTGTAGCACAGGCAGGCTTTGCACTACATATATTAGCCTGGCCTTCAACTCTTAGCAGTCCTCCTGCCTCCGTCACCCAAACGCTGGGATTACAAGTGTGCACTACCACACCTGGGTAGTTCCAATTTTTTTTTTTTTTTTGTTCTGAGATCAGGTCTTCTTATAAGGTCTTGTTCAGGCTTGCCTTCAAGTCACTATGGAGCCAAGGCTGGCCTTGAACTCAAAAGTGGTAATCTTCCCATCTCATATCCTGAGTACAGGTGTACACAGCCATGCCTGGCAGAAATCAATTTAAAATTTTTTTTGTTTATTTTTATAGTGCTGGGGATGGAATCTAAAGTCTCATGTTGGTTAGGCAATTGCTCTGTCACTGAACCAAATCCTTATCTCTAGAGATCAATTTAGATACTGAAAGTGTACTGTGCATTACACAAAGCCAGAAGAAAAGAATTTGAATATTTTCACCATCAAGGAAATGATAAACTTCTAAGGAGGTAGATATATTTTATCTGATTTAAGTATTACCCAACTGGGTGCAGTGACTCTCACTTATAATCTCAGTGACTCAGGAGACTGAGACAGGACAGTTTGAGCCCAGCCTGGGCAGTTTAGCCTGTTTCAAAATAAAAAAATTAGGGGCTGGCCAGATAGCTCAGTGGACTAAAGCACCTGCTTAGGCAGAGCCCAGCAGCCAGGGTTTGATCCCCGGCATGCCATGCTGGCCCCGCCCCCCGGGGCACACTGAAGCAGGACTGAGACTGAGCGTAGTGGCACGTACCTGTCATCCCAGAGTTTGGGACACTGAAAGCAGGAGAACCACTAAGAGTCTGATCTACATGCTGAGACCTTGTAGATCCCATACTACATACATAAAAAAATAAAAAATAAGAAATGGACATACCTCACCACACACAATGGATACATATTTTGAAACATCACAGGGTATCCCATAAATATGTGCAATTTTTATGTTTTCATGTGTTCAGTTAAAATAAGTTTACCGGGGCTGGAGAGATGGCTCAGTGGTCTAAAGCACCTACTTAGAGCAAGCTTAGCAAAGCACAGTGGACTGCGGTTCAATCCCCCAGCACCACATGCCAGCCAGCCCCACCCCCTGGTGGGCTGAGCTGGCCACACACACACACACACACACACACACAATAAATAAATGTAAAAATAAATAAATAATAAAATAAGTTTACCAAGAGATGGGGGTAGGGAGATAGCTCAGTGGAATGGTCCCGAGTTTAATCCCTGAGATCACCAAAAAAATCAAATAAATAAATAAAATACAATTTTTTAAATGATGGAAGGGGGAGGGGAAAGAAAAAAATCAGTCATTTTTTGGCATGTTGAGCGCATGTCCTATCACAGAGCTATACCCTTGTTCCAAAAAGTCATTTGGTATCATTGTGCTGTTTAAAGTCTTTCAGTGACTTCTGTAAGTGTTTAGCGTAACACCTGAAGTCTGAGCTTAGCGCTCAAGGCCCTTCAGGCTCCGGCTGCGGCTGCCATGAAGAGCTTCCCTGTTCTGAAACAACCAGCAAAGCTGCTCCCCACCAGGAGCTTGGAGCTCCTTGGCTATTCTGTTGTATTGTGCTTTGCTGCCGTCTTCTCCGTTCAGCTGGGGCCTGCATGCTGCCCTGGAGCCTCTCCTGTCCAGGAAGCACGCTCTGGTGCGCTCATTTAGTTTGGACAAGCGCTGTGTGTGTGCCTATGTGCATGCATGCGTGTGTGGTACTGGGCGCTGAACCCAGGTCTTCCTACTCACCTACCTCCTCAGACCCCCCCCCTTTTTTTTTTTTTTTTTTTTTTTTTTTTTTTTTGTCTTTTTTGAGACAGGGTCTCACTAGGCAGGCTGGCCTTGAGCTCATTTTGTAGCCCAGGCTGGTCTCGAACTTGCAAAGATTTTCCTGGCTCAGCCTCATGAGTGCTGGGATTGCAGGTACGCACCACCACACTTAGTGGGGTTTTTTTTTGTTTGTTTAAATTTATTTTTTATTTTTAGTTTGTTGTTTTTAAGATAACATCTCACCTTGTATCCCTGGGAAGTGTGTGCTTGCCCATACTATGTAGCCCAGGCTAATTTTGAACTCTCAGGGATCCTCCTGCCTCAGCCTCCAGTGTGCTGGGATTACAGACATGTGACAATCCACCCAAGTAGCATCTTAAAATTTCGAGAATTTACTGCATACTGCTTCTTTCCACTTTGTTTTGTGTCATCACCAGCTCCTATTACACATAAACAGCCCCAGAAGCTACCCTCACCAGCAGCCTCTCTGATGCTCATGCCCCTGGTTCATCACCGACAGTCGCAGCAGCCTTTCTAGTCCTGATGACAACAAGGAAAGAGCTGGAAGAACCCACTTCCAGCTTGGTGGATGGAACTGCAGCAGTCAAGAATCAGACTTTTGAGGCTGGGGAGATGGCTCAGTAGAATAAGCGCTTGCCTGGCAAGTACAAGGGCCTGAGTTCAATCCTTGCTTCCACAAAAAAGAATCAGACTTTTATCTCAGAGTCAATTGGATTTAAAGCCAATGAGAGGGGGCCGGGGAGATGGCTCAGTGGATAAGCGCTTCCTTGGCAAGCACAAGGGCCTGAGTTCAATCCCCAGTTCCGCCAAAAAAAAAAAAAACAACAATACAACAGCTTCAAGTTAATGCAAAGAAAAATACAACTAATAGGAAAAAAAAAAAAAAAAAAAAAAGAAACCGCTGAAAAAAAATGAAGCCAATGAGAAAGAAACCTAGCATACCCCACCCCCCAATAAAGAAAGAAATCTAGTATCCCATAGCATCATTTTATAGTTCCCATAGTAACCTAAAGGCAGCAGGACACAGGCCCTAGTACTTAATGTTTAAGGGACTCTAAGCAGTAGGCAGAGGCTCACCTAAGCCAATGGCCCAGACAGCAGTTGATTAGCACAAGGTTTGCTTTCATTAATTTGTTAAAATTAATAAGCCTTTTTCTTGCTAGGTACTGGGAACTTAACCCAGAGCCTTTGCACTGATCTATGTCCCTAGAATTTTTATTTACTTATTATATTTTTTTGAGACAGGGTCTCTCTTTGTAGTTCTGGCTGGCCTCAAACTCATGGTGATCCTCTTACCTCAGCCTCCAAATTGGGATTACAGGCACATTCCACCACACCGGATTTTTTTTAATGTATTTGGTTGTCACAGGTCTCACTATGCAGCTCAGACTCGTGATGCTCTTCTTGCTTTCAGCAGCCCCCACACTGGCATTACAGGTGTGCGTGGCTGGCACAGCACGTGGTGCTGGGGATCGAACTGCGGTCCCTGCGCTTATATAAGCTTGCCTACGTTTGCCTACGCTTGCCTAAGCAGGCACTTTAGTAGGCTGAGCTATCGCACCGCAACCCCACTTGGTTTGTTTTTATACATGTGTTTTCTTTCTTTCTTTTTTTTTTTTTTTGGCGGAACCGGGGATTGAACTCAGATCCTTGCGTTTACCAGTCAAGCGCTTATCCTACTGAGCCATCTCCCCGGCCCGTGGTTTGTTTTTAAGAGAAGGTCTTGCTATAAATTGCCCAGGTTGGGCTTTAACTTGGAATCCACCAGCCTCAGCCTCCCAGAGTGCTGGGATACAATGGGAGCACCACACACCAATTGAAAGTCATGAAGTCCTGTGAAGAAAAGAACAATAGAACAAGAGGCCGGGAAACACTATCTTTGCTTTTTTGTACCAGAGGTTAAGAAATGCTTAACAGATCTGAGGGTGTTAAGTCACTCTAGGAGGGTGTAGCCCCATGGTAGAACACATGCTCAGCATGCACATGACCATCTAGAACACCATCAAATACAAACACGTGGCCTGCTACAGTGGCACATGCCTGTAATTCCAGCTACTCAAAGGGATGAAGCAGGAGGACTGCAAGAGCCAGTCTCAAAAAAAATAAAAACTGAAAGGTTTAGGAGAGTCAGGCATGGTGATATATGCCTAAAATTTCAGCACTCTGGAAGACTAAGACCGGCGGATCCTAAGTTCAAGCCCTTCCTGGGGAATTTAACACTGAATAAGACTCTGCCTCAAAATGAAAATTTAAAAAGGGCTGGGGATACAACTCAGTGTACAGCCCCTGAGTTCAGTTCCCAGTAACAGCCGGGTGATGTGGGGCACACTTCTAATCCCAGCACTAGTGAAGCTGAGGCAGGAGGATCACTTAAAGTTTGAGACCAGCCTGGGCTACATAGTGAGCTCAAGTTCAGCCTGAAATGCATAGCAAGACCCTGTCTCTCTCTCTTTTTTTTTTTTTTTTTTTTTCAGAACCAGGGATTGAACTCAGGCCCTTGTGCTGCCAGGGAAGCGCTTATTCCACCGAGCCATCTCCCCGGCCCCAAGACCCTGTCTCAACAAAGCAAAACAAAACCAAAAACAAAGACTCCCAGTGAACCACGCACACACACACACACACACACACACACACGCTCAACAGTTGTGCAGGTCTTTCTTGGGCACAAGCCAGTAGACTTCAGTCTTTCAGCCCTAAGTTTGAGGAATAACCCTGCTTTTTTATTTGTGTACTGTCTTTCATTCTCCTACCACTGATGAGCTGTCACTGTGGATCCCACAAGTGCATTTCTTGGATAGTTTGACCATAGCCATGTTGGTCTGAGTCACAACTGCTAGCAGGAAACAGTGTTCTCTCCATGTGTTATAGGAGTTGAGGTAAACACAGACACCTTGCCCTATTAAAGGATGCATGGTATCAACTTGCTTTCCATAGTTCACCATCTACCCCTGAGCTCCAAAACTTAGCTACATGCTGGGTTTCAAATTGGCAGATGAGGACCGGCCAAATAGCTCAGTGGATTAAAGCGCCTGCAAGCAGGCACAGGGGCGGGGGGTTCGATCCCTTGGCCTGCAGTGCCAGCCCAGTCCCCCAGGGCACACTGTGATGCCAATTGAGACTGGGCATGGTGGTGCCCACCTGTAATCCCAACTCTTTGGAAGCTGTAAACAGGAGAATCACTACAAGTCCGATCTAGTAATGAGATCCTGAACACCCTGTAGATCCTTCCCTAAAATTCAGGAAAAAACCAAACCAAACCAAACCAAAACCCCAAACAAACAAACAAACAAACCTGGCAGATAGAAGCCAGGCATGGTGGCACATGTCGATAAGCTAGCTCTCGAGAGGTTGAGGCAGGAGGATTGCTGTGAGTTCCAGACCAGTCTGGGCTTTACAGTGGGCTAAAAGCCAGCCTGAACTGCACAGTAAGACCCTGTCTCAGGGCCTGGGAGATAGTTCAGACGCGTAAGAGCCTGCCTGGCAAGCACAAGGTCCTGCATTTGATCCCTGGTACCCCCTAAAAATAAAGACCCTGTCCCCCAAAATCAAAAGAAAACAAAACAACAACAAAATCAAATAAGCAGGTAAGATGTACACTAAAGGCTAGAAGGTCCTAAATTGAAACAGAACTATTAGAGATACTTTCACAGTTCTTAATTTTAGTGCTGAGCATCGGGACTGAACGTCTGTCTTTTCTACAGTGAGTTTAATAGCTGGGTAATCAACGTCTGTTGCTTGGCTCTGCAGGATGGGCCAGTACAAGAGGATACTTTTAGCAGCCATAGTATTTGTTATGGTTTGGCTCTAGATGTCCCCTCAAAGCCTCATGAGTCTTGGGTGGGCTTCTAGAGTTTGTGATTGATTCATGGTCCAGTGCTGGGATTATGGCTGTGAGTGCTACACCCGCCCAGGGGCAGGCAGTCTTCATATAAGGGCGAGAAAGAGGCTTGCAGTGCTCCTGGCCCTCTCTCTTGCTGTCTTCCAGCCGCCATGAACAGCTGCCCTCCGCCTTGTGTCACTGTGCCTTGGAGCCAGCCGAGTGTGAACTGAGAGTTCCCCAAACTGAGCTAAATAAACCTTTCCTTCCTTAATTCTGGGCATCAGGTATTTTGTCTTAGCAATGAGAGAAAAGTAAGACAGTATTCACCACTATTTTGGAGGTGCAGGGAGACAAGAAAAGCTCTCCTTTGTCCATACTTTATCAGGAGCACCTTTTTCTTCGGTTTAATCTTCCAAATTTACACTGTTAGAACTACAGTGACCACAGGGTGTACCCACCCTGCTCTCTCCTTATTGGTGTCCTCCACTTAAATTTATTGTCTCTGAGGTTGTCAGCTATGCAAAAGCAAGGACTTCTGCTTCATCTGTTGTCACATGAGGTAGAATGTGTCAGGTGAAATTGTTTTTTCTTTTCTTTTGTCTTTTTTATTTTTTATTTTTCAACAAATAATACACTGCATATATTCTTCTTAGTGGTTAACTGCTGTACAAGATGCAGACTTGTGATCCTATTTACAAAAACCATTAGAACAAATCATTCTATTCATTAACAGAAAGTAACTAAATATCTATCCCAACCACTTTGAATACACAGATACAAAATGGACATTCATCTGTATACCCCATTTTTTCTAAGTTCTGTTATTGAGTATTATAGGTGTGTAAACTCAGCACAATATTCTAAAAGAGTCCAGTAGCCCATAATAGCATTGGGTCTTCTGTTTTCTTTTGTCTTTTTGAAACAGGGTCTCACTATGCAGTTCAGGCTGGCCTTGAGCTCACTTTGTAGCCCAGGTTGGTCTCGAACTTGCAACAATCCTCCTGCCTCAGCCTCCTGAGTGCTAGGATCACAGATGTGAGCCACCAAGCCCAGCTGATATTTGATTAATTTTAAAATACTATAGAGCCAGATGTTTTGGCTCATACCTGTGATCTCAGCACTTGAGAGGTTGAGGCAGGAGAATCATCAAGAGTTTGAGGTCAGCTTGAGCTACACAGTGAGTTCAAGGCTGGTCTGACCTACATGGCCAGACTGTATGTCAAAAAACAAAACAAAACAACAAAATAATAACAATCCCCAAAAATATATAATTATAATTTTATTTTAAGGACACTGGTATCCCTTTTATTTATTTATATATATATATTTATTTATTTTTGCAGAACCAGGGATTGAACTCAGGCCCTTGCGTTTGCCAGGGAAGCGCTTATTCCACTGAGCCATCTCCCCAGCTCCGATTTTAAGTTTTTAAACTGTGAATAAAGATAGTGACTATGCTTCTCACAAATTTAAGAGCCATCTTCCACAGAAACACTTCCCCAAACATTTCAACTTAGGCTAAATAGTCTGAATTTATCTCTAAAATGAGCAACTACACTCAAATATTTCTTTTTTTTTTTTCAAAGTTTTATTGATAAACATATAGCAATGAGACAGTTTCAAATCAAATCGAAAGTACAGTTTCAACAAATAATACACTGCATATATTCTTTTTAGTGGTTAATTGCTGTACAAGATGCAGACTTGTGATCCTACTTACAAACACCATTAGAAAAAATCATTCTATTCATTAAGAGAATGCAACTATATATCTATCCCAACCACTTTGAATACACAGATACAAAATGGACATTCATAGTTATACCCCAATTTTTTTTTAAGTTCCGTTGTTGAATATTATAGGTGTGTAAACTCAGCAAAATATTCTAAAAGAGTACAGAAGCCCATAATAGCATTGGGTCTTCTGTTTAACTGGCAATGTCAGAAATTATTGACCTGAGTCCCCCACAGCTCAACATAACAACATGGCTTTACTTCCTATATTTCATCTTCATACTTTTCTACTGGATGGTTAAGACCAAGGTAAAGCAGAACCTATGCAACAAGAGTTGTAGCTTTTTGGTTTTACACTCAAATATTTCTAATACCCCTTTACAAGATTAACACTGTAAAACATACAACCTGTCATATGCTGACAGTCTTGCCCTTTTACCAATTGCATTAGGAACTTCTTGAGGGCAGGGGCCGGGGACATGGCTCAGTGGAATGACCGCTTCCCTGGCAAGAGCAAGGGCCTGAGTTCAATCCCTGGTTCTGCCAAAAAAAAAGAGAAACTTCTTGAGGGCAAAGGTTGAATTTTCTACCTCAATGTATATTTCAACAGCGAATGAAACAAATCTCGGTGAGAGACAGCTACAGTCCTGCTAGTGGGTTTGAGGCCAGATGTGTACAACTCTGGGCACTTGGTCAACCAAAATAATGTGACCTTTAAACTGAGTAGGGATGCTCTGAGACCAAAGGAATGACACAAGGAGTTAAAATAATTAAAAAGAAAGAGAAATTAAGGATAGGAGCCCTTTTGAAAAGAGATTAAGAGAAGAACTCATTAAGATGCACCAACTTCTGAATGGTGCTGAGAATTGAGATGCTACAAAGCTGTTTGACCTGGTGTCAAGAACAAGGGGCGATGTCACAAAGAGATTGGCCGGAGTGGACACTGAAGGAATTCAGAAAGGAATTCTGGAATAGAGCAGTATAACCGTAAGCTAAGCAACCCAGAAGCAGCCAGAGAACTGATTCTCAAATACAGTTTGTGGAAGAAAACGGAACAAGAGCTCTTTAGCAGGAAGGAAAATGTAGTGAGGTTTTCACTCCTGAATCTAAGAGGGGGTCCATAGTAGAAAGGATTCCCTCAGAATCCTTTTCTTACCCCCTGAATACTAAACTCACCAACATTTGTGCTAATGTCCTATATTGTCACAAAGAGTGTTAAAATAGTATCTGTGGGCTGCATGACCCCTGTTCTGAGGAGTGAAAGACCCTGGTCTAAGGGCCTCCGAGGAAAGGTGTAGACAGCCAGAAAGAAACACCAGGCCACCTTTGGGCATGTTTCCAGAAGGCTAATTACCTGGCACGATGCTGATAGAAATCCTTGGAAATGGGAGGTCATTTATCCAGAGTATAACTGGGCTAACCAAAGAGTTGCTTACCCTTGTCCTTTATTCATAGTGACTTTTTTTTTTTTTTTTTTAAACCAGGAATCAAACTCAGGACCTCACACTTTCCAGGCAGTGTGCTGATGAGCTATCTCCCTGGCCCCATAGTGAATCCTTATAGCAACTTGTTTTTTGCCTGTGGTCCTCAACTACATAGCAAGGTCCTGTCTCTAAAAACAGAAAACAAAATCAAATTTATCAAGAAAATGAGCCAGGGAGATAGCTCAGTAGTGTAGTGTAAGTGCCTGCCCAGCAAAGGCAAGGTCCTGAGTTCAATTTCTGGGACCAAAAAAAAACAAGAAAAAAGTTCTCAAGAAAATATGAAAACTAAAAAAAAAAAAAAAAAAAAAACCCAATATGCAATGTATTAATTATTGTAACTGTCCTACTAACCTGTTTTGAATCCCTATGAGTCCGATCTAGTGGTGAGACCCTGAATACTCTGTAGACTCTTCCCTAAAAATACAAAAAAAAAAAAAAAAAAAAGGAATGCTTCCCAAATTTGAATTCATCCTGGTCCTGGGCCCAGGCTCATCTTCTGTGTAATTTTCGAAACTGGAGATTGAACTCAGGCCCTTGCACTTACCAGGCAAGCACTCATTCTACTGAGCTATATCCCCAGCCCTAATTTTTTTTTTTGAGACAAGGTTTCACTCTGCAGTTCAAGCTGGCCTTGTGCTCACTTTTGTAGCTAGCCTCCAGGCTGGTCTCAACTCACACAGATCCTCCTGGCTCAACCTCCCAAGTGCTAGGATTACAGGCATGAACCACCATGGGGCCTGTGGGGCTGGAGATGGAACTTGGGTCCTTGTGCTTGCCAGGTGGGTGCTTATGCCTCTGAGCTAAATCTCTTGCCCCTGCACTGTGTAACTTAAAACAACAACAACTACAACATTGGATGGTTGATTACAGAGCAATAGTAGGCATACTGACAGATTAAATATTATAATCTGGCAGCTGTCAGAAGTAGAGCAGTTGGTGAGCGTGTGCAAGACCTGATGCCCAGCACCATAAAAATAAATGCCTGCAATCTCCCCAGGCTTTCTTTAGATTAAAAAAAAAATCAAATCATAGGGGCCAGGGAGATGGCTCAGTGGAATAAGCACTTCCCTGGCAAGCACAAGGGCCTGAGTTCAATGACTGGTCCCGCAAAAAAAAAAAAAAAAAAAAAAAAAAAAAAAAAGACCAGGAACAACTGTGCACACCCATAATCCCAGTTACTCAGGAGGCTGAATCAGGTAGATCAAAAATGGGGCAATTTAAGCTCTATTTCAAAAAATAAAAAATATTAGAGGGGCTGGTGAGATGGCTCAGTGGTCTAAAGCACCTACGTAGAACAAGCTTAGCAGAGCGCAGGGACCGTGGTTCAATCCCCCAGCACCACATGCCATCCAGCCCCACCCCCTGGTGGGCTGAGCTGGCCACACACACACACACACACACATAAATAAATAAAAATATTAAAAAAATATATTAGAGATGAAGTTTGTGGTAGGGTGCCCCTAGGTTTCATCCCTAGTACCTGAAAAAAAAAGTAGAGAAAAAAATATAGAAAGTATAACAGTAGGGCTGGGGAGATAGCTCAGTGGCATAAGCATTTGTCTGTAGGCACAAGGTCCCAAGTTCAATCCCTGATACCAGGGGGAAAAAAAAAGTAGTAGTACTAAATAAGTAGTTTTTCTATGAATGTTAAAAGATTAGTAATATAATCATTAATAATATAACACTGATCTCATAAACATTTACTTACTTTTGTCTTTTTGAGACAGGGTCTCACTATGCAGTTAAGGCTGGCCTTGAGCTCACTTTGTAGCCCAGGCTGCCATTGAACGCAAAATGATCCTCCTGCCTCAGCCTCCCCAGTGCTGAGGTAGCAGGTGTGTGCCAACATTTACTGATGACCAAGTATTTGTAGAGTACAATAAGTGTGGGAAGAAGACAGCAATACAGGAGCCTTAGTTTGGGAAAACAACCTTTCATTAAAGAGGTAAATTGGGAATAGTACACTGCAGATAGAGAAGCCCTGGTTGGTGTGTTTCTGAAGAGGCCCATCGGGCTGGCTGTAGCTCAGTGCTATAGCACCTGCCTAACAGTGTGAGATCCTGAGTTCAAGAAAAAGGAAAAAAGAAGCCTCTAACCTGGGTATGGCAGCACATGCCTAGAATCCCAGCACTCTAGGTGGCTGAGGCAGGACGATCATCGATTGGAGGCCAGCCTGGGCTATACAGTAAATTCAAGGCCAGTTTAATATGCATAGCAAGATCCTGTCACCAAAAAAAAAAAAAAAAAAAAAAAAAAAGGCACAATAGCTTTTAACTATTTCTTTTCTGGGGTACTGGGGATGCAACCCAGGGGCACTCTATCACTGAATTATATCTCCAGCCTTTTTTATATTTTATCTTGAGAACAACAGAGTCTTGCTAAATTGCCCAGATTGGCCTGGAATTTGTGATTCTTCTGCCTCAGCCTCTTGAGAAGCTGGGATCAAAGGAATGTACCACCACACCTGGATGGTTAATTTTTTGGTATTGACTGCATGTTGAAATTATAATATTGTAAGCCGGGCGTGATGGCACATGGCTATAGTCCCAGCACTTGGGATTCAGAGGGAGGAGGATCAAAGTCAATTCAAGGCAAGCCTGTCTGTGCTTCATAGTGAGACGCTAAATTTTTTTTTTTTTTTTTTTTTTTTTGCAGAACTGGGGATTGAACTCAGGCCCTTGCCCTTGCCAAGGCAAGTGCTTATTCTACTGAGCCCCTATTTTTTTTAAATTAAATTATATTTTGGTTATACTGGATTTCAGAACATACCTAGGAGCCAGGTGATTGAAGTTCTGAATTTCTTATGGTGTATGTCATTACTTGCATCATCATTATACAATCACATTAATCACTTGTGGGTGTGGTGGCACATGCCTGCAATTCCAGCACCTGGGAGGTTGAGGAAGTAAGATTGTGACTTGGAGGTCAGCCTGAGCTACATAATGAGACCCCGCCTCAACCAGTCCTTGTCACTTCATTGGAGTGTATTAGGGAGGATGGCCTCTAGAAGTCTAATCCGGTTGAAATAAAGGACAACTCCATTTACAGTGTATGGTAAAAATCATTGATAGAAGGATGACAAAGGAAGTGCTTGATACATGACTCAGACACAGTGTGGTCGCCTGCTTATAAGCACTGCACACACCCCCAAGCTAGGGTGTTTCAGGAAAGCTGCTTGGGGGAAGTAAGCTTTGCATGGGCTGGGGCCAGAGGCTGAGCTGTAGGGAGTCTCTCCAGGCAATGGACAGGGTCTGGTCCAAGGGAGAGGCAGGGTCATCTCAACGTGAGTGAGGCAGCTGGGCAGGGGACAGGAGTCACAATCATGGGGGACAGGGGGTGACCACATGACAGGGTGAAGGGAGATTATGGCAAGTCTTGGATTAGCATTTATCAGAGTTGGCATTTTCTCTGTTGTATAAAATCAATGATTTTTTTTTGTATTTTTAAAAGATTAATTGCTGTACATTTTCATTTTTTATTATTTATTTTTTGTATTTTAGGGAAGGATCTACAGGGTGTTCAGGGTCTCACTACTAGATAGGACCCATAGTGATCCGAGAACTGGGATTACAGGCGTGCGCTGCCACACCTAGTCTCAACTGCCATCTCAGTGTGCCCCGGGGGCAGGGTCAGCACTACAGGCCCTGGGACGGAACCCTGCTGCTTGTAGGCACTTTAATCCTGCTGAGCTTTTTGGCCAGCCCCAGGCTACAATTTCTAAAATTTTAAAATAAGATTCATAAACCTTCTTTGGGAACAGGTACATCACAGAATGCAGCTCTCTAATGGTATGCCAAGGGCATGATGAACTTGGGAGGTACAAGTATAAAACACAAAAGGATATGGAATTGGAGGTTGTGAATGTGAAAGGGTTACTTCTAGGTCCTTTCAAGATCTTGGGAGGTAATGGCACTGGCTTACAAGGAAAGAACAAGAGAACAGGAAAGGGTGAGCTGTGCCTTCAAAGATGCTAACGTAGTGAAAGGACAGGCTGGAAAAAACCTGACGCAGCACCACTCATAATCAGAGAAAGAGCCAGATCACAAGTGTCCATCTACTTTACAGATGCCATTAATCTAGATTCTAGGTTAGGCTCCAAGTGAGTTCCAAAAACAAATCGGAGGCAGTTAAATCTAAGGTGAAAGGCAAGGCAAGTGTTCAGAGCAGGAACAAAGCTTCAGGATTTGGGTCACCACTGAGGCAGAAGTCCAAAGGATAGGCAGTCACTGGAGCTCCAGATGGGAAACCCTAAGTGGAGCCACAGTTCAGGGGCCAGATTTGCAGCCAAAGGAGACATGCAGCTTCTGGGGCCAGGATGGGGTCCAGGCTGTAGGGAAAGGCTGGGGCAGGAGGATGATACAGGGGAGCCCAAAGTACATGAGTCAGACTAAAACGAGAAATGGAACCGAAGTTAGGGTACGATAGGGTATGACGTGGGTGCAGTCCATACCAACCCGAAGTGGGGATGCGTGGCAGAAATTGGTTAAATCATGCCCAGGGCAAGAAAGAGGCTGAGCATCTCTAGCTACCACCAGGGGGCATCTCCAGGCCTGGGACAGCTTTGTTGATTACAGGACTGGGAGGAGGAAGAGGTGTAGTGTCCTCCTAATACGCGAGGTTGAAGCCAGCATCCAAACATCCTACAGTGACTGTAGAACGGCCAAATGTTTCTCGCCTTTCTGCTTCCTGGTATTGTTAACAGCCTATTATTACTAGGCTGGAAAGTAGCAGGCAATTGAGGGGTCAGGGAAGAAGGTTAAATAATAAGGCCAGGAACTAGACAGATGCGGGTGCGGGGAAGAAGACAGCGACAGAATAGTCATGTAATGTAGAAACCTTAAATAAATAAAATAATGTAATGGGTAGAAACAAATGTGAAGAAAAGTACTACTTCAAAAAATAAAGAAAAGCTCTGGAAAATCAGACTCTTAGAGGAAAAGGTAGAAGATAGGAAAAGACAGAAAGTAGTCCACAGAACACCTAACTCAGGTTATGTGATGAATTTCAAGGTGGCTTGTCACTCTTTCCAGGTATCGCTGAGGTATCTACAGTAGCTATGATTCACAAACACGAGAACACGTAGCCTTTGTTCTTTGCGAACATTTAGAGGTTGCGCTCATTTTCGACAAGGAGAGAGAAGCTCGAGCAAGAGAGCGAGTGGCACTAGATTAAGTATTTTAGGATATTTTAATGATAAAATATTTGATTATATATATTTAGTAACTGTTTTTAAACAGTGCCTTACGAAAGAAACTTTGGCAAATTATTAAAATTATCAGAATGAAAAAAAATACATCAGAATGGGAGGGGGGTGGGGGGGTGGAAAGAGAACCCAGACAGCTCATTCAAAAATCTGTCACATGAATTCCTTCCTCAGGCTTCCCTTCCTCAGATTTTACACCCCAGAGAGGCAGATCTTTGACTTAACCACGGCACACTTACTTGGTTGTGCTTGTCACTCAGCAAGTACCTTATTAACTTTGAGGATCGTCAAGGCGGTGTTGGTGGACTCAGCCAGGGGCTCTGAGACTTGAGCAAAAGCAGTACTAAACGCCTAAGCGCGGTGACCAATACCGAAAACTGCAAATCTGGGCAGTTTTTCCAAAACTTCTGGGCTGTTTCTGAGGCGATTTCCCCCTTCCGGTTTAGCGCGATTCCAGTGCCCTACACGCCAGTTAACATTTCTAAAGCAACCGCCTCGACACCCTCCTCCGGGAGTACATTCCCTCAGCCTGGGCGTGCAGGTCTCCACCCCCAGATTCTCGAGCGCCTCTTCCCATCCCCCAGCCTCCCAGCCACATTGTGCGCACTCGTGCAGGCAGCTTTGCCGAGCGAGGGAAGTCGCAGCTCGGAGCCCGTCTTCTCCGGGGCGGTCACCGTGTCCACTCCCTGGGGTGTGTGTGTGGGGGTCGCTCTTCCCGCGCGGCCGCTGATTGGTGCCTCCCCCTACCCCACCCTTCCCGCCGCCCTCCAGCCTCCATCCCACAGAGTTCCAGCCTAACCAGCCCCGCCACCTCCCCTCCGAGACCGGAGTCAAGGCAGGGCTCCTTGAAGCCCCGTGCTCGGATGGAATAGAAGCGCTGGCGAACAGGTGGAAACCACTTGGTTTCGCCAGGCCTTCGGTTTCCAGGGTGGACGGCACCCTCGCCCACGCGCACTACCCTCTTTCAACTCCCACACGTGCACGTTTCTGCCTCTAGCCCTCCGCAAGCACCACCCCGCGGGCCCTTTAAAAGGACGCGACCACTCAGGCCAAGTGGGGGGTGGGAGAGACCCTCGTCATCCTCCTTCTGAAAGTCGCTAAACTCTTCAGTCCTAGACGCCCGGCCCGCGGAGCGCGCTCGCCGCCGTCGACGTCGCGGGTGCGTCCCGCTCTCCTCTGGAGGGCCTTGTCCTCGCGCCCAGGGGCTCCGTTCCCGCTCCCCTCCCCCTCCTCCCGGTGCAGCTGTCCGGGCTGGGGGTGGGGAGTGGGGGCGGGGTTGTTGTGGTGAGGCGCGGCCCCGCCCCTCCTCGTGGGCGGCCCCTCCCCCCGGCCCTCGGTGCGGCCCCTCCCCCGCCCCCAGCCCCATCTGTTTTCCCCGGCGGTGACTGGATCATATTGTATGGGACTGGGGGCGGCCGCAGCGGCCGCCGCGGGATGGAGCGAGCGCGCGGACCCCGCCGGCAGCCGGAGCCGCCTCAGTGAGTGCCCGCGCCG
>NW_004524680.1:350338-362458 GCF_000260255.1 Octodon degus | reverse complement strand
GCGCGAGGAGCAAGGCGCTGAGGCGCTGAGGCGCTGAGGCGCGGCGCCGCGGCGGGAGTCCGAGGCGAGCGGGCCGAGCGCGGGCAGCGAGATGTGCCCGGAGGAGGGCGGCGCGGCTGGGCTGGGCGAGCTCCGCTCCTGGTGGGAAGTCCCGGCCATAGCGCACTTCTGCTCGCTCTTCCGCACCGCGTTCCGCCTGCCGGACTTTGAGATCGAGGTGAGCGGCCGGCGCGCGCGCGGCTCTTGGTCCCCTCAGCCCTCTTCGGGGCGTCCGGGACGTCGTGCGGGAGGGAGCGGAGCGCCGGGGACTTCGCCTGGAGTCGGGACCCGGAGGAGGACGGCAGGCGGGGCCCGCCGCGCTCCGCACCGGACCCGAGCGCGGCCGTCGGGCTCGGGACGCTCGCCCGTGTGGCCGCGGCGCCCACGGGCGGCCGGTGTCGGCAGCGAGAGGCGGGGGGCGCGTCCGCTTTTGTCGGAGTGGGACCTGGGCAGCTCTCCCGGGACTTGGGAGGGCCGAGCGGGGCGAGAGTGCGTGCGCGCGCTCCCCGCCGGTGCCATTGAAGCGGCGCCAGCTGCTCCGGGCGGGGACAGGGACGGTCGCGGGCGCACGCGCGGGAGCACGCGCGGGGGGCGCGGCGGAGGAGCTCGGGCCGGCGGGGGCGGCGGAGGGCGCTGGGGAACCGCTCGCCCCCGCTCAGTCGGGCGCGCGGAGGAGGAGCCGCTCGCACTTTGGCAACTCTCGGGGGCGCTTGGCGCAAACTTCGGGCGGCGGGGAGCCCCCGCCCTGGGTTTTGAGGCTGCGAGGCAAACTTTGGGACTCCGTTATCCTTCAGCTGCTTCTCTCGTCCCAGAGTACACAGCTCTCTTTATCTGGCGAGGTGCGGAGCTCTCGGAGTTGGTTACGCCACCATTATCCCTGCAGGAAAGCGTGGAGGAAAGAGATGGCTTTTCTGGCCAGGCCGAAGGTGCTTTCAGACCCGAGGCTTTGTGATAACTGGGCTGAAGTCGGAGGATCCCAGGGGGCAGGGACGGTGGCGGGAGTGCGAGGGGTGGAATGTGCACGACCGCCCGAAGGAGCCACCAGCGCCAGCAGCATCTTCCTTTCTTTTATTTTTACTTTTGGAAGCTATGTGCAATATTTGATTGGTTGGCAGGTTGAATTGCTTTCTTTCCTTTGGCAGTGTGTGTGGTGACTTAGCCACCTTTTGCCCTGGGACAAAGGTACATGGAACAAACTAAACTGTTAGGTCAAATTTTGTTTCTAGTTGGCACCGATGAAGTAGTCAAAATTAGAATGACTCTTTTGTAGGAGCTAAGCGTTGTGCGGCCCCCCCCCATCTTAGCCCTTTCAAATTGATTTGAATTCGCTTACTCTTGAGGTCTTTGGCGCAGCTTTATTTTTAGATCTAGTCGTGATTGCTGAAATACCATTTGTTTCTCATATGAATGAAGTGTGAGAAGTTGCTCTTGTTGCAGAGTTAATGAAATCAGGAAAATAAAAAAGATCAAAAGGACTGGGATGGGAAAATGAAGAGGAATGTAGACTGATAAACGAGGGCCACTCACTGGCTTTTGGTGACTTTTAGTTCCATAAGCTGATTAAAACAATGTGATTAAGTCGTAGGCTTCTCCAGGTTTTACAAAAATGTAATAGACATTTTATGCAGCATCTATGTAGCACCACAGCCTTTAATTTTAAAGTTTCAACGTAGATGTAAAAATTATGCTTATTATAATAAAAGTTTTTTCGTGGGGCAGCTTTTTATACTGGCTGAAGAGAAGAAAAAGGGCTAGAGAAATTAAAGATACGGAATCTAAAAAGGCAAGAGATGCTTAACAATTATCTGGTATTTTTAGTTTCCATTTAGTTGGTAGGCAGTCTTGAGTACTCTTGATTAACTCCTGCTGCTCAAAATGGTGGCCATTGTGGGAGAGGTTGCTAGTGACAGAGCTATCTTTGGTGCTGTTAAACTTGCCCCCTACCCCTTTCCTTCCTTGGAGGATAAAGTTAAGGTGATGCTGAATTACAAGTTTATAGTTTAATGATTTATTCTAATAATACTGCTGGAAAAACTGCATCTCCCTAAACCCATGAATTCCCATTTTGTGGGTGGAAAAGTAGAGGTAATTTATTGTGGTTTACAGTATATTTGAAGTGATCTGTAAATACATATCCTAGGACTGGAGATAACAGCGTCTGCCTGTACCAAACAAAACCAAGCAAAAACCCTCAAATAAATACATGTCCTCTGTCCAAAGAAGTTAACTGGTTTCTACCAGGTGGCTTAATTTCTAAAGGATATATAATCTGATTAAAGAGGTCAAATTTATAAGTATAGCAGAAACGAAAACTTGTAGTTTATGTGATGAATAATCAGGGCTACTTGAAATTTATTCTTGAGTTTTTTGGAAGTGTTACTTGTTTCAGCTAAAATGTTTGCTATTTCTTTTTCTTTCTTTTTTTTTCTTTTTTTTTGGTGGAACCGGGAATTGAACTGAGGCCCTTGCCCTTGCCAGGGAAGCGCTTATTCCACTGAGCTATCTCCCCGGCCCCAAATGTTTGCTATTTCAACCAGGGGATATAAATGAATATTGTATTGGGAATACAACACGTACGTACTTTTAAGAACTAATTCCACTTTTTTCCCTTTAGAGATCTTGATCATAGTTTGTAGTGATTTTTTTATTCTGATGCAGTTCTTACATAATCTACATCTTGTTGGGTATGTTTTCGTTTGGCTGATGTAAATTTTAGCGTAAGGTTTTCTGTAGTTACCCAAAAGAGAAAAAAAGAAGGCTGAGACAGGAGTATGGGTTTCAGCCAAGTTTGGACAATTTAGTGACATGCTGGCCCAAAGGAGCCTAGGAATATACCTCAATGTTCCCTAGTTCAAGCCTCAGTTCTAGCGAAACAAACAACCTAAAATTATACCCTAGTTCAACGGATTTCACTTAGTGACAATGTAGTTTCCTGAAGCCACTGTCAGCTTTGCTTGTTAGTACAAGTAAATTAATTTTAATTTTTCTCTGGTGATTTTTTTTCTGAGATAATGTTTCCTTATATAGCACAGGCTGGCCTTGACTTAATACATAGCTTACACTGGCCTTCAACTCATAGCTATCTTTCAGCCTATATTGTCCTGACAGTTTGAAAAACAATCTCTTGGTTGGATTTTATGATACAGTGAAATACCTGTCTGAAAAAAAATGGAAAAACTCCAGGATGCTGAGTTGTACCTGTCAGGCCATCCAATGGAAAGGCCCTATTTTACTGCAATTTTATTTTATTTTGCGGTACTGGGGATTTAACTCAGGACCCTGCACTTGCCAGGCAAGCACTTATTCTACTGAGCTATCTCCCTGGGCCCTGCAACTTTATTTTATTTCGTCATTTTAAATTTTTTTTTTTTTTTTTTTTGTTCCTCGCATGCCTTCAGGGCACGTTTGGCCAGCGGGAGAATTGTGAGGTTCGAACTCCAGCCACCTGAGGCTGACAGCTTTGTGGAAGCAGCCACTTAAAGGACTGAGCTAGGCCCAGGCCCCCCATTTTTAAATTTTTATTAATTCATTTGGTACAGGGTCTTGCTACGCAGCTTGATCACTTGAGGTGATCTTTCTGTCTCAGGTCTCCCCCCCTATTACAGGTGTGTGACGCCCTGGGGGTTCAAGGACCTGCATGGCATGCCCTGAGCTGGGACCTTGTGCTAGCCAGACAAGCACTTAGATTGCAGAGCTGTCTCTCCAGCCCTTTCCTACAATTTTAAAAGATATATTGAATAATATAAAAGTTAGAGAACAGATTTGTGGTATGTTTTGTTTGTTTGGTTTTTAGCAACTAGCTTTCAAATGTGGAGAAGATTTCATTTTACCCTTGGCTACTAGGCAGAATAGATGGGTTTGCAGGACATTGAGGAAGCAGAACTTTCAAGGATTTGGCTTCTATGTATCCAAAGTGAAGATGGGTGAAGGAGGGATTAGAAGGAAGGATTCACTCTACAATTCTGTAAGAGGCCAAGACCTGGCACTTAGAGAACTGATCCTTAGAGTGTGGATAGTTTTTTTTTTTCTAATTTGAATTGTGGGGGGGCTGGAGATATGGCTCAGTAGAATAAGCACTTCCCTGGCAAGTGCAAGGGTCTGAGTGCAATCCCCGGTTCCACAAAAAAATAAATAAATTTGAGTTGTGGTCTTTCTGTATAGGTTAGGCTGGTCTCAAGCTCTAGGTGATCCTTCTGCTCAGTGTTGGGATTCCAGGGGTGTAGCACCATACCCAGCTAGAGGATAGTTTTATTTTTGCATGTGCAAAAATTTTTACTCAGTCAACCTTGAATATACAGAATTTTGTTAGAAAAGCAAGCATACTTGACTAGGTTTTAGAGTATGTTTTTAGTTTTTAAGAGTATGTTTAAGGACCTGTAAGGGTTATGTTGTCATTGAACCACAACTGTATGTAATAGTGCATTAAATTGTTTTGACTTTCTGGTTTTAAAAATTACACAAACTATGTAAAACTTGAAAGTGTAAAATGTAGACAAAAGATTTAAGATCATCCATAATCATCATGCAAGTAAAAACTGAACTGTTAACACTATCCTGCCACAAGGGGAAAAAGCCATTAACTGTTAAGATATTTAGAAGTTAAGTGTTAAATATGTTCACAATGCATTTGTGCCATAGATTAGGTGGTGGTATTTTTCTGATGTATAGCTGGACAATAATAGATTAATGACACCACTCTATTGAGTAGTTAATATCATTGAGCATCTACCATGTACTCACATGAACTGGATTTACCCAAGAAGCTGGTAACTAACTAGCTGACTTTGTGGCAGAGGATTAGCTGTTGATATTTGAGAACGAGCAATTTTGTACTGTCATTTAAATCAAGAAATAACTTTTTTTTTTTTTTTTCTTTTTGAATTATTTGCACTTTTTTTTTTTTTGGCAGAACCGGGGATTGAACTCGGGCCCTTGTGCTTGCCAGGAAAGTATTTACTCTACTGAGCTATCTCTCCGGCTTTTTTGTCTTTTTGAGACTGGGTTTCACTGCACCATTTACGTTGGTGCTGAACTCACTTTGTAGCCCAGGCTGGCGTGGAACTCTTAGCAGTCCTACTTCAGCCTTGTGAGTGCTGAGATTACCGGCTTGTGCCACCATGCCAGTTTAATGATTTTTAAACATTCTAGTGAATTAACTTGGCTAAGTTTGGTCCTGATTCAATAGTCTTGAGTGATTTGGTACTGTTTTTTTCCCTCTAGCCACTACTTTCTCTCTTTCTTTTTTCTTCCTCTTTTCTCAGTACTGAGGATTGAACACAGGGCCTTTTGAACTGATCTGCATCCTCAGCTCTTGTTTTTGTTTGGAGATTGGATTTTACCAAGGTATGAAGGCCAGATTGGAATTTGAGATGCTTCTGCCTCAGCCTCCCAGACTACCAGGATTACAGGCCCATGCTTCGTGGTTGCCACGTGCTTTTTACAGTGAATGTAGAGTTTTGCTTGACCTCTCAGGTAGGGTTAGGGAGGATATGATTTTTTTGTTATTCTGGTTGGAGACTAAAGCATGGTGAATACCTGGCTCACATGGTGTCTCTGGAAATGTTTGTATGGCATTATTTGCATGCCTTGTAGAGTAGCAGCATAGTCAAGATAATCTGATTGTCCTGTCTGCCTTTTTTTTTTTTTAAGCTTTCTGCCTTGTATACCTAATCTTTTACCATTTACCATCTTTGTAATTTATGTGGTATTTGAGTGGTACTGAAAGAGGAGGATGATTTAAAAATGATTCATAAGAGGCTGGGGAGATAGCTCCACGATCTAAGTACCTGCCTGGCAAGTACAAGGACCTGGGTTTGATCCCTGGTACCGCATGCTGTGCTGGCCACCAAAACCAGCCATGATGGCTCAACGTCTGTAATCCCAGTGCTGGGGAAGCTGAGGCAGGAGGATCACTATGAGTCTGAACTGCATAACGAGATCCTGTACCAAATAATTTTTTTTTTTTTTTTTTTTGCAGAATCAGGGATTGAACTCAGGCCCTTACACTTGCCAGGCAAGCACTTATTCTATTGAGCTATCTCCCTGGCCCCATAAATGAAATATTTTTTTTTTAAATATTTATTTATTTATTTAGTGTGTGTGTGTGCGTGTGTGTGTGTGTGTGTGTGTGTGTGGCCAGCTCAGCCCACCAGGGGGCGGGGCTGGCTGGCATGTGGTGCTGGGGATTGAACCGCGGTCCCTGTGCTTTGCTTAGCTTAGCTTGTTCTAAGTAGGTGCTTTAGACCACCGAGCCATCTCACCAGCCCCTAAATGAAATATTTTTAAAAATTAAAAAAAAAAAGATTTATACATCAGTGATTGGTCCTTTTTTTTTTTTGAGATAGGGTCTCACTATGCAGTTCAGATTGGCCTTGAACTCAATATGTACTCAAGGATGATTTTTTTTTAATTTAAAAAAAATTTATTGAGAAATAAATATGAATGAGACAGTTTCACAGCTGATTAATAGGACAGTTTTGATAATCAATACATTATAGATTGTTAACTTAGTAGTTATCCATAGTACAAGAAGCAGACAGGATGTTCTGTCCAAACACTTAGTATACCTCTTTCTTCCCTTTCAATTAAGTGAAAGTAGCTGTAAATTTATCCGATTTTGTGTATATAAATAAGGGATGGTTTCTTTTTTCTTTTTTTTTTTTTTTGACTATTACAAAAGTTTAACAAAAATTTAATATATGAAAATGTGTATGACCCAATCTTCAGTCAGTGAAAGTAGCGCTTGGAGGAGGGGCATGAGTTTTTCTGCTGAGCAGTCATTATTTAAACTCGTTCCAAGGCTTCCAACATGATACTATTTCCTGGTATTACCACCATTCCAGTGTTGTTCTGTTGCCCACTTTTTGCCATCTCCACACATTCATCTATCACAAAATTCATAAAGGGATCAAATCCTCACAATATTCCTTGGACATGTCTGCCACCATTCAATTTCAGTGATAACTTCTTGTCCATAAATTTTTTCAGCTTGGGAGGGTGAGCTTTCCTCATCTTGTCTAGTCAGCAGGCTCAGAGATCCTTTGAAAGGAATCCATAGCCTCCGTCAGGCTCTCACAGTCAAGGATGGTTTCAAACTATTGGTAATCCTCTTGCCTTAGCCTCCAGAATGGTGGAATTACAGGCATTCGCCACCAGGCCTGGATACACTGCTATTTAGTGTAAGCTGCTAGGTGACAAAATGTCTTCTGAGGAGTCGGGATCTGTTCTTTCTTTAAGAGAGCTTTTTTTTTTTTTTTTTTGTGAAACCTGGGATTGAACTCAGGCCCTTGTTAAGAGAGCTCAAGAACAAGATGTGAGGGCCTGCCAAATAGCTAAGCGGATTAAAGCCTCTGTTTAGGCAAATGCAGCAGCAGCTGGGTTGGATCCCTGGTGTGCCATGCCAGCCTGACCCCAGGGCTCACTGAGAGAGAGATCAAGACTGGGTATGGTGGTGTTTGAGACTGGGTGTGGTGGTGTTTGAGACTGGGTGTGGTGGTGCCTGTCTGTAATCCTACTTCTTGGAAGGCGGAACACAGGCGTATCACTCAAGTCCTAACTATGTAGTGAGACCCTGTAGACCTTGTACTAAAATATAAAATGAATATATGAATAAAAAACAAGATGTGAATTACTTAAGGGCAAATTTATGGAGTTTGAAATTTTCAAAGGTAAGAATGTGCTGTCACATTGTAACTGTCCTAAAGTGAATGGTCAGTCCCCTTGCTTTTTTTTTTTTTTTTCCTACCATAGGAAGCTTTATAGAAAAAGTTGAATCCTTTTACAGTTGCAGAAGGGATAGAACACTGATTCCTGAAGGACAGCCTGAGTTAGCATCTGGATTGCTTTATTTATTTATTTTTTTCAAAATTTATTTGTGTGTGTGTGTGTGTGTGTGTGTGTGTGGCCAGCTCAGCCCACCAGGGGGCGGGGCTGGCATGTGGTGCTGGGGGATTGGACCGTGGTCTCTGTGCTTTGCTAAGCTTGTTTTGAGTAGGTGCTTTAGACCACTGAGCCATCTCACCAGCCCCTGGATTGCTTTATAACGGAAATTAAATTCTGTCTGGCTTAATTTTTTGGGACACTGTTAGGAAAGCCTAAAATACAACTTGGCAGTAATCAGCTGTATGCCCTGTGCTCACAAAAGGAGCAGGGCTAGAGCCCTTGTGTGTGAAGGGTCCAGAATGAAGAGCATTAGCAGAGTGCTGCAAAACTGCAAGCGCAAAGATAAAAGTACAGTTTGTAGACAGCTGAGGGGAGCATCTATGTGTTGATCCAGTTGATAAGATTGAATATATTGTCTTTCCTATGGAGGGGTGCTAGGAATAGAACCTATGGCCACATTTAACACTGCCTCTACACTACACCCTCACTCCCACCTTTTTGAAAGAGAACAGACATGTGGGCCAACCTCCATCATTGACTCGAGATTAAGCGCAGATGAATCACTTAGGATTTCAAGTGCCCTCTCTGTGATAAGGAATTACATTTTTTGTTTATTTTTGGTTTTTTGAGACAGAGTATCACTGTGTAGCTCAGCTGACCTTAAACTCACAGAGATAGATCCTCCTGCCCCAGTTTCCCAATTTCTGTGATTATAAGCATGTGCCACTATACCTAGCTAAAATGGAATTTTAGATGGTAATTCCTAGGTACCTTGTAAATCTAAAAGTTCCACAATTCTAGAAATGTTTAAGCGTGCATAACATTGTTTGTTTGTTTATTGTTGTGGTATTGGGGATTGAACTCTGGACCTTCCCCTTGCCAGGCAGGTGCAGGTGCTTAGGCCACTGAGCTATCTCCCCGGCCCTGTTAACTTATTTAGAAAATTATTGCCGGGGAGATGGCTTAGTAGCTGAAGTGCCTGCCTGGCAAGCACAAGGTCCTGAGTTTAATACCCAGTACCCCCCCCCTCAAAAAAAAAATCACTGACCTCTCACTGGTTAGGATCATGGTTAAGATCCACATCTTACAAATTAATTTTTTTTTTGGTGTTGTGTATTAAACCCCCTGCTTTATACATATACTGAGGATATACTCTACCACTTTACTATGTCCTTAGTTTTTTGGGTATATAACGTTTTGTAAGGTAAGTTTTGCCTTTTTGGGGGGGGAGCAGAACTGGGGATTGAACTCAGGTCCTTGTGCTTGCCAGGGAAGCACTTATTCTACTGAGCCATTTCACTGGCCCCTTTACAAATTAATTTGTACCAAATGAAAGTCACCAATCTGTACTTTGTGTGTTTGTGAATTAAAATATATTTTTTCCTGTGCTGTGGTATCTTGTCTGAGACTTGAAGATTGATGTTTTCCCCATCTCTAAGGTCCTCAAACCAACCTGGGATTTTGAGGACTTCTGAAGGGTGTTTTGAATTACATTATTCTCCTTTCACTTTTGCTTTAGTTGTATTTAATATCACTTATGCCTATTTAATAACACTTATACCTTACACCTTAAAATAAAACCCATTTCTAAAAAGAAATTTAAAAACAATTGTTATCTTCTGACTTGTGTCTTTCATTTGTTATGTGCTTCCCCCACCCTTCTGAAATGGGGATTGAACTCAGGACCTTGCGCTTGTCAGGCAAACACTTATTCTACTGAGTTATCTCCCCAGCCTCTTATTATTGTACTGTTTTGACATGGTGAGCTTTTCAGGTGGCTTTGTAACCATCCCTGTATTTTCATATTTTATCAGATCCTGCTCTTTGGATGTTTTTTTTTTTTTAATTATTTATTTACTTATTTTTCCTTTGAATGCTTTTTTTTTGGTCAGAACTAGGGATTGAACTCAGGGCTTGCGCTTGCTAGGGAAGCTCTTATTCCACTGAGCCATCTCCCCAGCCCCCTTTGAATGCTTTACTACATTTTCTTTGCATTAGCTTGTAACAAATATTAACCTGTTTCTTTTGGAAAACTTTGGACAGTTAGCATTTGTTACTATTGAGGAAGGAATGGTTGAGCTTAGAGTTCAGATTCTTTTTTTTTTCTTTTTCTATTTTAGAGCTCAGAGTCTTTGGGTTCTTTCACACTGGTGGTTTCTCAGCCTGAGCACTATTGATACTTGGGGTCAGATAAGTCTTTGTTGTGGGAAACTGTCATATGCGTTGTATGATTGATGTTAAACATATTATGAGGTGATGAGTTTTTTCCTTCAGATAGTGATTGTTTTTCCTATAAATTCACACCTATAGTAGTTGCATTAGTAGAAATTGAAGTAAGTTTAAGTTGTTCCCAGATGTGAATGTCATCAGCAGTTGTATATGTCAAAAACATAGAATTCAATTTTCTACTTCTTTCTTGGGAGTAAAGGAAATAAGAGTGTTTGGGGATAGCAGGAAGAGTGTCATGAAGTTGTCTGGTCAAATAAGAAAGGCTGCTTCTAAAGGTCTCTGCCATGTTGCTGTGTCAGGCAGGTAGGGGTGAAGGTGTGGATCTAGCCTTGGTGGCTTCAGGGGCTGCCTGTCAGGGCGCACAGCTCTTCTTGACAGATCTTTTGAGCACAGTGTAGTGGTGAACTGTGGAAGAGCCTTAGCTATGATCAGGTCAAAAGTTCCGTGTGTATGTGTTTGTATTTGGGACACGTGTATAAATATATTTCATCAGAATTTTCAGTTTAAAACAGCAACCATAGAACCCAAAGTATTACCTTTCTCATCCTTTTCCCAAGGATGGCAGTTCTATAGATTCTGTTTTGTTTAGAGAGATAGTATTTTGATGGTGAATTAAGCCTTTTTTTTTTTTTTTTTTTTTTTTGGTGGTGGTACCAGGGATTGAACTCAGGACCTTGTGCTTGCCAGGCAAGCACTTATTCTACTGAGCTATCGCCCAGCCCATAAGCCATCTTGTCTACTGTGAAGGGCTTTGAACTTCTTGGACCAAAGATTCTGTAGAGAACTTTGAAATGTATGTATGTATTGCCGGGTACTGACCCAACATCTCAACTTCCCTTGCTGTTTTTGAGACTGGATCTCACTGCATTCCCCAGATTGGGAGTACAGGCATGTATTATCTGTGCGGGCCCCCCCCCCCCCAGACCTTCCAGACCTTTACATTTTTTTGTTTTGAGAAAGGATCTCACTGAATTGCTTGGACACTCCTTGAACTTGTGATTGTTTTGCCTCTTGAGTAGCTGGGCTTATAGGCATGTGTTGCATCCCCTGGTTACTGTGGTTTTTGGCTTAGGTCTTCATTGGAAGTGACTATCTGAAAGTCTTTTGTCTATTCTGTCTTGAGCACAGTGTAGTGGTGAACTGTGTAAGAGGCTTAGCCATGATCAGGTCAGAAGTTCTGTGTGCATGTGCAAAGAGACCCAGAATCTTTTTTCTCTTTTAGCTGAGAGTTTAAGCCTGTAACCTTTTTTCCTTTTACCTCCCTTTCTTCTACTCCATTGTTGTGTTCCTCTCTTCATGTTTGTTCTGGGCATTGGTGGAGAAGAAGTAAAGTTTCTGGTTAACATCAAGGTGTTAAATCCCAGAATTTGGGTAAATAAATAGGTGTGAAGTCAGTCACTTCTGCAGTCAAAAACAGTTTTCTCTCCTTTAGAGGGCAAATGACCTATCAGAGCAATTCTTTGCACGCTGTGCTTTGTACTTTGTTATTCACAACCCTGTTTCAAATGTAATTACGTGTGTAAAATATACATGGAAGACAGTGTTTTTTCATTTAAAGTCCTCAGATGTCTTTTATGAAATATACTTGGCAGGTTTAAAGGTTGAATATTCTTCAATTGCTGCACTGCTATGGCCAGCCTTTACCTTCCATTCTACAGTCCTGACTTCAGGAGATAAGCCAGGTCTGCTAATTTGCTAGGGTTGGCTTAGAGTAACTGAGTTGGCAGGTAGGTCACTAAGGCATGTGGCCACCTGAATTAAATAGTGAGTTGTTGTCACAGCAGCCTGTGTGTATGCATGTCTTTCTGTTCACTTTCTCCCACTCATAGTCTCCCCAAACGTGGCAATATAGGAAGTGATGGGACCAAATTGCACTAACCCCTTTGCATTTTGAATGTTGGATTTGTAAATCACCTGCATATAATAATTTTTTTTCCTTTTCTTTTTTTTTTTTTTTTTTTTTTTTTTTTT
>NW_004524680.1:347650-349624 GCF_000260255.1 Octodon degus | reverse complement strand
CACCAGGGGGCGCGGCTGGCTGGCATGTGGTGCTGGAGGATCGAACCGCGGTCCCTGGGCTTTTCCAAGCTTGTTCCAAATAGGTGCTTTAGACCACTGAGCCATCTCTCCAGCCCCCCTGAGCGATAATTTTTATAGCAGTATCCTGTATGTAGTTCTTGTTCAGAGAAGACTATTTCATAGGGGGAAGATGATTTAAAGAAAAATTTCTGTACCAGTTTCCATAACTAAGGGAATTTTTTTTTTTTGTAACTCTTGTACTGGTAGTGATTTGAATTAGTATACTACGTATGGACTAAATTTTTTTCCACCTGCTTCAAAAAATAGCTTTCTCCTCATTTCCCTATGTGGTTATTGAAGCATTCAGCCCTCCTTACAGGATGCTGATGGCTTGAGGGGAATGCTCTAATTAATGCTGAGGATATCTTGTCCTCATAACTTTAAATTCTCATTACTCTTGGTTTCTTTTTTTTGGAACCAGGGGTTGAACTCAGGCTTCATTACTCTTGATGATGTGTCCCATATGTGACTTTTTTTTTTCTTTTCTTTTTTCTTTCTTGGTGGTGGTACTGGGGATTGAACTCAAGGCATTTGCACTGAGCCGCATTCCCAGCCCTTTTTATTTTTTTGAAACGGGATCTCACTAAGTTGCCCAGGTGGGTGTTAAACTTTTGATCCTCATGCCTTACTTTGCCCAGAGTGCTGTGTTTATAGACATGTAGTACCTGGCCTGGTGAAACGTTTTAAAATAAAAAAAGAATTAGAAAAAAAACCCCTGCTTTCTATTTGCTCTTGTCATCCTTACTAACACTAATGTTGTAGAGGGACTAGGGAGATAGCTCAGCAGCCCAGTACCTGCCTGGCAAGTGCAGAATCCTGAGTTTGAGTCCCAGAACCATACCAAAAAAAAAAAAAAAAAAAGGAAGAGACTAGTAGGTTGCAGAGATAGGTGATATAGTTGCTAATTTAGTGCTGTCCTGGAGAATTAGTTGGTTTTTTTTTGGAACTGGGAATTGAACTCAAGCTCTTGCACTTGCCAGGCAAGCGCTTTTTCTACTGAGCCATCTCCCTGACCCCATCCCTTTGGTTTTTTGAGACAGGGTCTTGCTCTGTAATTTGGACTGGCCTCGAACTTGTAGTGATCTTTCTGCTTCAGCTTCCTGTGTGCTGGGATTACAGGCATATGTCACCACCCCTGGCCAGATAGTTTTATTATGGGGGAAATAGAAAATTAAGTTGAAAGAGATCATACTATAGAAACATTACCACAAGCCTTGAATGCCAAACTTGCTGGTTTCAATCATTTTTCTTCAGGCAGTAAAGGCAGTTATTTAGAGTAAGAATTTCTTTCTTTTTTTTTCTTTTCTTTCTTTTTTTTTTTTTTTGGCGGAACAGGGGATTGAACTCAGGCCCTTGCATTTGCCAGGCAAGCGCTTACTGTACTGAGCTATCTCCCTGGCCCTAGAGTAAGTATTTCTGTGTATGATGTGAAAAATCAAAAGGGTAATATTAGGAAATAGGAAGAAAATGTTCAGATGTGAAGAGGAACAAGGGAGGAAGAGGGGGAAAGGGAGGAAGGGGGAAAAAAAGGAAACTAGAAGCAAAATGAAAACAAAGCTTTTGTAAATAGGAAATGGTTGAAGGGAAAGTAGGGATGGGAATGGGGTGAAAAACAAGTTGTATCTTGTACAGGTACAAATTCTCTTCAATGAATATGATCATTGTGTATGTTGAAAGTGTACCAATAAAATATAATGTAAAAAACTAATAAAATAGCAATTATGACCAAAAAAAAAAAAAAAAGAAAAATTCCTGTGTGCTCATAATCCCAGTACTCAGGAAGCTGAGGCAGGACACTGTCTGGAAGTTTAAGGTCACCTTGGGCTGCAAAGTGAGCCTAAGGCTAGCCTAAACTGCGTAGTGAAACCTTGTCTCAAAAAGACTCAAAATAGAACAACCTTGGTAGCTTTTTTT
>NW_004524680.1:335802-347550 GCF_000260255.1 Octodon degus | reverse complement strand
ATTTATTTTTAAAATTTTATTTGTGTGTGTGTGTGTGTCCAGCTCAGTCCACCAGGGGGCAGGGCTGGCTGGCATGTGGTGCTGGGGATTGAACCGTGGTCCCTGTGCTTTACTAAGCTTGTTCTAAGTAGGTGCTGTAGACCACTGAGCCATCTCACCAGCCCCCAACTTTGGTAGCTTTGATGGATGCCAACACACACTCAAGCAGTGGTACTGCTCGTGGTTATAGGATGGATTTCTTAGCACCGAAGTTTGCATTGCTGGGCAGTACAATGGGTTGGAGACTTGAGGGGTCAGAGATGACTTTGGAGAAGGTGGTTGTGTTTGAGGTATTATAGTACAAGAGGAAGAGAGAGACAAAGACTCAATTGCATTCTTTTGGAAGGAAAGTAAAGTGGAAAAGAGCTCTTAAGAAAGCTGAGGAGTATGAGGAGAATGGTGAACACTTTTTCTTTACATTTTCCTCAGATAATAAGTAGTTATTGTAACAAGGAAACAGTTCTAGTTCGTGTGTGGTTAACATTTTGGTGTTTTACTGAAGAGGTCAGTCAACAGTAGGACTCTTAATAAAAGCGGCCTTCCACATTCTGTCCCACTTTGCTGTCAGTAATTCTGTCTTTTCTGTCTCCTTTTCATTATGATTTTTACTTTTATTTTTTTTTGGTGGAACTGGAGATTGAATTTAGGCCCTTGCACTTGCCAGGGAAGTATTAATTCTACTGAGCCATCTCCCCGGCCCCCATTATAATTTTACTCCACCCTGGGATTTTAGTTTCTTGTTGACTAAAAGAAAAATCTAAGCACAGATTATCTGTCTATCTACCTACCTACCTACCTATCTATCTATCTCTCATTCCAGATTGGGGGGGGGGTCTCACTGGGTGGTTCAGGCTGTCCATTGTTTTCTTTTCTTTCTTTCTTTTTGTTTTTTTTTTTTTTTTTGTATTTTAGGACAGGTTCTACAGGGTCTCACCGCGTAGATCGAACTCGTAGTGATCCTCCTGTTCACAGCCTCCCAAGTGCTGGGATTACAGGTGTGTGTCACCATGCCCAGTCTCAATGCCATCTCAGCAGTACCCTGGGGGTGGGGTCAGCAGGCAGGCCCTGGGAACCGGTCCCTTCATCTGCCTAAACTGGTGCTTTAATCCACTGAGCTGTTTGGCTGGCCCTGTCCTTTGTTTTCATTCTTTTTTTTTTTTTTTTATGTGTGTGTGTGTGTGTGTGTGGCCAGCTCAGCCCACCAGGGGGCGGGGCTGGTTGGCATGTGGTGCTGGGGGATTGAACCGCGGTCCCTGTGCTTTGCTAAGCTTGTTCTAAGTAGGTGCCTTAGACCACTGAGCCATCTCACCAGCCCCTCATTCTTTTCTTTTTTTTTTTTTGAGGCAAAAAAACTACCTTTTTTTTTGCCAAACAGGGGATTGAACTCAGGCCCTTGCGCTTGCCAGGGAAGCACTTATTCCACTGAGCCATCTCCCCAGCCCCTGTTTTGTATTTTTGAGACAAAAAAGAAACTACATAGTCTCACTGTGTAGCACAGGCTGGCCTTGAACTCTTATGTAGCCCAGGCTAGTCTTGAACTCATGGGGTTCCTTGTGCCTTAGCCTCCCAAGTGCTGAGATAGATGTGAAACACTGAGCCAGATTCCCTTCTACCTTTAGAGTTTTAGATTTACTGTAGTGTAACTGTTGAATGTTTGGAATGCTTCAGTATTTAGTTTCTCCTGTTAATTTTTGTGGTACTAGGGATTGAATATAGGGCCTTTGCACTGTGTTGTCTCCCAACCCCTGCCCTGCAGTTTCATTTTATTTTGACCCAGGATCTCCCTAAGTTGCCCAGGTTAGGGTAGAATTTGTTATCCTTTCCTCAGCCTTCCAGTTGCCGTAATGGGCATGTGCCACCCCTGTGGCCTATTTTTATTTATTTAATGATCTGTAAGATTACTACTTAGTGGGACACTGTAGCCCTTTTGTAATGGGAATTTGTGTGCACGTAGAAATTTGGGCATTAATGTTCTATATTCTGTTAAATAACTGATTCCCCAAGCCAGGGTAAGTTGCAACTCAGTGGAAAAGCTTTTTTTAAATCTCTACTGGTTCTGCACAAGTTGTTGGAAGTTGTTTGGCATCTCTACCTCTGTACTCCTTTCCTTGTTAAGTAAATTTGTATCTCTGCTAGTATGCAAGAAAAGGTGAACTGAATTAGTCAAGAACCCATTCTAGTGTAACTAGAAAATAGGATTAGTGAGTTAGCTTGGCAAAGAACCCAATGGGGCACAGTGAGAAGCCATGGTGCAAGCCAAAGTCTTGCATAAGAAGGAGCAGGAACAGGAGAGACCCAGCTCCAGAGGGCTCAGTGGGAAGGCTATGGGTTACTGGGTTACTGCTGTGCGTGTTGCTGAAACATCCATGCCCCCTTACTTCCTACTGTGTATATTTATATATTAACTGCCTTATAGACTTGGATCATTCTTGTGAATCCTGCTTGATTCAGTTAACAACATTTACATGGTTGAATGCCCTTTCATCCTCCTACACTATGGGCTTTTCTTTGTTGTTGTTTTTGGGAGACAAGGTCTGCCATTTGATTTGGTTCAGGTTGCTTGGAGTTTCTGTATAACCCAGGCTGGCCTTGAACTTGAGGTGATCTCTTGTCTCTGCCTCCTGAGTGCTGGAATTACAGGTATATTTTTATGGTAAAATCTAAAATAAATTGTGGCACTGATCATGCATGCTTTACATATTTCTCATATATCACCTTTTTTTAAGACGGGCTCTTGCTGTGTAGCCAGGCTGGCCTTGAACTGTGGCAGTCCCCTGCCTCAACTTCCTTAGTGCTGGAATTACAGGCAAGTGACACCATACTGCCCATGGTGTGGTTTATGGGTTTAGGACTGCGAGTTTATTTATTTATTTTTTGAGACAGGGTCTCACTATGTCATTTAGGCTAGTTTGAACTCACTGGCCTCTTAACTCATTGTGTTCCTCCTGCTTAAACCTTCTGAGTGCTGATAGTACAGACATGTGCCACCATACCTGGCTGTGAGCTCACTTTTACTAGCATTTTAATCTGTGGGAATCCCATAACATCTGGGTACGAGATATGTCCCTTCAGATTTTATATTTGCTTTCATTGGGCAACTCATGTTTATTGTTATTCTGTGACCAATAGTCACATTATTTTCTCCTTCTCTCCCTTCTCTCTTCTTCTCCCTTCCCTTTCTTGCTCCCTCCCTGTTTCTGTCCCCCTCCCCCATTTCTTTGAGACTAGGACTCACTAAATTGCTACATTGTCTAGATGGGATTGAATTTGTAATCCTCCTGCCTCAGTCCCCCAAATGCACCACCATATCCAGCACCACCACACCAAGCTAACTTCTTTTGAATTCCTTATTGAGGCAGCCATCATCTTGATCCCATTCTGGATACCGGAAACTGAAGTATAGAAGTGAAGTGAATTTACCAAAGAGAGTGGCCAGCCCTAACTTTATTAAAATGCTAAGGCATTTATTGGTAAACGAACTGAATAGTAGCACCAAGAAGAGGTGGAAAATTGTTACCTGCTGCAGGTTTATTTAGGGTTCTACATGAAGACAGGTAATGCTAAGTTTTTGGTACTATCTTGGCATTAGAAATATTTCAAGCTGCCCCATGTGGTGTTGCATGCCTGCAGTCTCAGCACTTAGCAGGCTGTAGCAGGACAATTGCCAGGAGTTCAAGGCCAGCCTCGACAACATAGCAAAGTCCAGGCCAGTCTGTACTATATATAGCAAGATCCTGTCTCAGAAAATACAAAATAAAAACTTCAAGAGAATTTATAGATACTGAATCAGGAAATGGTACTTTTATTTCTTGGAGGATAGTGGTGGTGGGGAATTGAATCAACCACACACTAGGTAGGCACTCTACCACTGAGACAATTCCTCAACTCAGGATTTTTTGTTTTTTGAATGCTATATTTTTGTAGCTGTTTATGTGCAGAATATGCCAGTGCCTTTTTAAGAGTTAATTGCTTTTATCATTTCCCACAATATTGTAGTGGGAGTTTTTCCACTACAGTTTTCTAAAACTGTGTTTTTAAGTAATGTCAAGGTTTGCTGGTTGTCATAACACATGCACATACCTATAACACAGGGAGGCTGAGGCAGGAAGACTGCTGTGAATTCCAGGTTGGGCTGGTAGGCTGGTCTGAACTATGTAGCTGTGTCTCAAAACCAAACCAAACCAAAACACCACCTGAATAAATCATGTCAAACTTAAAAGTTAAGTTCCAAACCAGTATAAAAAGCTTCTGAGCCTTCATGCTAATTGTGTATCATTTGCTTTATTACCTGCTTTTTTTTCCTAGCCACAGTGCATTGTCTCCTCAACTATCTACCCCTCCTCTCATAGTTATTGCCTGATAGTAACTTGGAGACATGATATTTTTTCATCCCTTGACATTTCAGTGCTTTTAATGTAAGACGTTCTGTTATATATAATCATAGCATATAATATCAAAATCGGGGAACTAATACTAAATAAAGTATGTAGATAATACTGTATCAAGTATGGCCATGACATTAATCTGATAGTATGTGATTTACATAAATTTTCAAGGGCATTACTGTTTTAGAAATCTATTAAAAAAAAAGAAATGCATTTTTCTGATTCAGGTTTTCAATTTAAGACCACATTTTAGCTCTTGAGTCACTTTGGATCTAGATCACTTTTTCAGTTTTGCTTAATCTTGATCTTTTGGGGAAAGTACAAGCTATTTATTTAACTTTGGCTCTCTTCTTCTGAATTTGACTTATGCACCCACAGAGTAATTCAAGCATGTGTGCTTGGCAAGAAGGCCAAAAACGCATTGTGTCCTTGGTGCATGCTATCAGGAATTAAGTGATGATTTGGCTTATTACTGGTTGCTGTTAACTGATCATTTGGATAAAGTGGTGTCTGCCAGGTTTTAACATTGGGAGCTTACTGCTTTTTTCTTTATAATATCTTGTAGGAAAGTACTGTGTAAACATACTATGTATATTTCTCATGAGAATTTCACCCAACAGTAATTTCAATAAATGTATGATTTTTACCTCAGTTAATGTAGTTGCTGAGTACTTTCAGGTTCTGTTGTTATTCCCTTTGTAAGTTCACATTCAGGTTTTTTTTTTTTTTTCTCCTGTTAGAAATGCCTTTATTTCAACTAGAAGGTGTAATCTCTCAGGGCTTTCAAGTTACAGTCACATGTTGAAGATACATTTTAAAAAGTACTGTAAAAAAACTGCTTAGCTTGGACCATATACATTCTGCACAGCCCTTATGGGATCTGCTTAAAGAAACAACTCCCCTTATTCACTTTTTTTTGCAGGGGGGTGATCAGGGTCTCAGGGCAATACTCCTGCCTCAGCCTCTCAAGTGCTAGGATTACAGGAGTGAGCTATGACACCTGGTTCCTTTTTTTCAGTTAATTATTCTTATGTGTAAGTTACTTTCTATTCAGGGTATTCAGACTGGGAAGTAAACAAGGCAAGCCACTAGCCAGGGCTTATCCTAAGCATTAGATGGGCTGCATCTGCCACAGTCTTTCCCAGTCTGTTGGGTTTTTTTTTTTTTTTTTTTTTTTGGTGGAACCGGGAATTGAACTCAGGCCCTTGAGCCTGCCAGGCAAGCGCTTAATTCTACTGAGCTATCTCCCCGGCCCAATCTTTCCCAGTCTAGTTGAGTTGGAAACACTCCAAGCCGTATCTCTACAAAACTAGAAATTGTAGTGATTTGAAATCTATTCTCCAAAATGTATGTAACTTCTTTTTTTTTTTTTTTTTTTTTTTGGCGGAACTGGGGATTGAACTCAGGCCCTTGCACTTGCCAGGGAAGCACTTATTCTACTGAGCCATCTCCCCGGCCCCTGTAACTTCATTTCTGTAGAAGATTTTTGGCTGTGTTCTGAGGTTTGAGCCTAACATAAACAAGGTACCATAGTAAAAATAGACAGACTGCAAATACAAATGTATCTAACACCAGGCCAGGTGTGGTGGTGCACAGCTGTAATCTTAGCACTCGTTTTTTTTGGCGGTACCAGGGATTGAACTCAGGACCTTGCGCTTGCGAGGCAAGCACTTATTCTACTGAGCTGTCTCCCTGGCCCTAATCTCAGCATTTGGGAGACTGAGGCAGGAGGATCACTGAGCTCAAGGCTAGCCTGGGCTGTGTAGTGAGTTCAGGGCTAGTCTGCACTACATAACAAAACCCTGTCTCAAAATACAGTTTTTCCAACACCTATACAAGTAGGGTGCCCTATCAATGCTCAGCTGGGCCACCCACACCCAGTACCTGTGCTGATTCAGTTCAGTTGGGTGTACGAGTTTACTACCAGTTGTCAGTCCACTACAGATACTTAGAATAACTGAAAATATCCATGAAAAATGGCCATACAGTTACCTCTTGATACTTATACCTTTCATAGTGTTTTTTAAAATATTAAAATAATTTAATGAAAAATTTTTAAAGAATTTTGTTTACAGAGAAACTTTTACTTATGTAAAAGTAAACTTTCACAACCCTAGCCTTAGATTTTAACATTCAGCAAATTGGAACTAAGATAGTAAATGCTAGCAGCCCTGTAGATGGACTTTATTTCAAGTTCATGAGACCATAATTTCAAAGTAATTAAAATGTTCAGCACTTTGAATGTACAACAGACTCAGACCTTAAAGAAAAAATATCAAATGTGAAATAAGCTCATAAGCTTTGAGCAAGTCATTAGAGCTCAGTGACTCCTCTTCCATGTTCAGTTTCCACCAACTTTATTTTAAACCATTAAGTTCCTAGGTATATCAAACAATCACATGCTTTGTTGAGGCTTATCTCTTTCTTATGGTAAAAGCTAAATCTGAGTGAAGTAAATTCACTGGAAGAAATAAAAGAACTACTTAAAATAAAAAATTTCAATTCACACTGGAGAATACTTCTCCAGTGAGAATGTAAGATACATGATTTTTCAAAAATCACAAATCTGAAGCAGGACTTGGATACTACTTCAGTTATAACCTGGGACTGGAAGCGTATGTCCTTCCTTTGCTTCAAAAAATGTGTAAGAAAGCGTGATAAGATAAACATTCACCATTCTTGGGTCTTCTGCAAATTCAGGATCAATGTAGAAAAAAAACACTGGCATGTCTACTTCTTCTTGGGGATTCAGTCTTTGCTCTTCAAAACAGAAGCACTGTATTTTGTTAAAATACTGTCCAGCTTCAAATGGTACAACATTATATGTAGAAATTCCAATGATTGGTTTGTCAGTAGGATTCTTAGCTTTATAAAATGCCAGTGCAGTCTCCCCTGGTACCACGTAGATTTCCGATTGCTGAGGTCTGAAGTTCCACTGGAGACTGGCGTGTATGTCTGCATTGAAGGTAACCTTAATGATCCTGTCCTTAACAGGCACCATGTTTTCCACCTGGTCTGATGCGTGACCTGCTACTGCTGATCCTCCAAGGCTGGTAGTCTAGAAAAAACATACTGGCAATAGAGCCGATACAGGGGCACGGCAGCATAGGAAGCCCCCAGCGTGCCCATGGCGGCCGCGGCCTGGTACGGGAGCAGCATCTTGTTCCGCCGCCGCCAGTCCTCCTCCTGCGCACGCGTGAAAGGGTTCGTGCCCTTCGTGCCCTTCGGCTGCCAGGCTTGGGCGCCTCCACGTCCCAAGCCACCTCAGTCCCCTCTCAGCAGCTCCCGGCCCCCTCCATCCCAGCCGAAGAAAATGTTCTATCTGCTTCACAACCCCTGCCCTGCAACCCTTGCCGTTGAGCCAGGGTGACTCCGACGCCAGCCACAGAGAGTAACACATTTCCACCTCGGCCCCAGAGCCCTCCTCCCATGACCTTCTTTCATAGTGTTTTTTAAAAATTTTATTTGTTTGTTTATTTATTTATTTATTTATTTAGTGTGTGTGTGGCCAGCTCAGCCCACCAGGGGGTGGGGCTGGCTGGCATGTGGTGCTGGGGAATTGAACCGCAGTCCTTGTGCTTTGCTTAGATTAGCTTGTTCTAAGTAGGTGCTTTAGACCACTGAGCCATCTCACCAGCCCCGATGGTGTTTTTATGGGTGGCTAACTCCTTATACTTACTGGAGCAAAGGAGGAGCTACTGTCTCCTGCTATCAGATGTGAGGGGCAGTTTTTACTCAGATTTTGTGTGGTTGATCAAATACTGTTTCTAGGGTCTGGTAAGAGAATACTTTTTTTTTTTTTTTGCGGAATCAGGGATTGAACTTGCGCCTGCCAGGGAAGCGCTTATTCCACTGAGCCATCTCCCTGGCCCCAAGAATATAATTTATAAAATTTTTATTTTCTTGGAAAATTTATGTAGCATCGATGAACAAAAGCTTCAGTCCCCCCCCCCCCTTTTTTTTTTTTTTAAACAGGGTCACCCTGTGTAATTTAGACTGCCCTTGATCTCACTTTGTACCCTAGGCTGGCCCGGAGCTTGCAGTGATCCTCCTGTTCCAGCCTACTGAGTTCTGAGTTTATAGGCCTGCATCACATTGTTTGGCAGCTTATGTGAATTTAAGTGATGGCCTAATATAAGTGTGTTTGCTTAAAAAGTAGTGTTAGTAAGATTTAATCAATGATTAATTAATTAAGGAATTAGTTAAAGCCTTCCTGGCAAGTGCAAGGTCCTGAGTTGGATCCCTGGTACCAAAAGAGAAAAAGAAATTAGTTAAATTTACATACAATATAATTTACCAACTTAAGGTATATAAGTGAGTGGTTTCAGTATATTCACAGATGGTATAATCATCATTATAGAACCCATTGAACACTTTTGTTACCTGAAAAGAAACCCTGTGTTCTTTAACTGTCCCGTCTTGGATTTCACTGGCCTAACTTCCTAGCCCTCAACAATCACTCATCTTTGTGTTCCTATACATTTCTCTGTTCTAGACTTTTATAATGAATGGAGTCACCTAGAATGTGGCCTTTTGTGATTGGAATTTTGTCACTGAACATTTTTTTTTTTTTTTGGCGGAACCGGGGATTGAACTCAGACCCTTGCGCTTGCAAGGGAAGCGCTTGAGCCATCTCCCCGGGCCCATGAACATGTTTTTAGGGTTCGTCTATGTTGTAGAAAGTAGAAGTATTTCATATTTTTTATACCATTGCATAGAATATACTGATTGATGAACATTTAGGCTCTACTTCCACATTTTGACTATTACATATAATACTGTTATGAATGATCATGCACAGGTTTTTGAGAAGCCAGAGTTTTAGTTCTCTCAATATACATACTTTAGGAGTGGAGTTACTGAGTCACATGGTAACTATCTTTGATCATTCAAGGAATTGGCTATTTACAAAAGTGGCTATGCCATTCAGTGTTCCTACCACCAGCATGCGAGGGTTTTAGTCTCTGCTTCCTTGCCAACACTTGTCTGACTCTGATTCTAGCTATCCTGTTTGTTGTGAAGTGGTTTCTGAACGTGGTCTTGATTTGAACTTCTTAGATGACTAATGATATTCAGCATCTTTTCATGTGGTTATCGGCCATTTGTGTATCGTTCTTAGAGAAATGTCTCTTCAGATCCCTTGCCAATTTTTTAAAACGGATGATCTGTATTTTTATTATCGAGTGTAAGAGTTCTTTATATGTTACAAATACAAATTCTATTGCAGGTATATGATTTGCAGATAGTTTAATCTATTCTATCAGTTGTCTTCCCTCCCTCTCCTCCCTCTCCCCATGAGGACAGAACCCTAACCACACATATGCTAGGGAAATGCTCTCTGACACTGAGCTACATCCTAAGCACTTTTTGAAACTGGGTCTTACTACCTCGCTATCTCCCTAGGGTAGCCTCTAAACTTGTGACTCTTCTGCCTCAGTCTCCCAAGTAGTTGAGATTATAGGCATATGGTACTATACCCACCATCTGTTCACTTTCTTAATGGTGCCTTTGAAGCACAGAAGTTTTATTTATTTTTTATTTTTCTCTTGATCCTGGAAATGCAACCCAGGGCCTTGCACATACTAGGTAAGCACTGTACCACTCAAGTACCCACACCCCTCCACCTACAAATTTTAAAGTTTGTTTCTTTCTAAATGTATTTGGTACAAGGTCTCACTACACAGCTCCAACTCCTAGTGATCCTTCTGTTTTAGCCTCCCCAGTGCTGGGATTATAGGCATGTGCCACCATGCCTGGACCTAGTAGCTGGCTCAGTGTGCCTGGGGTGGGGCCAGCACTGGCATGTGGTGCTGGGGATCAAACCTGGGTCCCTGCACTTGCCTAAGCAGGTGCTTAGTCCACTGAACTATCTTGCCAGCCCTAAAAATTTTAAATTTAGAAGAACTCCAGTTTTTATTATGTTACTTAGAATCTACTTATTTCTATAAAGCTAAGATTTTGATAAGGATTACACTGCATTTCTGGATAAGTTTATTAGGTATTACTATTTTAGTTTTCTAGCTATGAACATGAGATGTTTTCCAGTGTAGATCTTTGTTTGAAAAATGTTTTACACCTTTTCATGTTCAATTTTTTGCTGTTTTGTTAAATTTACACTGAAGTATTTTATTCTTTTTGATGTTGTTATGAATGGAATTAATTTCTTAATCAATTAAAGAAATTATTATTTTTTGGGGGGTACTAGAAATCAAACTCAGGACCTTGTGCTTGTCAGAAAGGAGCTGTACCACTGAGCTATATCCCTGGTCTTGATTTCTTAATTTTATATTGAGATTTCAGTGCTTATTTTATTTACTTGTTTGGGGTTTTTGTTTGTTTGTTTTTGTTTTTTAGATGGTCTTACTATGCAGTTCAGGTTATTTTATTGTATTTACTTTTTTTATTATTTTATTTATTTTTGGCGCAACTGGGGATTGAACTCAGGCCGTTGCGCTTGCCAGGGAAGTGCTTATTCCACTGAGCCATTTCCCCAGCCCCTGTATTTACTTTTATTTTTGAGACATCCTCACTAGCACAGGTTAGCTTTGAACTTACAGCAGTTCTTTGGCCTCAGCCTCCAGAATGCTGGAAGCATAGGTGTGCACCACTGGGCCCAGCTTGTTTCTTTTGAAGGGGCAAGTATAGCTGCTTAAGTAATATTGATCAAATAGTAGCAAGGGTACATGAGTGACAACATTAACCTTAACCAATAATCTGTAGTCTTATTTATTTTTTGGTATTTTAGGGAAGGGTCTACAGGGTGTTCAGGGTCTCACTACCAGATCAAATTTGTAGTGATTTGCTTGTTTACAGCTTCCCAAGAGCTGGGATTACAGGGTACCACCACACCCAGTCTCAATTGCCATCTCAGTGAGACCCAGTGTCGGATTTGGCCCACCCAATAGTCTTGTTTATCTTTTGTTTTGAGATGACTTTTCACTGTGTAGTTCAGGCTTGCTTTAGAACTCAATAAATTGCCCACGTTGACCCAGAACTTGTGATCCTCCTTCCTCAGCTTCCCTAGTGGTGGTGTTATAGGCACAGATCAATTTCATTAAACTACAATTTAAGTATAATAAAGTGCTGGTAGTTACAAGAGTGCATACATTCTAAAAAAGTTCTGCAGCAAGCCTGAACATCTTTGCTATTCCTCAAATTTTTTTTATGTGCCTTGGCAGTTCTTTACCCCAACTCTAGTCTGTGCCAGTCACTATCTGCTTTATGAGTATAGGTTAGTTTGCCCTTTCTAGAATTTCCTACGAACAGAAACTTACTGTTTTGTATCTGACTTCTTGGATGCAGGAGGAGGAGGAGGAAGAAGAGG
>NW_004524680.1:324325-335702 GCF_000260255.1 Octodon degus | reverse complement strand
AGGAGGAGGAGGAGGAGGAGGATTTGGTACCAGGGATCAAATTTAGGACCTTGCACTTGCCAGGCAGGTGCTTGTGCTGCTGAGCTACATCTCCTGCCTGCATAACAGCCATATTGGTTGGTTGGTTAGTTTTCTTTTCTTTTCTTTTCTTTTCTTTTCTTTTCTTTCTTTCTTTCTTTCTTTCTTTCTTTCTTTCATGCTAGTGCTTAGGTTGAGCTCAGGGCCTTCACACTCAGCTGTCTCTAGCCCTTTTCATTTATTTTGAGACAAGATATTGCTAAATAACCCATTCTGCTCTTGAACTTGCCTTGAGCAGATCCTTTATCACATCATGCTATTCTGTTGTCTGGCTCTACATAATACCAGTATCCAAAGGCAGTGGTGACAGTGGAATAAGCACTTCCCTGGCAAACACAAGGGCCTGAGTTCAATCCCCGGTTCCTCAAGAAAAATAAAAATAAATAAATATCACAGAAGCTGCCCTTAAGAGCTGGGGAGATGGCTCAGTGCAAAGGCAGTGGTGAAGACTAGAGCACTTCCAAAAAGGAAACACTTCATGTATTTGGTCCAGGCTGTAAGCCTATTGGTTGGTGCCATCCACATCTGATATGTGCCTACCCTTCTCAGTTTGCTGGCCAGTGTGTCAGTGATCCTCAGATGCACCTAGAACTGTGCTGTACTAATCTGCTAGTCATTTCTTAATCCATTCAAATTGACATGTGACACTAATGACCACTTGAATGAGACAGAACGGTTTGTACTTTAAAAAGTTCAAAGGAAGGGGAGGACTCAGTGGCAGATAGTGATCAGAGTATGGTGGCATTAGGTGAGCAGTGGGGTCTGGGAAATGGAACAGGGTGGGAGGTAACTGAATGGCCAAGCTACTTTTTGAGAGTAGAATAGGGCTGAAGTAGCAAGATGCTGTCACTTTCATTTTACCCTTAGGAGGCTTCCTGGAAATGCCCTGTGTCTTAGTCACTTTCTCATTGCTGGGACAAAATACCTGAAACAATTTAAAGGAAAAGATGTTTATTTTGGCTCTCAGTTACATCCCATGAGCACCTGGCTTTAGTGCAGACATGGCAAACAGAAAGGCATGGTGGAGGAAAGTTCATGGCAGCTGGGCAGCAGAGAGAAGAGAGGAACTAGCAAGAGACATACATACTTGCAGGTTATACCCCAGTGACCTACTACCTCTTCTAACTAGGCCCTACCTGCCAATAGCACATTCAACCTCTGAACTCACCTGTGGATAAACCCACCTCAGCAGCCCCATAATCTAGCTACCCTTTAAAAGCCCTGCCTCTATATGAGAATTTTGGTGGGGAGGAACTTTCCCAGCCCAAACCTCAAGACCTTGTTTCCTGCAGGTTCTGTTATTTTGGGTTCTTCCTCTTATTTATCTCTTACATAAATTAAAACCCATTTATTATAGGCTAGGGATGCCTATAGTAAGAGCTTCTACTAGTCTTTCAATTCCTTCAGTCTTCTGATGGCTGACTTGACTGTGACCATGGAAGTGGTATTGTAGGTCTAGGCGCCACCAGCCACGGTTTTCATGCAGGAACCACAGTGCCAGATCCACACAGCCCTCCTCTTCATCTTGCTCTTACCACAGAAGGAACAGGTGTACTTGGCGTGCTGGCTGATTTCAATCTTCTTCACCATTTTCCCGAGTGAGGCACCACAGTGAGTCCCATATTTTCCGACAGTGCCGTGACAGTGAAGGTATTCTTGGTGCGCTTAGCCATGTCAATGCAAGGAAGCTCAAACCCAGAGAGCTGGAATCTTCCTATTAAAGGCCAGGTATACTCTTACGTCTGTGGTGGTTGCTGAGGTATCTTCTCCTATATGTAGGAGCACAGCAATAGAAGACCGTCCGTTCAAGGGGCTTTGCAGGAAAAGAGATTTGTTACTAGTTGAATTGTACCTGCCTATTTGTAGAGTTTGTTAGCAGGCTCCCAGGAGTCTTGTCTGCATCACACTGTGTGTACTCACCAAACAAGTGTGGCTATCTTACAGAATTTTCTTTTCCAAAGGAAAAAAGTACTTTGGAGCTAGGGGATAAATAGGTGACAGAAATTGCAGCCAAAGATGTTTATTAGTGGATTAAGTTTATTTCTTCATACTACTTTTATTGTTGCTGTGTTTTTGTTTTATTGTTTAGTTTTGTTTTCTGAGACAGGGTCTTGCTATGTAGCCCAGGCTGACTCGAATTTGTGGAGATCCTCCTGCCTCAGCCTCCTGAGTGCTGGGATTTGAGGCATGTGTCACCACCCTGCTGTTTTGTTTTGTTTTCTTTTTCTTTTTTTATTTTATTTTATTTTTATTATTATTTTTTCCCTGTATAGTTTAGACTGGCCTTGAACTCACTTTGTAGCCCAGGCTGATATGCAACTCATCCTGTCTCAGGTTAAGGTGTGCTGGTGGTATACACCACCATGACTGGCTTGCTTATTTATTTATTTATTTTTAAGATGAGATCTTGCTATGTAGTTCAGGCTGAACCTGAACTCACCATATAGCCCAGGATGGCCTCCAACTTATTGCAATCCTTCTATCTCTGCCTCTTGAGTGCTGGGATTACAAGCATGTGCCACCAACCCTGGCTTTTCTTTTTACTACTTAATAAGAACTAGAAGAATATTTTAATATGTATGTATGTATGTATGTATGTATGTATATTTATTTGGTGTAGGGTCTCACTACGCAGCTCGGACTCTATAGTGATCTTCTTGTTTGCAGCCTCCCCAGTACTGGGATTATATAGGTGTGCGCCATTGTGCCTGGGGGTGGGGCCGCCACGCATGGTGCCAGGGATTGAACCCTGGTCCCTGAGCTTACCTAAGCAGTTAAAATTTATTTTTTAAAGACAGGATTACTGATAACTGACATCTAGGAAACCTGGTTTCTGTCACAAAACAAGAAGACATTTGCTATCTATGAATTCTGTCCAGTAGAAGCAGAAGCACAAGCCACCCCTTCCGTGCACTCCAAATGTCACACCAGAGACTGCCACCCCTTCACTTCACCATGACTTGACACCAGATGATGGATATGTGCATTTCCCCCTACATTTAAAGAATTATGGATGATAGCAGTAGGTACTGTATTTGCTTATAGTTATTTTGTTTTCTCTTGGGTAGGTATCAAGAAGTTGGAGGTCTGGTCTGGTCTACTCTGCCTTGGAGTTAGGGGACATCCTTCATTTTGGGTGTCAGGTATTTGTCCCAGCAGTGAGAAAAGAGTAACTGAGACAAGCTACATTATTATTATTATTATTATTATTTCACATTTTCCAATGAATTTTAGAATAAATTTATCAGTTTCTATAATAAAGCTTATAAACATTTTGATTAAGATTGTGTTAAACATGGAAATCAAATTGATGTAACAGTATTTAAAGCAGGAGCAATAGCTTGTTAGTGGAGCTCTAGCCTAGTGTGTTCCAGGCCCAGGATTAGTTTTTGTTTGTTTGTTTGTTTTTGAGACAGGTTCTTGCCATGTAGTTCAGGCTTACCTGGAACTCACAGTGATCCTCTGCCTCAGCCTCCTAAATGTTAGGATTGTAGGCATGTGCCACAACTCCTTGCTCAGGCTCGTTCAAGGTCAACTGGAAGTACATAGTGAGACCGTTTTTCAAAAACAACAAACCACCCGAGTCTTCTGACCCATTTTGATGGTATTATATCTGTGTTAATTTAGGTTTTCTGTTTCTCATTGAAAATTTTATATTTCACTTTGCAGATATGTTATGTCAAATTCATCTGGAAGCATTTCATAGTTTTTGTTTGTTCATGGGGATATTAGGGGTTAAGCCCAAGTCTTTGTGTATGCTAGGCAAACACTATAGCACTGAACTATTTCTTCAGCCCCATTTCATATTTTATGTTCTTTTGTTGTTGAATTTTTCGGTTATTTCCTGATATACAGACGTGTGTGTGTGTGTGTGTGTGTGTGTGTGTGTGTGTGTGTGTGTGTATTTAATCTTGTATCTTTCTTTTACGTTTTTTGTTTGTTTGTTTGTTTGTTTTTTGTTTTTGCGGTACCGGGGATTGAACTCAAGACCCTGTGCTTACCAGGCAAGCACTTATTCTACTGAGCTGTCTTCCTGGGCCCTCTTGTTATCTTTCTAAAACACTTCCACCAGTTTTTTGTTTTTTTTTGTGGGGGGGGGGTAGATTCCATTGGATTTTCTTTTTCTTCTTGAGACAGGGTCTTGCGATGCAGTTCAGACGGCTTGTGCTTTGCTCACTTTTGTAGCCCCCAGGCTGGTCTGGAACTGACAGTGATCCTCCTGTCTCAACCTCTGGAGTGCTGGGATTATAGGCAAGCACCACCACGCATGGTGTTCCTGGCCTGCATGGTATGTGGGGCTGGGGATCGAACTCGGGATTTGTGCTTGCCAGGTGGGTGCTTATACCTCTGAGCTGTCTCCTCAGTCCTCCATTGTATTTTCTATATGGATGATCGTGTTATATGTACATAAAGACAGATTTTGTGTCTTTCTTTCCAATCTGTGTGTCTCATTTTTCTTGCTTTATCATGGTGTCTAGAAACTCAAATTTGAATTATTAGTGACCAGAGCAGGCATCCTTGACTTCTTTCTTGTTTTGGGAAAAAGAATTTAGCTTTTCATTGTTTTCCTTTTGATTTCTGCTCTACCAATGAGAATATTTTAGGAAGTGTCAATAATATTGGTTTTCTGACATTTATTTGGAAAATTTCCAGGGAGCTTTCTGATGATTTCTAATTTAATTGCATTCTGGGCTCTAGGATACTTTGTATGACATCTGCAATTTTAAATTTATTGAGACCTTTTTTAATGGCCTAGAATATAATTTCTCTTGGTAATGTCCACTTGAAAAGAATGAGTATTCTCTATTGTTGTCTAGAGTTTTCTATGTCATGTCTGATACTTTATCTTTTAGTACAGGTAGGAGATACCATCTTTTTTTTTTTTTTTTGCAGAACCAGGGATTGAACTCAGGCCCTTGCGCTTGCCAGGGAAGCGCTTATTTACTGAGCCATCTCCCCAGCCCTGATATATTCATTTTTCACTTCCCCAAATTATAGTGAGTTTGGAAATCCTGTCAGGTTTTTCTTCTAGGTGAAGAGCAGTCTTCTGATTGGAATGATAGCTTTGAACTAGAAGACATTATTTCATTAATGTACTAATCAACTACAGAGATTAACTGATTGGTTACTTAATAATTAAGTTAGGTTGCTTATAATTCTTTTAAGTGTACACAGGACTAATTAACCCTTTACCACCTGGCATGCCTGAGGTATTTTTGTGTGAATATGGAGGAGATCAAAATCCTTTTTAAAAACCAGTGAGGTAAACAGATAATACAGTCAGTTTTAAAGGGCAGTATATTATTTAAGATGCATAGTAAGTGCAAATTACAAAACTAGTCTTTTGACAACTTGAGCGTCTCTTTAATGATAGTATTCTGAGGGTCTAAATGGAAAAATTTTGTAACAGTATTTCTTTTGAAAAGGATTTTCAGATTAACCCTATTCGTAGACCATTTTATTGTCTGAGGAAATTTCAGTGTAAAATTATTTCTTCAGTTGTCTCAACATATGCTTGCATCTGCCTAGACAGAGAGCAAGGTTGGTGAAAGACAAAGAAGGCTGAACTGGATTATACATCAGAAGTGATCAGCAAAATCTGGATTGGAATCTCAGCCTTAAAGGAGATTTTGAATAAGATGAATTTACTTCAGCCCTCATTTTATTTTTATTTATTTATTTATTTATTTTTAAATTTATTTGTTTGTGTGGGGGGTGGCCAGCTCAGCCCACCAAGGGGCAGGGCTGGCTGGCATGTGGTGCTGGGGGATTGAACCGTGGTCCCTTTGCTTTGCTAAGCTTGTTCTAAGTAGGTGCTTTAGACCACTGAGCCATCTCACCAGCCCCCAAAATGCAGAAGGGTTTTTTTTTTTTTTTTTTTTGGCGGCTCCCCATTGACCTGCAGCAGCGCTGGTCTGGGTTGCCTTGAGTATGTGGGAATGGAACCACCGCTCAAAGAGACTGACTGCCTCCTTTAAGCAGGCACTTAAACAACTGAGCTAATGGGCGGGCCCCCCAGCCCTCATTTTAGATGGCCAAAATGATAGTTGTAGAAATTAAGGTACAGAAAAACTAGGTAGTTTGTATAACAGTAGATCTGCATGGGTGGAGTACTCTGGCTATGTCTGGAGATGGCTTTGGTTGTCCCACTCAGGAGAAGAGAGATGTACCTGTGGGCAGAGGCCAGGGATAATGCTAAGTATCCTACAGTGTATGTAAGACAGCTCTTCAGGACAAGAAAATATCATTTGGCTCAAATGTCAGGAGTGGTGGGTTGAGAAGCCCTAGTCTGAAGCCAGTATAGCTTGAGGAATTTGCATGCAGGCATATGTGTCTTAGGTAAGGGGGGGATTGATTGCAGGGCCTTTTCAATGAGCTCCGTCCCCAGCCCTTTTTATTTTTGTCCCGGATTGGTTCAGACTTGTGATCCTCTTGATTCAGTCTTCTAGACTGTTGGGGTTACAGGCATGTGCCTCTCTGGGCCTGGCTTAGCTTGAGTCTTCTTTTTGAGACAGGATCTCAATATACAGTTTGTCTAGCCTTCAACTCACTAAGTAGCAAAGGCTGGCCTTGATTTTGAGCCATCCTCTTGCTGTGGTCTCCCAAGTGATGGGCACATTACAGGCATGTGCCACTACCACTCAGCTTTTAGTTGAGTTTGGGTTTGCACATCGATCTTCAGTGATACATAATTCTGTTCTCAGCTAATAGTAATCACTTGTTATTTTTTTATCTTTTTGTATTTTAGGGAAGGGTCTACAGGGTGTTAAGTGTCTCACCGCTAGTTTGGACCCATAGTGATCTTCCTGTTTACAGCCTCCCAAGAGCTGGAATTATAGGCATGCGTCACCATGCCCAGTCTCAATTGTCGACTCAGCATGCCTTGGGTGGGAGAGCGGCACAGCAGGCCTCCAGATTGAACTCCCCTGCCCCTGTGCCTGCTTGCAAGCACTTTATTCCGCTGAGCTATTTAGCCAGCCCTTTAAGTTTATTTTTTAAGTTGAGGTTAAATTCGTGTAAAATTAATTACTAGCCATTTTATTGAGGTGTACAATTCAGTGACATTTAGGAAATTTGTTATACAGTTGCGGTCTTTACCTGGTTCTAAGGCCTTTTTATCAACTCACGAGGAGACTCTGTACTCAGTCACTATGAGTTCACTTTTTCTATGGATTCTAAATTCTCCTCTTCCTCCCCCTTTCCCTCCTCTTCCTGCTCCTTTTCCTCCTCCCTCCCCTGCCACCTTATTCTTAAGAGACACTGAATGTTCAGAAAGTAAGGAGGATGGACTTCATCTTCCCTATCCTTCCTCTCTTACTGCTTGAGTGGTTTGAGCAGATTATTCATCTGGCCTCATTTTCCTTTTTTATTCATACAGTAGCTTCCAGAATGCCTTGATTTTGGGGGGGGGGGGCGAGGCTCAGTCTCACTTTGTCGTCTGTCTGGCCTCAGTCCACCTGTCCAGTCTTCTGAGTTCTGGGATTGCAGGTGTGCACTGCCACACACAGCCCTGAATTTGTGGTGCTGCACTGGTTTCCTTCTCTCGGATGTTTCTAAACCACCTTTCCATGTATTTACTGAGGAAATGAATGAAATAACTTCTTAAAAGCAGGGCAGGGGCTGGTGAGACGGCTCAGTGGTCTAAAGCACCTACTTGGAACAAGCTTGGCAAAGCACAGGGACCACGGTTCAATCCCCCAGCACCACATGCCAGCCAACCCCGCCCCCTGGTGGGCTGAAGCTGGCCACACACACACACACACACACACACACACACATAAATAAAATAAAATAAAAAGAAATTGATTTAAAAAAAAAAAAGCAGGGCAGTGTCATGTCCATATTTGCATTTTAACTGTGCCTAGTCAAGTGCCTTTCCAGACATAGTAATATTTGATCTATCTAGTTTTCTGTGTCGCTGCTCCATTCTGCTGATCTCTTTACTTATTTTTTGACCTATTTACTTATAAAGTGTCTTCAAGATTTTAAAATACTTTGTTTACTAAACAGTCATTCTCTTTATGTAATGAAAACAAGTGTTAATAGATCTGAAATTTTTTTCCTGCCAGATTCACTTAGAATGTTTGAATCTTGAGTCATCGCTTGGTAGGTAATTTGTAATCCACTGGAGAAGTCTGTGTTTATCTCATTGCTGATCCGGTATTTTTTGCATCTGTAGAATGTAATAACTGGAAAAATGTTACAGATCATTTCGGTTCAGTGTAGGGTCCTATGCACTGCGCTGTTGCCCAAGGTTAAACAGTAGACAGTGAGCTGAGGAAGAGCGGTCATAAGCAGGGGCCGGGGCTACCAGTAGGCAGAGTTGAGGTGGACCACTTTCTTATTCTTTCACATATAAGTTCTGTTTCATTGATTACACATAATGAGTATGGATTACACTTTTTTTAGTGCTTGCACAGTCTAGACACAGAGTACTTTAAGGTTTTGAGAATAATGTGAAAGCATTGCCAATTTAATAATTTAATACTGTATATCTGCTTGTCTTATGGGAGGAAACACCTGGAGGGTGCATCTTGATTACTTGTGCAGTGGGTATATGAGAAGGACTGGGAATGGGACAGATGAGATGAAGAGAGAATGACAGAAGGCTGCAGATGGCGGCTCAGCACTTTGGAATGAGTCCATCAGTTCCTTCTGTCCCATTTAGTGTGACAGATCCATCTGGGCCTCCCCTGAGTACAAGAATGTGATGTAATGGACAGAGGATGTGAAAGCTGGATTTCACTGAAAGTAATTATCAGGTGCAAAATAGACTTGGAGATGTTAGGTGTAATGAAAAGATGGAAAGAACCAAAGACTTGGATTACATAAATGCTTAATACATGACTTTTTCTATTTATCTAGTAAAATCCAGTCCTTGGTGCTGGTGCCTATTTAGTTTTCATTAAAAACTTAAATGTTACGGTTTAAAACAGTACCTTCTCTTGGTACCACAGAACAAAACAGAATTTTATTTTAAAGCTCTGCACAGTTGAAAAAGACCAAAAAGATGAAATAAAATGAAATTTAGTTATTTTGACCCTGTAGAGGTCTACTTATATATGCAAACATATTCTTAAAATGTTACTAGTATTAAAATTATGGGGAAAAAATAGAAAAAAAAGTTATTAGTATTTATTACTGTTTCAGAAATACACATTTAAACTTATACTCAGATTTCTTTAGTTGTCCCCTACCCTCCACCCACTCATTTCCTTTCTACCTTTTTAATCATCCCCCCCCCAATTTGCACAGCCCTGAATTAAAAATCTGAATTACAAACCTGAATTCTGGGATGACTTAAAATATTGAAAATCTTTCCAGCTTTTAACTTTACTCCAACCCTGTATTTTCCTTTTTAATATTTTTTTTCTTTTTAACCCCTCCCCCCACCCTGTTTTCAAGTCATCCATCCTACTTCATGGGATTCCTTTTCTTTTTTTTTTTTTGGTGGAACTGGGGATTGAACTCAGGTCCTTGCGCTTGCCAGGAAAGTGCTTATTCCACTGAGCCATCTCCCCAGCCCCTCATGGGATTCCTTTTATACAAAGGTAGAAATGTACTATGAAAAACTTTCTATGAATCATTTCAGCCCTACTTTACTTTCATGCATTTCACACTAAGTATAAACGAAATAGGTTTTTTTGTTTGCAGATAGCAAAAACTTCTCTTCCTATTCATATCCTTCCTAGTCCTGGAGATGACCCCAGGGCCTTCTCTGTACTGAGGCTTGTTGTTATTGGTTTTTTGGTTTGTTTTTTTTTTTTTTTGCCGTACTGGGGATTGAACTCAGGACCTCACGCTTGCCAGGCAAGCACTTATTCCACTGAGCTATCTCCTTGGCCCACATATCCTTCCTAATGAAGCAATACTGTTGACCTTTACAATGACTCAGGGACTGACTCTTCTAAGCAAAACAGCCATGAAAGAACTCCTGCAGGACCCTTCTTACCCTTCTTAGTTGTTCTCAATTGATCAAAGAGGCTTTTCCCTTAGTCTTAACACAAAAGAAGGAGAAGCACATACTCAGGAAGTGTAGAGCTGTGTGTCCCTTGGAGAGGTTTGAGGCACTGTGGATCTAGGGATATATCTGGAGAAGTTAGTGGCTAAGCAGCTTGCACAGAAATCAGAAGCCATGCACACAAAGGGAGTGGTGGTTTTCCACTGGGAACTTTGGCAAGTCCTTGTTTCCTCCCCCCCACCCCCCTTTTTGTTTTTCTCTGAATGCCCTTTTCTCATTGTCCTCTGCTTTTGGCTCAGCTGAGTCATTGGAGAGATTAAGTTATTCCTTGGTAGAGCCATTTGAGCCATCACCCTAAACTGTTCATGTGGGGTTGGATGACCACCAGTAAGTCGTATCTCAGTCACATGAGCTGTAGCTGTTGCTTCCTAGATGCCCACTAGATGAAGGACCTTCACCTCATTGCAGTCATTTTCTGAACTTTTCTCAAATGCCTACTATATATAAACATACTTATCTGGTCCTGAGGTACTTTAGAATCTGAAGGTCTTGGGCTTTAACCTTTATTTTCTTTTCTTTTCTTTTTTCTTTCTTTCTTTTTTTTTTTTTTTGGCAGAACCAGGGCTTGAACTCAGGCCTTGCACTCACTTATTCTACTGAGCCATCTCCCTGGCCCCCCCCATTAATACATTTAGATAGACGTAATAACATTCATCATGGAGAATTTGTACCTATACATGATATAACTTGTCTCTTTTTTTCTCATTCAGTTTTATTTTATTTTATTTTATTTTGTGGAACCAGGGATTGAACTCAGGCCCTTGTGCTTGCCAGTGAAGTGCTTGTTCCACGGAGCCATCTCCCTGGCCCCTCTCATGCAGTTTCAGATTTTTTTTTTTTTTTTTTTTTTTTTTTTTTGGAGTAGGCTGAATCTAGAGTATGTGATTGATCCATGGTACAATGATGCTAGGATTAAAGATGGGTAATTGCTAGATCAATCCACGACTGGGTTGCTATGATCCTAATCCCAGAAGACTGGATACAATATAAGGGACAAGAAGGGGCTTATTTTTCCCTTCTTTTGTTGCTTTTCCTCTGCCATGACCTCTTGCCCTCTGCCATGTGCCAACCTGCCTTGGAGCCAGCCAGTGATGGACTGAAACCTCTAAGCCATGAGCTAAATAAACCTTTCCCCCATTAACTTTGGGCAGGGGGCCTGGCCTTAGCTCAGTTGTTTAAGTTGCTGCTTCCACAGAGCAGTCAGCCTCAGGTTGCTGTAGTTCGATCCCCGCAACACTCCAGCCAGCCAAACCACCCCTGAGGGCATTCCGAGCCAAA
>NW_004524680.1:287427-324225 GCF_000260255.1 Octodon degus | reverse complement strand
AAAAAAAAAAAAAAAAAAAAAAAAAAAAACAAAACAGAAAAACACACCTTATTCCATTAACTTTGGGCATCACGAATTTTGTCTTAGCCATGAGAAAAATAACCAAGACACCCTAGCTCATCAGAGCCTATGTGGATGGTGGGATACAGCTGAGGTATCTGGGCCTAAAATGATGCTACTTTTCTTTGGTGTGGCCTCCACACATCCTCTTTCTTAGACCTTGGGTCCCTTCTGTGGGAGTGGACACCTGGCTGGGCTGCACCACATCTCAGAAAAAGACTTGGGAGTACTGATAGACCCTGGTGTGCTGGTACAGGGCCTCCCATGGCTCCCATAATTCCATAATATTAGTGGCTTTCTAGAGGTTAAGAATGGTATCTTATGTAATAGATTTATAGTGTTATAGTTAAATATGGCTGTGCCATCATTTAACCAGTTCCCCACTGTTAGACATCTAGGTTTTTCTAATTGTATATAGGCTAACTCTGCTAACATGAAAACTCTGTGTATACATGTACGTGACTTCTAGGACAAAACTTTACAGTGAAATTTCTATTCTCAAGGTTATACATTAGTTAATTAAAATTTTCTTTTCGTTTTTGTTTTTTGTTTTTTTTGAGAACAGGGTCTCACTATGTTCTCAGTCTGGCCTTGAAGTCACTATAGCCCAAACTGGCTTGAATTCATTGAGATTCTCCTGCCTCACCCTTCAGATTGCTGGGTTACAGGTGTGCACCAATACATACAGTTGTGTTAATTTTTAAAGGGATATTTTTGATTGTCATGGCTAATATTCTCGTAACTTGGCTCATTTCTTCTGTATCAAATAAATGATGATCCATAGTTATAGCTGCAGTTCTGATGTTTTCATCTATTTATTGTAACTATAAGTGACTGGGGGAGGGCCATTTGTGTTTTTTCAGTCTGGTTCCCCAACATACAAAAGGGACTCTCACCTTAAGTTGTTGTTGTTTTTGCGGAACCGGGGATTGAACTCAGGCCCTTGCACTTGCCAGGGAAGCACTTATTCCACTGAGCCATCTCCCCAGCCCCAACCTTAAGTTTTTTTCTTTATTTATTTATTTTTTTTATTTTTATTTATTTGAGAGAGAGAGAGTGTGTGTGTGTGGCCAGCTCAGCCCACCAGGGGGCGGGGCTGGCTGGCATGTGGTGCTGGGGGATTGAACCGCGGTCCCTGATGCTTTGCCAAGCTTGTTCTAAGTAGGTGCCTTAGACCACTGAGCCATCTTTCCAGCCCCAACCTTAAGTTTTTTGACTGGGAAAGGTTTATTGGGGAATAGGAGTAGCTCCTAAGAGATAGGAGTCACGGGGTTGCCACAAGCAAGGCCCTATATCAGGGTTATTTATACAGAAAAGTTACACTGCAAGTACAATGTGGGTCAAACGACAACCTGTAAGATTACAAGTAGCCACTCAGCTAATATTGATCCAGTAAAGGAGGAGGGCATGTAACACAGGTATATGGCTGACATTATTAACCTTGGTTTATCTATAACTTTTAAAACAAGCATTGGGGAAGGGATAGATCCTGGTGTTCTTGTCACCATCCATATGTCTGATGCATATCTGGACTTGATGGATAGGGTGTTACTAATGAGTTTCAAATTCTGCTTATTCCTTGGGGAAGTATGCAAGTCTGGCCACTGGGACATTATCTCACAGTCTGAGCTTCTTCAAATGCACCTTTAGCCACAATTCTTTTTTTTTTAAATTAATTAATTAACTTATTTATGTATTTATTTATTTGTGTGTGTGTGTGGCCAGCTCAGCCCACCAGGAGGCAGGGGGATTGGCATGTGGTGCTGGCTGGCACGTGGTGCTGGGGGATTGAACCGCGGTCCCTGTGCTTTGCTAAGCTTGTTCTAAGTAGGTGCTTTAGACCACTGAGCCATCTCACCAGCCCATCACAATTCTGATGTCTTCTCCTAGTTTCCTTGCAAGCTCAGTCCCTCTCTGACTGTATGTTATTGTCTAACTTAGCTGCCTATAATATTCCCCTGTCTGAAAAGCTATTCCTAGTTTGGTTAATAGAGAATAGGCCAAGTTCCAATCTAGCTGCTTCCAGCTGAGCAGGGTTGGTATAGAGGAGACTACAGTCAGTGGCCTTTTCCATAGAGCTAATCCAATGGGCCTTGAATAGAAGTCATGATGGTATTCAGCGTTTATGAACTTCCTTTAGAAGGTTGATCAAGTGGATCCTGGTAAAAGGAGCCTGGCACATTTATCATTGATTCATTTTGCATGATCACTTGGAGTTTTTTTAAGATACTTCACCTGAGGTGGATTACTTAACGACAGTAAGTTTTATTTATTAGTGCACAAGCTCCTCTAGTTTTAGCCATAGAAAGATAGAGAGCTCTGCAGTCCTGAAAGACTTTTAGGTAAGGAATTTATACTCCTGTTCAGTTTTTATAGCTTTTGCTGGAGCCTCACTGACCCATAAGTGATCAGCTAGAGACTGCCAGCAGGGGTCAGTGATCTCAATCTCCTTTTCAATATTTAGCCTTTATTACTATATGATTTTGGGAGTGGTTCTTTTTTTTTTTTTTTTTTTTTTTTTTTTGAGACAAGGTTTCACTGTGCAGTTAAGCCTGTCCTTGAACTCACTTTGTAGCTTAGTGTGACCTTAAACTCACAGTGATCTTCCTACCTCAGTGTAAGTGCTGGGATTACAGGTGCTCAACATTATTAAGCTCTCACAATATCAGGGTCAGTTATGTCTCCTCAGGCTTTTTTTTGTTTTGATACTGAGAATTGAACTCAGGACCTTGCTCTTGCTAGGTAGGTGCTGTGTCCCTGAACTGTATCACTGTCCCCAACATTACTTTTGGAAGCTTGTATAGAGTCTCTCAGCTCTTCTCTGTGTCAGCCACCCAGATGGGTCATGGTCTTGCTTGATCATGTAGCTTTCTATGAAAGCAAGGGGGACTTTCCTTGCTCTGGTGACTTTTTTTTTTGACATGCAGTACATTCATTGACTTACGTTTTTTGGGGTCCAACATTCTCCCTGCTGAGGAGGTTGGGTGACTCACCAAAGTTGTAAGATCCTGTAGAAAAGGTTCCCTCATGTCCTGGGTTGTTGTTGATGTTTGTGGACCAGGGCCAAAATACTCGTTGTCTTCTTAGCCCAGTTATTTTTCTAGCTCAGTTGTTGAACACCCAGGAGAACAGTTGAAATATATGATATGAACAGGGAATTGTTTCCTCATCTTAGAAGTGAAATTCTTGTAGAATGTTAAGGGCTACAAAAAGAGTTTGAGTGAACTAGTTATGGTTGCACATGCCTGTAATCCCAGCACCTTGGGGAGCCTAAGACAGGAAGATCACTATGAGTTTGAGGCCCTCCTAGGATGCATAGTGAGTTCAAGGCCATCCTGAATTATGCGACCCACTTTCAACAAAACGACAAACAAAACAAGAAAGGGTTTGAGATCAAGGACAACATAGCATTTTAGCATGACAGTCATGTGACACTGTATAGGACAATTAAGCTTTGTCATTATCTCTGGAAAACATTTAAATTTCCATTTTAGTATAAAATATCTTTTTAGTTATTTAATTACAAAATATGAAATGACATAAAGAAACTTTTACCAAATTTGTTATCTCTTAAGCATTGTCTGTCACCAGAGTGACATTTAAGTAAAAGGTCCTTGTTCATAGATGTGCTTCTTTTTTTTTTGGTAGGACAGTTTCATAGATGTACTTTATTTTATTTTTACTTTAATTTATTTTGTGTGTGTGTGGCCAATTCAGCCCACCAGGGGGCGGGGCTGGCTGATGTGGTGCTGGGGGATTGAACCATGGTCCCTGTGTTTTGCTTTGCTTAGCTTGTTCTAAGTAGGTGCTTTAGACCACCGAGCCATCTCACCAGCCCCATACATGTACTTTACAGATGATTAATTCCTAATTTCTATAATCATTAGTGTAACATTACCCAGACTGTGCAGTGTTTAGGTACATCTATTATTAACACAATTGCATAACAGTTACAGAAACAAGCCTGAAATCACACAAGCACATCATCTGGCTGTTTCATGCTAGATTGGAATGCACACTTCATCACAAGTACCTAGAACTCAAGTAAGGTACATCTTTTTTGGGGGGCGGGGGTTGCACCAGGAATTGAACTTGGGACCTTGAGCTTGCCAGGCAAGTGCTGCACCACTGAGCTATATCCCCTTAGAACACAAGTAAGGGAGTACCAGATGTTTGAGCCTACAAAATTTGACTGCTATGAACTATTTGCTTTTTTGAGACTGGGTCTTGCTATGTAGTCTAGGGTGGCCTCAAACTTTGCTCCTTCTGCCTCAACCTCCCAAGTGCTGGGATTACAGGCATGCACCACCATGCCTGGCTTCATAAACAATTTTAACCTGAAGGTGAGCAGTATATCTTTTTAGTTGTTTTGTTTCGGCAGAACTGAGGATTGAACTCAGACCCTTGCACTTGCCAGGGAAGCGCTTATTCTACTGAGCCATCTCCTCAGCCCCTCTTTTCAGTTTTGTATCTTTGAAGGGCTATATACTTGAAAAACACAAATATGTCATTTAATACAGTATAAGCTTAATAATAATTGATAACAGCTATATGGAAATCATTACATATATTTAGCTTCTTTTTGTTGTTGCTTTGTGGTTTTAGGATGAGTTTTTTGCTTGCTTGCTTGCTTGCTTGCCTCCCCTCTACCCTTCTTTCAGACAGCATCTGTGTAGCCCAAGCTAGCCTTGAAATTGCAGTGATCCTTGTGCCTCACCCTCCTGACATACATCACACACCTGGCTTAGTTTCCTTTTTTTTTTTTTTTTTTTAAAGACATTTTAGATTTCTTTAACAAGTTTTATAAGCTGTAATTGTATTGAGAAGAACTAAGAACATCTTTACAGCTTTTGATAAGTCTGATAGAAAACAGTGTTAATGATTGCAAATAGACTTATTCTCTAACATGAAAGTATATTGCTTATTTCATTAAAACCAATAGATCAAGTTTAAATGTCAGGACCAAATTTAGAAAAATGTCAAATTTCAATCTTACATGTTTACTATCTAAGCATGTATTTTATAAAAAAGGGAGTACCTATTAGTTACTCTGTATGGATCAAACAATACAGTGTTTTTTAAATTTATTTAATACAGTGTCTGTATGGTCTTACTACACAGATCTGACTGGTAGTGATCCTCCTGTTTTCAACCTCCCAAGCTCTGGAATTACAGGGGAGTGCCACCATTCCCAGTCCCAATCATTGGCTCAGCCTGCCCTGGCAACAGGCCTAGCATGGCACTCTGGGGGGATTGATCCCTGTTCCCTGTGTCTGACTAAGCTGGCACTTTAATCCACTTTAATTAGCTATCCGGCCGGCCCTAATTTATGTAACCTTAACTCTGTAAACTTAATTTTAAATCTTAGCATCACAGCATAGTTTGTTTTTAGATGTGTACATCCATAATTGTTCAAGTATCTGTTATGTCATTAACTATTTTTTTTTTTTTTGTGGAACCGGGGATTGAACTCAGGCCCTTGCGCTTGCCAGGGAAGCACTTATTCCACTGAGCCATCTCCCCGGGCCCCCCCTATGTCATTAACTATTAAGGTAGTTTAATCGGCCATCATTGAAAACATTTTACAGGTTAATGTTCAAATATTCTAAAACTTTTCTAAAAATGTATTTATTTATTTAATTAATTTATTTTTGGGGGGAACTGCTCAGCCTATGCTGTGGGCAGGGCTGGCACAGCATGTGGTGCTGGGGATCAACACAGTACCTGCATTTTGCCTAAACTTGCCTAAGCAGGCACTTAAGACCCCTGAGCTATCTTGGTGGCCCCAAATACTCTAAAGCTCTTAAAGCTCACTTTTCACTAACTAAAAGCCTAACAATGAAAACAAGGTTCTTATTTTAGTAAAATACAGAATCTTTTGCTTTTATATGTAGTTTTGTAAGTTTAACCATGAGCTTTTCAGTATTTTTTTAAAAGCATGTTCTTTTTTTTTTAAAGCATGTTCTTTTAATTATGGAAAACTTAACCTTGTATTTGATTATTGCCAAAACCAGTTACTTGGACCAAGACAACTTCTCAAGTTATGGTACACAGACAATAGTAGACAACACATTTATAAAACTAATTTTTTATATTATCTTTGTTACCTAAGAATCTGGTTAGAAATCTATTACCAACTTTAAAGATGTCTTTACTTTTACAGTGATTTAAATTAGCCTACTGTTAAGTTATACCAACTACAAGCATTTCAGGTAATGGTGTTGAGTGTTTTATCTATATGACAACTTAAGTAGACCTTTCAGAGGATAATATATACTTAAAAGTTAACACACTTTTTTTTTTTTTTTTTGTTAACACATTAACCTAAATTATATGTAACTTTTATGCTATTAAACTTTAAGGCTTATATTTGTAAGTTCTTTGTAAGACTTGAGACTGTAACTTCTCATCTGTTAATGTTTTGTGTTTTTTTTTCTTTTTTCTTTTTTTTTGCTGGAACCAGGGGTTGAACTCAGGCCTTTGCGCTTGCCAGGGAAGCACTTATTCCACTGAGCTATCTCCCCAGCCCCCGAAATGGGATTTACTTTTTTTTTTTTTTTTTTTTTTTGGCAGACCTGGGGATTGAACTCAGGCCCTTGTGTTTGCCAGGGAAGCGCTTATTCCACTGAGTCATCTCCCTGGCGCCTGTTAATGTTTTAAATAAATTTGGCTACCCTGAGAATATAATTGGTCCTCCCGTAGAAATCTTAAAGAGAAGAAAAAAAAAAATGAGCTAATTTTTTTTTTCTCTTTTTCTTTTTGAGACAGGGTTTCCCTGTGTAGTTCAGACTGGCCTTCAATTCACTATGTAGTCCAGGCTGGTCTTGAACTTGCAGTGATCCTCCTACCTCAACCTCCCAAGTGTTGGGATTGCAGGCATGTGCCACCATGCCTGGCAAAAAAATACTTGCTTAAATGTAGCAGTTGCAGGTGCTTTAGCTGGTTATTAACATAGTGTACAGACAGACAAACACACAAGGCTATTACATTTAAATCAGAACTCACTCTCAGATGTATTTGGCTAAGTTGAACTACAAGAATCCTTTTATAGTTGGTAGGTTTGAAAATATAGACTCGTCATAACTTTAATTTTTTTTTTTTTTTAAGTACAGGGTCTACAAGGTCTCACTATACAGATTGGACTTGTAGTGATCATCCTATTTTCAACCTCCCAAGTGCTAGCTTTACAAGTGTACACCACCACACCCAGTCTCAGTCACCATCTCAGTGGGACCCAGGGGTGGGCCAGTACGACATGCTAGGGATTGAACCCCGGTCGCTGCTAAGCAGGCACTTTACTCTGCCAAGCTATTTGGCTGGCCCTCAGAATTGTTCATATATATATATATATATATATATATATATATATATACACACATACATACATACACACAAAGTATTTTCTTTTTAAAAAAATTATTCATTTTAATGAGAAAAATAGTGATGAAACAGTTTCGATACAGGTTAGTAGGATGTTTATAATAATACATTGCCTATTGTTGTCTTCATAGTAATTCAGAGGACAAGATGCAGACATGATATCTTGTCTAAACAATATTAGTACAAACCTTTATTTTCAGTGAACTAAAAGAAAGTAGCTGTATATTTATCCTAACTCTTGCGTGTGTATGTATATATTATATAAAATATATATTTTCCTTTCCCCCTTTTTTCAAAACAAAACTGTCCTTTATTTACACTTTTGTGAAGTTAGTAACACATGATACTAGATTACCTAGCAACCGATAGCAAACCTTAACCAGACAGGACGTTCATCTCAGGAGTGAGGTAGCTTGTTTGCTTTAGGCACTGGGCCAAGTCCCACCTTCATATATTTGGTCAATTTCCTAGCTTTTTTTTATGATTATTTCATTTAATTTATTTATTTCAAACCAAACTGGTAGGACAGTTTCAATAATTAACACATTGCATACATTCTTCCTAGTGGTTAATTGCTGTACAAGATGCAGACATGATATCCTGCTTACAAACACCATTAGAACAAATCCCTCTATTCATTAAGAGACTGTAACTGTATATCGATCCTAACCACTTTGAATACACAGATACAAAATGGACATTCATCTGCATCCCCTTTTTGTTGTGAAGTTCCCTTATTTGACTATTACAGGGGTGTAAAATCAGCAAAATATTCTAAAAGAGTCCAGTAGCCCATAATAGTATTGGGTCTTCTGCTTAACTGGCAATGTCAGAAATTGTTGACCTGAGTCCCCCTATAGTTCAACTAACAGCATGGCTTTACTTCTTATATTTTGTTTTTATACTTTTCTCCTGGATGGTTAAGACCAAGGTAAAGCAGGACCTATGCAACAAGAGTTGTAGCTTTTGGATCTGATAAGGCAGTGAAATCCCCTCAGGATTTATCCTGAGATCCTGTACCTCAGATTGTAGAACCTTTGTCAGTGTCAGCCATGTGGATGAGTCACAGCCATTGCTTGACCAATGTGCTCTCTGTGAAAAGAATTGTTCTTACAGGTCATCAATTAACAGATTTTTTTTGTTGTTGTTGTTCTTTTATTTATTTGTTTGGTACACAGTTTCACTATGCAGCTCAGACTCATAGTGATCCTCCTGTCTCAGCATCTCCAGTGCTGGGATTACAGGTATGCACCACCATGCCTGGTTTCAGTGGCTGGCATGGTACCCCCAGAGTTTGGAGTGTGACCAGGGATTGAACCCAGATCTTTGTGTTTGTCAGGCATGTGCTTAGACTGCTGAGCTATCTTCCAGCCCGGGAGCTCTTACATAGGAGTCAGAAGGAAAATGACCTTTTATTCCTGTAAAAGCAAAACCTTTTTAATAAGGCTTTTTTAGGCTGATGAGTGGTCTTATTAGAACAGCCAGCTAGCTATGCAGGCTTGTTTTGATAGCCACTGTTATTTGACAGCCATAACTGATAAACAGAACTGTTTTGATAACCACTGTAACTGCTCTCTAAAGAGAGTTTTTAATTTTTATTCTTAATGTATTTAATACAGGGTCTACAGGGTCTCACTACGTAGATCAGACTCAGTGATTTTCCTGTTTTGAGCCTCTCAAGTGCTGGGATTACAGTCGTGCGCCACCATGCCTAGTCTCAGTTGCCATCTCAGTGTGCCGCAGGGGTGGGGCCAGCATGGCATGCTGGGGATCAAACCCCAGTCTGCTGAGCTCTGCCTAAGCAGGCGCTTTAGGTTTGCTGAGCTATCTGGCCGGCCTCTTAAGGGGAGTGTTTAAATGTAATTTCAACTACTGTATTTCCAGGAGTGTGATCAGACCAGGTGTGGTTGTAGAAAGGGAATAGGTGACATTCTTTGGAGCTAAGTATGTATTCCAAATAGTGGAGGAAGAAGGCTTACTAAGGCTCTGATTTGCCCTCTGTATCTTATAGTTGCTCTCCATTTTGAAATGGAACAAGGGGAAAGAAGGCTATCCCCTTGCTCTGTGCCCAACTTAAGGCCCTTAGATTTCACTTTGTCCAGTACAGCAGCACCAACCTAGAGGAAGTAGCCAGAACCCAGTTAACTGTTCATACCTTGTGGTCCTGTGATGCTTGGACCATACCTAGCTATAGGCTTTACTTTCTCAGAAGTTCAGTATATCTTTGAAAATGTTAGCCAGCCTGGCAAGATGTTCTGTAGAGAAATCATAGCAAGAGAGAGGCATTCCCCAGGGAACCAAGTATATGGCTGTCCCTTCATCCTATTTTTTTTCTTTTGTTTGTTTAAAACTATCATTAAACTTACAGAGATCACTAGGAATGCTTTTGTTCTATCAGTCAATCTATCTGTGCTATAAAGACCAGTTAATTTTCTCTGTAGTGCCTCATTCTTCAGTAGAGGGAAGAAGTGAAAGGAATTAATTTCCAGTCTTGTGTAAGGGCAGAAAAGATAATAAATTTGAGCTAAAAATTTACATTTACATTTTGAGAGTTTGAGGATTAAATCTAGATCAGTTTTTAAAAATATGCCTCCAAGATAAGTAAAGGTCAGCTTTGCTGTGGGAGAGTTGCAGAGTAGGGAAACCTCACTGATTTGGAAATCTGGTCCTAAAATCCAGCAGCCATGGAAAAGAGAATTGACTTAGACAAAAAATCGTTGTAAATTGTGTTATTTTTCAGAGGCAGGGCAGAAAAGGGGACAAAAGAATGACTGCCTGGCACAAGAACTAAATCCTAACCATCTCAGAGCCAGAAAGACAGTCAAAGCCAAGAGATTTCCTAGAGTTGGTCTAGTCCTCGGAAAACATACCTCTAACAAAGACAAAGGCTACAATTGACTTCAACTATATGGCTAAGCAGAAAACTAAACCAATAGTCAAAAAGAACCTGAATGAGGGTTTCTCCTTCTACCAGTTGCATGAGAAACCTCTGCCTAAACACCAAGCAGGTCAGCCAAAACCCTATATGAACATAAATTCTGATTCCCTTCTAACCCAGGGATGAGGGTTATAAAGCTTATAAAGGAATGCCTGCCTGGCTTTGGTGCCTCCTTAGAAGAGCACACTCATTTTCTAGGGACTCAGGAGCTTCCAAATGGAAAAGAAGAAAAGAAGGAGGGGGGAGATTTTTCAGAATTGCAAAGAGAAGTACATTATCATTTCCTGACACACAATCCTGACAGAGGTGAACTTTTAAAACTCATCTTATAACCTCTGAATCTTCAGACATATCCACTCAAGCTGTCAGCCAAAAACCATTCTAACACTGTTTGTAATAGACCCATCACCTAACAACTAAAGAAGTGAAGCACAGAACACAAAGCCCTGTTTGCAAAAGTAAAATGTTCCATCACAGAACCCCCATTACAATCTTCCACGTGCTTAGCTTTTAACAAGGTACAAGTAACCAACAAAAGGCATAAGCAAGGTAAACAACAGATGATAGTTTTTGCTTACCTAATCAGAATCTACTTAAAAATACCTGGGAGTTGATGAAACAAAAGCAAACTCTTTATCTCCTTCCAGTTATGTCTCTGGGGCCTTCAAAATGTTACAGGAGAAATACAACTCCCAACCTCCTAGATACCAGAAGTTCCATGTTCTCATCCCCTGAAATCAAATAATAAATTCCAGAGGAGAAAGAAGATTAAGAATAGGAAAGGCTAGGGGCTGGGGAGATGGCTCAGTAGAATAAGAGCTTGCCTGGCAAGCACAAGGTCCTGAGTTCAATCCCTGGTTCTGCCAAAAAAATAAAAGAAAAAAATAAAAGAAAAATTTAAGAATAGGAAAGGTTTAAGCTGGGGCATGGTGTAGTACACCTATAATCCCAGCACTTGGGGAGGCTGAGGCAGGAGGATCTCTGTGAGTTCCAGACTACCCTGAACTGCATAGGGAGACCCTGCCTCAAAAAGCCACCAAAAAAATAAATAAATAAATAAAGAGTAGGAAAGATTTTTGGAGATTAGAAATAAACCCTGAGAGACTAGAGGGATCCTGAGTGGGTTGCCCCGTGTCTTAATATCTTGATTAAATTCAGTTGTATTCTTTAGGGACTCCCCTCCCGTCCCCTCTGTTCTTCTCCTTTCCCTCCCCACTGCCTTGATCCATGTGCATGTCTGTGTGTGTGTCTGTCTAGGATGTTACTCAGGACAGGCCTTGGTTTGGTTTAGCTCCTATTCCTAGTGCTTAATTTTTTTTTTCTTCTTTTATATATATGTGGTTACAGGGTCTTACTATGCAGCTTGGACTTATAGTGATCCTCCTATTTTCAGCCTCCCCAGCACTGGGATTACAGGCATGCGTCACCATGCCCAGACTCATTTGTGGCTCAGTGCATCCCAGGGTTGGGACCAGCACTACATGCCAGGGATCAAACCCCAGTGCCAGTTGCTGAGCTTGCCTAAACGGGATTTAGTCTGCTGAGCTATCTGGCTGGCCAGAAGTACAGCTTTCGCAGTCTTAGATCTTTGGTTTCAGATGAACTTTGCCTATGATAAGGTATGGATGAGTATGTGTGCGTCAGAATGAAAAAATAGTGGGGAAGAGAGAAGCGGGTTTATAGCTTGGACCCAGTGAAGCTAAAATGTGGAAGTAATTGGCTAATTTGTTTATGAGTATGTTGTACTGTTTTAAGATTTGTTTATAGGCAAATACCTTTAAGTTTCTTGGTTATAATTGTTCTTGAGCAGGTCCTCAGTGTATGATATCTGAGCCCTGTTTAATCAAGCTCTGTTCTTATTGTTGCTTAGTTGTTTATTCCTTTACCATGGTTCAGACCCATGTGTCGGAGGATCAGGAAAGACACTAGGCTCTTAAGATGTGATATCACAACCAATGTTATTGCAGGACCTTGTTTCATTTGGTATGCAGTTTGGAGCATGCCACATGATGTTTTGGTCGTGCTCTAGAAACTGGTAATCTGGGTATGTGGGCTAGAGCTAGTCCAAATTTCACATGAATTTGGAAGGATTGTGGATCACTGTGGAGTCTAACAACAGATTTTTCAGTAATCATAAAGCTTTGAGGTATGTTTCAAGTAGTACTGTACTTTGTTACTAATTGTGAATTTTCTTTTCTTTTTTCTGTCTTTTTTGTGTAGGCTCTCACTACTTAGATCAGACTTGTAGTGATCCTCCCATTTTCAGCTCCTCCAGCACTGAGATTACACGTGTGTGCCACCAGGCCTGGACTGGTTGCTGGCTCACAGCACCTGGGGATGGGACTGGCACAGCACATGGTACCAAGGATTGAACCCCAGTCCCTGTGCTTGCCTAAGCACATGCTTAGTCGCTGAACTGTCTTGCTGACCTTTTATTTTATTTTATTTTAGTTCTGAGGATCAAATGCAGGACCTTGTACTTGCCAGGTGTGTGCTTATACCACTGAGCTATATCCCTGACGCTGTGAATTTTTTAATTTGTAAATTTTTTAATTTTAATTTTTGGCAAGTGTAAGGTCCTGAGTTCGATACCTGGCTCCACATGCCATGCCGGGCCAGAAATCCAAGCATGGTGGTGCATGCCTGTAATCCCAGCACTCAGGAGGTTGAGACAGGAGGATCACTATGAGTTCAAGATCAGCTTGGGGGCTACAAAAGTGAGCACAAGGCCAGCCTGAATTGTGTAGTGAGACCTTGTCTTAAATAAATAAATAAATAAATAAGTTTGCAAATAGTACACCTAAACCATTTGAGTAAAGTGATACCCTCAGCAATAGCAGTATCATCAAATACAGCCCAGAAACTGACAAACTGTGGTTAACAATTAATTTGCCCTCTTTTACTTTATGAACTACATTTGTGGTTATAGTTTAAAATCTAAAACCAGAAAATTGTATATAGGCAATATGCCCTCAGCATGGTGACTTTACCCTCAGTGGAGAAAATTTAACAGGGATTGGGGTGGGGGGGGGATAGAGATATAGAAGAAGAAGAGATTGGAAGCAAGGCTAAAGGACAAAGGAAGATTATGTAAATTTGGGGAAAATGATGGAGGAAACAGGTGGGAGAGAAGGAAACAATAAAAACAAGAACAGATGAACAACAAAACTAAAATTTATTCATACTTATGGAAAAACAAGGATAAACAATCAAGAAAAAAGAAAAATGGAAGACAAAAAGAAAGTCACATGTCGTGCACTAAGGAGACTGAGTCAGGAGGATCACTGAGTTCAAGGCCAGCCTGAACTGCGTAGTGAAACACTGCTCAAAAATACAAAAAAGGAAAGGAAAAGAAGAAGAAAAAAAAAAAAAAAAGGAGAGAGAGGTTGGGTGTTGTGGCATAGGCCTGTAATCTGAGCACTCAGCAAACTGAGGAAGGAGAATTGCCATGAGTTTGAGGCCAGCCTGGAACTCACTCCATGGTGAATTGAAGGTCATATAGGAAGAATCCTGTGTACAACTCCCCTCCTCCCCAAAAAAAGAAAATCAGAAAAATATGTCCACTTCAAAGTATGTCTCTATTGTCACTGCTTGGCAGAGTTCGGATCCATCAGATCCATGTTGATTAAAACTATCCATAGATTGGCATCGGGGTAGTGAATAATCTCAGCAGGTCTGCACCTTTACTTCCACTGAAGTTCAGGGTGGCTTCTGGCTTTGAGGCTGGAATCCATTTGTTTAGCTTACAACAAGGCTATGCCTCCTGCTGGCTTGAACTCAAGCTCCTTGAGGTCCTGCCCATATGAGCTCATGTCTCCCTCACCCTGAGCCGGGGATTGAACTCAGGCCCTTGCGCTTGCCAGGGAAATGCTTATTCCACTGAGCCACCTTCCCGGCCCCTTCACCCTGATCCTTGTAGCCACTAGATGGAGCCAGCCTTGAGCTGCTTAAGTTCCTAGCTTAGCTGTCCCCTTTTCAAGATGGCTACTGACCAATTGCCCTGTCTTGGGGAACTTCTGACCCAAATATCATTCCAGCCTCTGCAATCCCCTGCATCCTCTGCTGTATTCCACTGGTGTGTTTCATTGTGGAGGCTTCTAGAGTTGCCAGTTATCACTATACCCACAGATTCAAGCTGCCTCTCCCACACAGTGAGTCAGGCCTTGGGAAGAAAGCACCACTTGCAGTGTCCTTCATGTTAGGCTTCTTTGTCCCTGTGGGGTTTAGTTCTCACTTTGGATCCTTACTTGGGTCCAAAGGATCCACTTTCCTCCTCCTTTTTCTCACCTTGGAGAGGTTGTTTTGCTGTTCATCACCTCACCATCTTCCCAGAAGTCAGCATGTCTTAAAAAACTCTTGGCAGTCCTTGTAAAAAATCAGAAAATTCAGCACTTCCAGTACATAGGATAAACATTTCTGTTCCAAAAGCAAAGTATAGAGAGGTACACAGAGATTGGACTGAAACAAGACTGAAAACCAGCAAACTAAACACATTGAGTAGGTTATCTCTAGTACCTAGGGCAAGTTATGTGAGGTATGAGCTCCTAAGGGATTTGGCATCACCAACTCTCTCTTTGCTGATTGCAGCTCACATGGCCTCTCTAGAGCTAGTTTGCTCATTGCCTTGAGCTGTCCTTACCATATGATCTGTGTTCCAGATATTTCAAACTTACGGGGATCACCAGTGCACCTTTAGTTTCATGCACTGTAGGGACTGTGAGTCACATATCTTTCCTGGCCCCCATGCCTTCTGAAATCTGGGTGGAAGCTTAGATGACCCCAAAACTCTTGTGTGCTATCTGAAAAACTAGAACCATGTGAATGATGCCAAAGTTGTTTGCCCACTTGAGTAGTAACTGTCATCCTTGGACTGTGGCCTTGGGACTCCCTTCTCAAAGAAAGACTTACAGTTTTGCAGTTTGGATCCTGCGGTGAGTGGGGTCCTAGTGCTTTTTAAGAGGCCCTCAAGGCCTTTTAGTTTTGTAGTCCAGGGTTGACCTTGAACTCATTATGTAGCCCAGGCCCATTTCCTCCTGCCTCAGGCTTAGTCCTATGAGCAATGTGATTAACAGGTGTGGACCTCTACATATACCCAGCTTAATGTTAATCTTTTCAGCAGCCTTGCTTTTCTTTGCTCCAAGTTTGTAGGTGTTTTCTTTCTGTTGTTTGCTCCCAGTTCTTATAGATCAGCAGTGAGTACTGTCTGTGTTTCAGTTTGGATGTTGGGCTGCCTTGAAATGTGCTCTGCCAAGATTAGTCTGCTCCCCTTAATCTCAGTCTCCTACATAGTCTCAGGATATGGACAAAGTACAGAAAAATTATCTGTCAGAGCATAACAGACATTGCCACTAACCTAGGTATCAGTGCAGTCCTTACTTGCTTCCAAGTGAAACATCCTGAGTTTGATCTATACTTTTTGTATTTTAGGGAAGGGTCTACAGGGTGTTCAGGGTCTCACTACTAGATCAGACTTGCAGTGATCCGCCTGTTTACAGCCTCCTAAGAGCTGGGATTATAGGCGCATGCCACCACACCCAGTCTCAGTTGCCATTTTAGCGGGCCCCGGGGGTGGGGCCTGCATGGCAGGTTGGGAGACCGAACCCCCGGCCTCTGCACCTGCTTGCAGGCACTTTAATCCATGGAGCTATTTGACTGGCCCCCCCTTGACCTATACTTTGCATATCACTGTCAGCCTTATGGGTCTTCTATGCTCTGGCAGACATAACATATCAAACACTGTTTACAAGCTTCTGTAACTGACATCTGTAAACCTCTACCAATTCCTTCCTGTGACCAGTTGTAAAAGTTTCTTCCTGGATTTTTGGAACAAAGTCTCAGTGTATGTAGTTCAGGCTGGCTTTGAACTCACTATGTACTGAGTACTGGAATTATAGAAATGTACCACCACAACTAGCTCCAAGGGTTTCTAACCAATATGATCAGATAGTCACACAATAATCCCACTCTCTCTCAGTACCAGTATCTAAGTCATTTGTTCTAAGGACACTCTGCAACTTAAGGGAAGGTTTATTTTGCTGACAGTTTTAGTGTATTCAGTCTGTGGAATCCAAGGCGGAAAGGGCATGGTAGGGCATGGTGGAGGGAAGCAGAAAGAAGAGTCTGGGACAAGAACACATCCTTCCAGGTCATGCCCCAGTGACCTGCCCCCTCCAAGTAGCCCCTATCTCAAATTAAGAGACTTGAGGGACATTTTAGAGCTAAACCATAAGATTTACTACTGACTGTTGAGTTTTCTTCTTAGTGAGATAAGTTAAAAGACAACTTTTTCTTCCTTTTTTTTTTTTTTTTTTAAAGTACTGGGACTTAAATTCAGGACTTTGCACTTGCCAAGTAGGTGCTGTGTTGCTGAACTACTTTCCTAGGCCAAAAAAAGTTTTTAAAATACATATGACTCCTTAAAAAAAAATACATATGGCTCCTAAATACAGATAGATTGATTTCCTATAATGTTTCATGTACATATATTTATAGTCAGAAGGTAAGCTAGAGCTATGGAGAAAACAGTATAGATAAATATTTATTCCCTAAAATACTGTGATCATCTGTTGCCCTATGGATGGGTCATAATTTAATAATTCTTATTTGTCTTAGAATGTGTCATTGTCTTTGATTGTTTTTTATTCTCTTACAGATTTGTATGTATTTTAATTTTTTTTAAACTTTCTAGAACTTTTTTATGTACAGGGTCTCACTACACAGATCAGACTCGTGATTCTCCTGTTTTTTTGCCTCCTAAGTGCTGGGATTTCAGGCATGCACCACCATGCCCAGTCTCAATCACTGTCTCAGGGTGCCCCCTGGGGTGGGGCCGGCAGAGCAGATGGGGATTAAACCCCTGCCCCCAATATCTGCCTAAGCAGGCACTTTAATCCTCTGATCTATGTGGCTGCCCCCAAGAACATATTTTTTTATTTTTTAGGGTAGAACCGGGGATTGAACTCAGGCCCTTAGCGCTTGCCAGGGAAGCGCTTATTCTACTGAGCCATCTCCCCGGCCCCCCTAAGAACATATTTTTTTTAATAATTTAATCCCATGCATTTGTCAAAGTTCTGTTAACACACAGTTTAGTGAAAACAACTTTCATACAATTTAAATGTAGGTCAGCTGGTTGTGGTGGCACATACCTTTAATCCCAGCACTCAGAGGGTCATTGTGAGTTTGGCCAGCCTGAACTGCATAGCAAGACACTGGCTCAAAAAGACAAAAAGAAAAGCAAGAAATTAACTTTATTGTAGATATATTGAGAGCCACATTGACTGGTGTCATGTTTTTTTTGACCCCACTATATGACCCAAGCTGGCCTGGAACATATGGTGATCATCCTGTCTCAGCTTCTGCATGCTGGGATTTCAGGCTTGTACCACCTCATCCGGCCCAGCCTACTGAAATACATGAGACATATTTGTATCTAGCCCTAATAATTGTGCATTTGTATGTCTTTGTATTTGTGTACTGCATACTGATTCATTTCGGTTCCCGTGAGCTATATATCTTTGCTTGCTGCTTAATAGCTCACAGTTATGTATATAGGGCTAATCGTGGTAGCTTTTAAGAAGTGTTTCTCCTGGTACTGTTAAAAAATAAAATAAAGTGTTTCTGATTCTTGACTTTATGTTAAACAACTGATTTTTCTTTAAAGGGCATTTTGCAAACCCTTTCCTCATAAACTTCTGTTTCAGATTAGCTTTGAATTATAAATTCATTTAACAAAGAATTAAAATTACACAAAAACTTGTTCCTTTAAGTATTTGAATTTTGTGCTGAATTACATTTTAAAATTTTTTTAATTAAATTTTTATTACAGTAAATCCCATTTTATAAACCTTCAAACTACAAACTTTCACAGGTGTACTGTGTTAAGACTTAGAGATTATGAATAAATCCAATTTATGAACATTTATGTAGAACAGAACTTGTTTGTAAGTCAGAGACTCACTGAATTTCATTATTACAATAATTTTTTTAAAAATGTATTTAGTACAGGGTGTACAGGGTCTCACTACATAGATCAGATTTATAGTGATCGTCCTGTTTTCAGCCTCCCAAGTGCTGGATTACAGGCTCGTACCACCACTCCCAGTCTCAATCACAGTCTCAGCATGCCCCTGGGATGGGGCTAGCACGGCATGCCAGGATCAAACCTGGCCATTTAACCTGGCCACTGTGCTCTGCCTAAGCAGGCTCTTTAGTCTGCTGAGCTATCTGGCTGGCCCCTTGAATTTCATTATTATTATAGGTAGTTGTTGAATCTAGTAGTGAGAATCTGAACACCCTGTAGACTTTTCCCTAAAATTTAAAAAAGAAAAAAAAAAATATGTATATAGACAGTTGTTGTAGTCAGGATTTACAGAGAGTGGACTAAATATAAGACACATAATTTATAGGAATGTTTACTTTTTAATAAAATGTAGAAGTACTTCTTGTTGATTTTCTTTCTTTTTTTTTGGACGGAACTGAGGATTGAACACAGGCCCTTGCACTTGCCTGGCAAGGGCTTATTCTACTGAGCCATCTCCCCGGCGTTGTTAATTTTCTTGTTACTTTTGTTTTGTTAGTAAAATGTGTTTAGAAAGATGAATGTGTGTGATACCTTCTGCTTTCAGAGTCTAAAAGTAGTACAGTATGATCTTGAAGATTGTAGATTATAGTTTCTGATTAAAGGTAGTTTAATGTATATGAACATGATGAATAACTGCGTAGCAACACTCTTGAGTGTGTTTTTGGCATCCGAACAGTGTGTTTTAGAATCAAAATGCTAACTTCTACACTGTAACCATTTGGGCTTTTCCTTTAATTTCTTTTTTTTTCCTTTTTTAATTGAGACAGGGTCTTGCTATATAGTTCAGGTGGGACTTGAACTCTATGTAGCCTAGGCTACATAGGTATATAGAAGAGAGTCTGGAATAACAAAAAGAGATTGATCATGCTGATCTCAGATGTGCATAAAGAGAAATTTAAATATTAAGTTCCACTAACTGGAATTTAAAAGGTGAAAGTAAATAGATGATGGAATTACTGGATGAGGAGAGCTTTTGAATTGGGGAACAAAAAATGTTTAAAACAATCAGATGCCAGTGTAGTTATAGTTAATATGGACATTTTGGACATAATTGGCACATGATGCAGTAGGAGAAAGGATAGAGAAGAATATGTGAGCATGCAACATACCAAGGCCTTCCAAGGGAGACCATCTGTGGATTATGAGATAATATAGAATACAGTTGTGGTAGTAGGACTGCTGTAGTTTAGTGGACAAGATTCACTGAAGAAAAACATCTACATAGTGTTGGATGAGTTATTGGTAAGGATTTCAAAACTATTTAGGTTGAGAGTAGGCTGAGGAGATACAGCTGTAATAGAACCACTAGAAGGTTAGTGACTAATAGGAGAGAAATACAAACACGTTGTGTGAGGCTGGAAGATGTTTTATGGATGGTTTGCGGGTGGTAATAAGCAGTATATGGTCAGTGGAAGAATCAGCTACTACTTCTGCATTAGTCATTAGGGAAAGACTTTCTACTGAGGAGATAGTTCCGTTATGGGCAGAGGTGAAGAATATGCCAGATCACTGTGCATGAGGCTAAAACCAACTTACAGTAGTATATGTGAGTACTCATTTCAAAATGGAGGGGGCCTGGGCCTAGCTCAGTCCTTTAAGTGGCTGCTTCCACAAAGCTGTCAGCCTCAGGTGGCTGGAGTTCGAACCTCACAACTCTCCCGCTGGCCAAACGTGCCCTGAAGGCATGCGAGGAACAACAAAATGGAATATTCAGTAGCATACTTTATTTTTCCCAGGGCTTATGGTAGTTTTTCCTTTTTGTTATATTTATAATGAACACAATGAAACATGGCCCTCATCATTTTGTATACAGTGATGTTTGGCTCATGGAATACTTCTTGCCATTTTGTCTGCATTGTATCTATCCTAAGTTTTTTTTTTTTTGGCTGGGTGGGGGGGCTGGTTCAGGCTGCCTTAAGGGCGAGTTTGGTAAGGCATGAGGAGCTGGGCATCGAACCACAGTCCCCTGCGCCTGACTCTGCTTGCCCCAGCAGGAGCTTAAATAACTGAGCTAACCTACAAGCCCTTTGTATCTTCTCTCCCCGCCCCCTAATTTTATTGAGAGACAAATAGCAATGAGACAGTTTCAAATCAGATTGGTAGGACAGTTTCAATAATTAACACATTGCATACTGTCTTCCTAGTGGTTATTTGCTGTACAAGATGCAGACATGATATCCTATTTACAAACACTATTAGAACAAATCCCTCTATTCATTAAGAGAATGTAACTATATATCTATCCTAACCATTTTGAATACACAGATACAAAATGGACATTCATTTATATATCCCCCTTTTTGTTCCATCATTTGAATATTATAGGTGTGTTAACTCAGCAAAATATTCTGGAAGAGTCCAGTAATCCATAATAGAATTGGGTCTTCCGCTTGACTGGCAGTGTCAGAAATTGTTGACCTAAGTCCCCCTACAGCTCAATATAACAGCATGGCTTTACTTCTTATGTTTCGTTTTTATACTTTTCTGCTGGAAGACCAAGATAAAGCAAGACCTATGCAACAAGAGTTGTAGTTTTTGGATCTGATAAGGTCAGTCAAATCCCCTCAGGATTTTTCCTGGGATCCTATACCTCAGATTGTAGATCCTTTGTCAGTGTCAGCCATGTGGATGAGTCATGGCCATCTTGGCCAAAGTGCTTTCTGTGAAAGCCTGAGAGAATGTTTTCTCTCCATATGACTCTTCTTAGGCACACTCTACATCATTAATCACTTTCCTCTTTGGCCCCATAATCTCCTTGATCAGAAAATTTGGGACACTAGTGAGATTTTTGGACTTATGTGTAAACATAAGAATGATATAATTCTTTATGCCTATTTTAAAATATATTTTAATTTTTTAAATGTTTTTTCATCATATTTGGTAGGGACTTAAAGTTCAACATATCAGTACTTGATGAAAAATACCTGTTCCATGTTATGCCTAAGATGTTTGATATTCAGACAGATAGCAAGGTTAAGCTTAACAGCCTAGGCTGTATGGTAATAACAGTAAGCTTCTCTTCTGGAGGGTTAACAACCTAAGTTTACAGTCCAAAATTAAAAAGGAGGGCCGCAAGGAAAGCCAACATTTTGGCCCTAGCCTTCCAAGGTTAATTAAGACTCAGAGGACATACGAGAACTTGTACTGTAACGTCATGTAATCCTGTGTATCTTGCATGAGATTAGGCTTATTAAATTGGTCAGATTCCCCAGTATGGTCTTAAATGATACGTGCACATATCCTGTGTTTACGTTTCTTTAGCATTATAGTGAATGCAGGTTCTTGAGAAATACAGCAAATATTTATCTATGGAAGTGGCCTTTCCGAACCCTGTGCCCACCGTGTTTCCATATGTCCTTAGACTATTTTTTCATTGAGTACACTTACTCTACTGCCCATTTTTTCTTTTCTTTTCTTTTTAAAATTTATTTGTTTGTTTATTTATTTATTTTGTTTGTGTGTGGCCAGCTCAGCCCACCAGGGGGCGGGGCTGGCTGGTATGTGGTGCTGGGGGATTGAACCGCGGTCCCTGTGCTTTGCTTAGCTTAGCTTGTTCTAAGTAGGCGCTTTAGACCACTGAGCCATCTCACCAGCCCAACTGCCCATTTTTTCACAATGCTCTATCAGCCAGTCTGTCCTCTGTTAGCCCGTTCATCGTAGTCAATCTTCTCTAACCTTCCCCCACCTTCACCTCACAGCACGCACCCCAGCGCTCCTGTCTCTCAAGCTGTGATTTATTATTTTTTCCATCCTGCCAGTCTTTTCTATGGGCTGGGCTGCACTGTCAGATTTTAATACTGGGGAACAATGTGTGCCACCTACACCTAAATAAAAATTATCCTTCTTGCATTCTGACCTATTTTTCAACATCTTGCCAAAACATTTTCAGAAATAACCAATGAGAAGAGAAAAAGGATGTTTTCAGCTTTCCTGTGCGTTATAACTGCAGTGTCTGTAGAAAACAGCTCACTAGAAGGCCACTGGAAATAATTACTTTGGTGACACAAGTCATAATAGTTATGGTTAATCACCATTATATAGGTCTTTAATTACTTAGCATTACATTAATTTACATCATTAAATATATGCCAGAATAACTGTTAGTTTTCCTTGAACATGGAAGTAACCCTTTTGTGAATTGTTTTCCATAGTTGGCCTAGCTGTGTAAGACCTCACAACTTAAGTAGAACCTGCTAGAAGGATTGTTGTAATCTTCGTTGATTATTTCTCTGACCATGTATGTATATTTTGCTAGGTTCCTGAATACTGCGTCTATTTTTTGTTGAAAGTGGGATTTAAAAATGAAATTTTGAATATTTATCTATTCAGCACACAGCATACCTTATTTAGGTCTTAGAACAGCTCTGTATGTGGGATTGCTACTTCTTTCGCAGATGGGAAAGCTGGAGTTTACATGGACTCTTCTGGTCTTTGTTTTGAGCTATTTCAAATGAAGACAGTAATACTTATGTTTCAAAGTAGTTGAACCTCTGGTGTGTGTATGTTTTTCTTATTTGTTTTTGTTTTGTTTTTCGTGGCAGAACTGGGGATTGAACTCAGACCCTTGCACTTGCCAGGCAAATGCTTATTCTACTGAGCTATCTCCTTGGCCGCTCAAGGTAGTTGAGAGAAACATTATATATAACCAATAAAGAAATTATTATAAAGAGATGTGACCTATTATCAATAAATGTATGGTTAAGCCTACCCTCCAAAACATCCTTTTCCTTGCACATCATTGAGGTGATCTATTTTACCTGGACCACAGCATAAGCTTTTATGTAACTGCTATCAGTGGGACAGGTGGTACTGCAGCTTGGACCCAGGGCTTTTGGGAACTACATCCCAGCTCTTAATTTTTCTTTTTTTTTTTTTTAAATTTTGAGTCAGGTCTTGCTAAAGTCACTAAATTGTCTACGCAGTGCTCAATTTGTTTTTGTTTGTTTGGCGGAACCAGGGATTGAACTCAGGCCCTTATACTTGCCAGGGAAGCGCTTATTCTACTGAGCCATCTCCCCAGCCCCCACAGGGCTCAATGTGTAGTCCTTCTGCCTCTATCTTCTGAGAGTGCACCATGACCACTGCCTTAAAAGCAGTAATTATTATTGGCACTTGTAACATTGATCGTATTCTGTTGCTTTCATAATTCTTTTTAAGGTGGTATTATTTTATTGAGATACAACCATACAGTTCACTCACTAAAAGTGTATAGTTATAGTTCAACAGTTCTGTTGTATTCAGAGCATTATGACCTATCACCATAGCTATTTTGGCACATTAAACCATTTAAGAAACCCTAAGACCTTTAGCAGTTTATTCCTAATTCCTTTCCCCTTCATTCTGTAAACTAGTACTAATCAATTGTTTTTGATCCCTATAGATTTACTTGCTGGACGATTTCTGTAAGTGGAATTGTGCAGTATGTGATTCTTTCACCTAGCAGAATCCCCCCCCCCCCATCTTGGTTGTGTTGAGATTGAACACAGGTTAAATCCTCTACCACTGAGCAATATTTCCAGCCCCATCAGAAAGTTTTGAAAGTTCATCCATGCTCTAGCTGGCATTAATATTTTATCTTTTTGTTATCAAGTATGTTTCATTGTATGGAGAAGCCACATACTTACTGTTTACTCCTTCATTATTAGTGGACATTTGAGTTGTTTCTCCTTTTTATTTTATTTTTTGGCTGTTCTGTTCACTGCTGCTATGAATATTCTTAAGGAAGTTTTTGTGTGGGCGTAGGTTTTCATTTCCCCTGGGTATATATCTAGGACTAGAGTTTCTGGTCATGTGGAAGATTGCATTTAACCCTTTGAGGAACTTCCAGGCTTTTCCAAAGTAACTCCTTTACATTCTCAACAGCAGTTTGTGAGTGTAACAGTCTCTCCACGTCCTCACCAACACTTCTCTGGTTTGGTTTGCTTTTTGGCTGGCTGGCTCAACCCACTCTTGGAGTGGGGCTGGCGCAGCATGCTTGCCTAAGCAAGCGCTTCAGACAGCTGAACTATCTCTCCGGCCCTTCTCTGTTTTTGATTAGTAGTGATGTCTGTAAATGTAACATACTTTGCCTTGTGCTTCTCCTGATACTTCTCTGATTTCCTGTATGCCATGTTCATTTGATGGATAGAACATGTACATCATTGGCAAAGTGGGAGGTTAATCTTTGAGCTGGAGCTGGTATGAATGTTATAACTTAAAATCATTTACTGGTTTAGGTCAATATATGAAGGTCTAGTTTTGGTTTTGTGTTTTGGTCTTGAGACAGAGATTCACTATACAGTTTAGGGCTGGCCTCAAGCTTGCAGTGATCCCCCTGCTTCAGTCTTCTGAATGCTGGGATTACAGGTGTATGTCACCACTCCCAGCCTCAGGCCTAGTATTTTTGTGTCTAAATAATAGTTTAGAAACTTTTTTTGTTCTGGAAATCAAACCAAATCATAGGCATGCATGTTCTTTACCACTGTGGCACACGCTAGTCCTAAAAACACTTTTAGTATATTATTTGTCTCAATAATAGTTCATAGATTTTAAAAGAATGCTGTTAGTATATATCTTGCTTTAGGAAAGTTTGTCAATAACACATGGTTGAAGAAGTTAAAATGAATTTAATAAGCATTAGTGACATTCTCTTTCATCAGTGCATTGTTCTTAAAAATATTTTATTTGTCCTTAAGGGAGTGATTTCAGTCCCAGTTGTCCCGAATGAGGCTAGTAAAAATAAATTCTTGGCTTTTGGAATGATCCATGGCCCTTTAAAGGGCTGCAGTATTTAAGGTGTATCTGTATTAATGACATTTTATGGTTTGGGCACAAGTGTGGGAAAGGATCTCAGGTTCTTTTTCTTTTCTAAGAAGGTTCTTTAAGAGGGAGATAATGAAAAGTAAATTGAGAAATTTCTGTTGCATAAATACTTGACCGTGAGAGGTCATTTATTTAACTAGACCTTTCTCCAGTGCTTAAAACAAGGCATAGAACTATAGTAATTTATACTTCACTGAATACCCCAGTGCTTACTGTGTGCAAATCGCCCTAGTATCTGGAAGGGAAAAACAAAAAGAAAAAAACCTTTGGCTTCTCGTAAAAGAAATGTTGTAACAGTCAAATAGTGCAATTTAACTTTCATTTAAGGAGGTAAGTTCAAGGTGAGAACCCGAGCATGGGTCATCAAGTCAGCTTGAGAGAGACATGGAAGGTATGCAAAGAGCACTGAGTAAAGTTTCTGACAAAGCTATTCATCAGAATACCTTTGTGTGTGTGGGTGTAGGTGTGTGGGTTTGAGGTGATTTTGGCAGTACTGGGGATTGGACCTAGGACATTCACACTGAACCTACCTGGTCCTTTTTATTTTTGAGAATAGAATCTCAGTGAAGTTGCTTAGTTGCCCAGGCTGGGATAGAACCTGAGATCCTTCTACCTCCCCATTCCATACCTGGTTTAGAGGCTTTTAGAACTGTTAGGTTTTTAATGCTGTTCCTGAATTCAACCTGGTTCTGGAGATTCTGCTAATGGCATCCCAAGGATTTTGTTTTAAGACACACTGCCATAGATAAATTTCAGCATTAAACAGTAATCTAACTTTACTCGTGGACATTAACCTGTTACAGAAATTCTCTACCTTGACCAGCAGCCTAGAAACAAATTCATCTCATATTTTGATTAAGAAGACAACCCCCCCATCATATCATTACTTTTTTGCCTGTATCTTTTTTTGTTGTTGTTAAGATCCTTGTATGCTGCACAGGCTGGCCTTGAACACTAGGTTCAAATGATATTCCTGCCAGTTTCCTGAGTAGCTGTAACTATTACCTTCTGGTCTTAACTGATCAGAGTATTGTATATATTCTCATGCTACAGATGAGAGGAGAGTCACAGGCCAATTAGGGGTTAAAGAGGAGAGAGGGAGAACTGTCTGGGATTAGTGGAAAGAACAGACCATGAATGTTAAACTTGGAAAAGAGCACGTACTGAGCATTTTCAAGTACAAGTAGTCATTGAAGCTGTGTATGTCAAAGCTCAGTTTCCTCCAGACCTAGGGTTGTCTAATAAAGGCGTAGACCTGATACACAATTAGTGAACTAGAAAGTCTGTGTCTAGTCTAAAACAGAACAGCTATGCATTAGCCCCAGCTGATGTGTGTCATGAAGAACCATGGTCAGAATCCAACATTCTGATATTTTTGTTTATTTTTTGTTCCTGAGACAGGGCTTGGTATGTAATTCAGAATGGCCTTGAACTATGTAGCTCAGGATGACCTTTATGATATGTTTCCCTAAGTTCTTTACTTTCTTGGTAAGTAATTTGCTATTAATCTTAATTATGTTTAACTATTGTCAGACCTTAATTTGGCAGTTACATTGTTTTATGTACAGTAACATAATACATAATATTTTTATTATAGCTGCCTTACCTGCCTCTAGTTAAACAAATTTAAAGTCAAAGTGAGCTAAGAAGGACTTGGATTGGTTAAGAATTCCTGTTTCTTGGGGCTGGAGAGATGGCTCAGTGGTCTAAAGCATCTACTTGAAACAAGCTTGGCAAAGCACAGGGACCGCGGTTCGATCCCCCAGCACCACATGCCAGCCAGCCCCGCCCCCTTGTGGGCTGAGCTGGCCACACACACACACACAATAAATAAATGTAATAAATAAAAATAAATAATTTTAAAAAAAAAGAATTCCTGTTTCTTACATGCTTGTTCTTTGCTTTGTCCTGTATTTTAGTAAACTTGCTTACTAGACCTCCATTGTGCTTAGGATAACTCAAATGACCCTTCTGAACTCACTAGTCTTTGAGTAACTGATTTGTAAAAACTTGGTGTTTGCATCCCATCAGTTCTGATACATTTTTCAGATACAAATACGCATCAGCTTCTGAATGCCTGTGAAGTGTCACTGAGTGTGTCAGCTTTGTGCTTCTCCAGATAGCATTGAATACCAGGGCTCAGTTAGAAGGAGGTTGTATAAATAGCTGGTGCACACAAGAGGAGAAGGAGGGGTATTGAAAAATTAGGTCCCAGAGGTGAACTTTTAGTTTTTTACGAGGGTAATTAATGTTTCCTTGAATTGAGTGGGCTTTGGACTCTTATGCTTCTAGTTGTCCGTTTTGAATTAGCAGTCTTTAGGTTTGGCTGGGGAAGGGGGAAGGAGTTTGTATTTCATGTCATCCCCAAATGGATGAAGTAACCTGAGAGAGCAGAGGCTTGGACTTCAGGGTAGAGTTAGAGGATGGGCTATGGAAGATGGAAATGTTCCCATTGAGTCCAAGTAACTAACTAGGGAAGAACAAAAGTTCAAAGTCTGTTTCTGCAGTCTGATGGCTTCAGTTCTTGGAGGTGCTGTGGAGTTTGTTTCTAGGTCCTGTGGTCAAAAATTTGCCACAAGGTGCTCCTGCCTGCCATTCTGCTTGTCTCTGTTTTCCCTCCCCCTCCCACGTCCTAAATTAGATAAATGCCCATGTGCTCCCAGACGTCTCCATCTCTTGGTCCCCTGACAGAGCAATCATTTATCAAGTTGTTTCACGCGTTGTCGGGAAGGGGGGCCTTAGGGGCTCAAGTTTGTTTCGTCCCTTTGTTGGAACTCCACAGGATCGGCCAGCTTAGTCTCCAGCCAACTGCTGAGAGTTGCTGGACTCTGGGAGCAAATGTTAAAGGGACTGCCTTTCATCTACTTGCTGCTACTTCAGGCTTTACTTTAAACTGCAGTTTATGGGGTGTCTAATCACCCAGTACTTGCACACGTATACTGTTTTGACATGTGTGCAGTCATCTAGGATTTCTTTTTCATTATAGATCTCCCCACCCAACTATTGAAGATCTAGGAAAAGATAACTTTTTGCTATTCTTTGTGCATTTTCTTCATTACTATCTCATTTTTAAGTGATTTATGTTCTAGAGTAATAGGAATGAGGTGGTAATGGTAATGAATTTTTCTCTGTGATCCTGGAATATTTCCCCACTATATTTTATTATGAAAACTTTGAAATGAACAGAAAATTTGACAAATTTATACATTATATTTTGGGCATTAAGAAGCAAAGCTGTATAAATTGCAGCATATTAAAAAAAGCAAAGCATACAGTAATATTGCAGTGCACTGTGAAATTATTATGGAAGAAAATGACCACAAAAATGCCCAAATGATGTTACACAAGTAGTCTATAATCTGAAATAAGCCTGTTTTAACCTGAATATGACATATCTTTGTAGGCAAACTGAGTCTGGATCATAAAGTTGTATTATAGTGGAAATCATCAAGCTTGGTAGGTAAGACGTTCTCCCTCCCTTTTGGATGCTTTAGATTGATCAGACTTGCCAGTTGAAAAGCACTTTATAAAGAAAATTATCCTTCATGTTGTGATTTGCTTCCTATGTCTGAAGAGTTTTTGCAGCAAATTATTGCTTTTCAGTATCAAAACAAACCTAAAATGTTTTCTAAATAAAATACATCCTCACTGGGGTGATTTTTCAACCATACAACTTAAGTGCATTATTCCATACTGATCTTTCACTGTAAAACTTAGTAAAATTGTACATTGTTTAGAGAAAAGTTTTTTTGTATTAATACTAAACTATTACTTATACTTGGCTTCTATTTCATATCAAGACTTATGAAAAGCTAAGGGACCTTGTAAAATCTAAAAGCTTGGTGTGTACCATATAATTGTTCTAGCAGTGAGTAAAACATGGATTTTTTTGGAGTCTTAAGTTCTTTGGGTGTGTTGGGAGTTACTAAAGCCCTCTTTTTTCACATTTTAGAGCAAAGAGTGTCATACGTCTGTGAAGGCTTATATATTGCATGTTTTAGGCTATGTGTGCCCAGCAATTTCTATTACCCTCAATTTTGGTTCAGAAATAAATGGGGGACAATTGTGGGTTTTAAAAAATGTATTTAGTACAGGGTCTTACTACTATGTAGATCAGACTCTTAGTGATCCTCTTGTTTTCAGCCTCCCAGACCGCTGGGATTACAGGCACATGCCGCTACGCCCAGCCTAAATCATGCCCCAGGGGTGGGGGCCAGCATGGCACATCAGTGATCAAACCGCAGCCACTGCGCTTTGCCTAAGCAGGTGCTTTAGTCTGCCAGCTATCTGGCCAGTTCCCAACAGTTGTGGTGTGTGTGTGTGTGTGTGTGTGTGTGTGTGTGTGTGTTTTAATATTTATTTATTTAACATTTATTTGTGTGTGTGTGTGTGTGTGTGTGTGTGTGTGTGTGGCCAGCTCAGCCCACCAGGGGGTGGGGCGGGCTGGCATGTGGTGCTGGGGGATTGAACCGCGGTCCCTGTGCTTTGCCAAGCTTGTTCCAAGTAGGTGCTTTAGACCACTGAGCCATCTCGCCAGCCCAACAGTTGTGTTTTGATAAAGCTTTACTTACAGGGCTGGCGAGATAGCTCATAGGTCTAAGCACCTGCCTAGCAAGCACAAGGACCTAAGTTCAGTCAGTCCCCGGTACCCCAAGCCAGGCCAGCCCTGAAACTGGGTGTGGTGGTGCACATTTATTTGTAATAACAAATGATGGGCCAGAGTGTTTCTACTCTGTTCTAAGTTGCAAAGAAGCAAACATTAGACCATATTAAAGTTTTTTTGTTTTTATTTTAAGGAAGGCTCTACAGGTGTTCAGGGTCTCACTACTAGATGGGACCTGGAATGATCCACCTGTTTACAGCCTCCCAAGAGCTGGGATTATAGGTGGGCGCCACCACGCCGAGTCTCAGTGCGCCCCAGGGGTGGGGTGGACCCGGTTATCCAACCCCTGGCCCTTGGGCCTGCTTGCTGGGACTTTAATCCACTGAGCTATTTGGAAGGCCCAAGACCATATTTAAAAAAAAAAAAAAAAAATCCACACATTAATGTAACAAATATCAGTGGATAAGCAAGCAGTTTCAGAGAAATTGGACAACAGATGATGAGTTACTGGTCTATATAACCATACCACTGGAACACTGGGTAAAGGATATGAACAAATCTTTAAAAGGTCAAACATATGAAAAGATGTCCATTTGATTAGCAAGAATTACCTATTGAAGTATTACCAACTGGTGGGAAGCAGGGTGGTGGTGTTATGTGCTGCTAATGGAAAATGCAATCAATGCTTTAAAAAATAATCTGAAGGCCCAGAAATATAGCTGAATGGCATAGCACCTGCCTGGCCAGCACAAGGTCCTGAGTTCCATTTCTGATACCTTAAAAAGAAATCTGAAACACCAATTATTCACAGTAAAGCTTAGTAAAATTAAATATTACTAAGAAAGGATTTCAAAAAAAAAAAAAAAAAAAAAAAAAGGATTTCCCCCCTTGTATTAACAGTGCTAAATGAACATTTCCATCTATTTCATATTAGAGGGAAATTTCATATATGAGGTATTACCTTGTATTTCATATTAGAGGGAAATAGGTCCTTACTGGGATAAGACATCAGAAAAACATAAATACAGGATATTCTTTTCGCTCTAGTAACACTCCTGCTGAGATTTTTAGCCCTTATGTTCAAGACAACTGGTACTCAGTTGTGTATGCGCACAGAAATTCATTACTGTGCAGTACGTTCCTGAGTAGCAGACCCTGGAAAATACAGTGAAAGCCCAGCAGACCCTGGAAAATACAGTGAAAGCCCATCGGTAGGGGAGTGGGTGCTCAGAATGTTACCTGCACACCATAGAACCTTACAGTGCCTCTTAAGATAATGCAGTTGAGGCAGGAAGGGAGGTATAACTGAGTGGTAGAGCATGTACTTAGCACAAGTGAAAGCAAGTCCTGTGTTCCATTCTCCAGGTTAAAGAAAACAAGCAATAATGAAACTAAGTCGTACTATTTGATTTTGAAAGGATTACATAGGGTAATGACAAAAGCAATATACAGAGAAATATGGTAGTACTAATCTTTTAAGAAAAGGCCTACCTTGGCGGAGAGTGTAACTCAGTGTCGAAGCACTTGCCTAAAATATATACAGCCCTGAGTTCAGCTCCCAGCACTTCTTTTATAAAATGGCTACTTTCCCCTGTTAATGTATGTGTCTAAATGTATGAATAATTGTATATGATTATACTTGTTTGTTAACATAAAAGCTTATTGTTGTAGGAAATATGTACAACCCCCAGAATGAATATTATGATTGCTTCAAATTTTATAAAACTGCATGAGCATGTGTGTCTGTATACATTTGTGTTCATTTGCAGCAGTTTAAAAAAAGAAAAACCAAAATCAGCCATAAAATTTTTATAGCTTGTCAGAGGGCTTTCTAGCTCCCACTTGATGTCATAAAATATAGAAGTCTATTCTACAACTGAGTATCTTTTTCTTTTTCCTCTTTTTTTTAAAGTAAGCATTCATTCATTCATTCATTCATTCATTCATTCATTGCCTGCTCAGCCCACCCTGAGAGTGTGGCTGGTGTGGCATGCCCTGTGGCTGCCTAAGCAGGTGCTTTAGACCATTGAGCTATCTCATCGGCCCCTCTTTTTCCCTTTCTTGACTGAAAAATTGAACTCTCTCCCCACCTTTTATAGCATACAGACAAAAAATTTCCCAGGGATATATAGCTCAGTGGCACAGCGCCTGCCTGGCAAGTGTGAGATACTGAGTTCAATTTCCAGTACCAGAAACCAACCAACCAAACAAAAATTAGAAAAATGACTGCAAGTGCCTTAAAGAAATTACTTACTTTATGTCAAACAACTTACAGCTGAAAGGGCTGAAATTTTACTTGAATATATCTATTTTATAATTTCTGTGCCTGATGTTCTAGGGCTTCTGTGTTGATGTGATATCTATCCCTATGCAAAGTGTAACTTACTTTTGTGAAGAAATGAGAGGAAGAAGTTATGAGAAAAAGAAGAAAAATTTTGACTTTTTGTTCTGTTTTGACAGGATCTCTTTATGCAGTTTAGGCTGGTTTGGAATTCACTGGGTACCCCAGGCTGGCCTTAAACTCACAGAAATTCTCCTGCCTCAGCCTCTGGAGTGCTGGAATTACCCGCAGGACACCATACTCTGCATGACTTCTGTAGTCTCAACAGATTGATTAGGAATGGAGGTTGAGTTTCTACCCCTTCATCTGTATCCCCTTTCCCTTACCCTTTCCATGCCCCTCTCAACATGGCAGTTACACATTAACTGGAGATGTACCCTGTGTTTTTTGGCATTTATTTAGAATTAGTATCATGTCTTTGTTATGTTTCTAATTTCATAGTTATTTGCAGGATTTTGGGGTCTTACTAAAACAGTATGTATGAGGTACCAAGTCCTATTTTTTTTTTTTTTGTTGGGTGTCCAGATAACACAAGGTGTGAATGGTTTGAACTTTGTGCTGGCAGGAAAGTGAGTCATATGGAAAGTAAAAGTATGATAGTGTATGCCAATGATAATATTATAAATAGAGCCACTTAAACTTTGTTAGCAAATTGTGTTATGTAATATGGTACTTCAAAACCTATCACTGTCATTTGTATAGAATAATGTGTCATCTGTTCATATCTGATGAAGCTTTCATTTAAAAAAATCTCAGGGAGATTCACCGGGGGTTAGTAACTCCCTGTATCTAATTCTGTGACACACACAGCCCTGCTTTTTTAGTAAGTAGATGTTCTTTTTGAGGATGTGACGAGGATAAATTAGTTGGTGTCTCAGTGCTAGAATTAATGAGAATTATCTTTCAGTTTAAATAACTATGTATTTCTAGTTTGAAGAATTTTACAAGGTTAAGATGAGGATTTTTTTTTTTTAACAAGGTTAAGATAGTAAAGAATTGTTTGGCTAAAGTTCTTTATGAAACAAAAAACTTCACAGAAATGTGACTGATACACGTTACCTTGAAGCAAGAATTTTATAGAAAATTTATAGAAAACAACTCTGTAAGGAGTACATACCAGGCCAGTGCTGTCAGGAGAGAATTTGGATATTGTGAACCTCTGCGGAAAGGCATGACAGGCCTCTTGACTGATCCTACTCTTTCAATTAACATTTTCTACTTAGAATCAAACTTCCATTGCCCAAAACTTACAAATTGAGGGCCGGGGAGATAGCTCTGTGGTCTGAGCATCTGCCTGGCAAGCACAAAGACCCGGGTTCAATTCCCCAGTACAGCCCCGCCCTGGGCGCACCATGTCTTAGACTGAGACTGGATGTGGTGGTGCACGCCTTTAATCCCAGCTCTGGGGAGGCTGAGATAGGAGGATCACTATGTGTCAGAGCTGTGTAGCAAGACCCTGTGCCAAATAATTTTTTTGAAAAAATTAAAAATTGCGAGAGCTAATTGCATTATTAAAGGCTATACCATTGTAGATTCAGAGGAAGACACAAGGACTAAAGGGCAGTTAGAGGACCAGCCAAATAGCTTTATAGCATTGTAGATTCAGAGGAAGATACAAGGACTAAAGGGCAGTTAGAGGACCAGCCAAATAGCTCAACGGATTAAAGCGCCTGGGTGTAGGGGCCAGGGGTTCGATCTCCTGGCCTGTTGTGCTGGCCAAGCAGCCCGGCTCTGCCCCTGAGGCACGCTGAGACTTCAGTTGAGACTGGGCATGGTGGTGTAAGCCTGTAATCCCACCACTTGGGAGGCTATAAAACATGAGGGTCACTATGAGTCGATAAACTGATGTATGTTGTCTTGATAACCATAGTAGTGTTCTTCCTAGTATATTAGTAAAACTTAATCTGATATTTTCTTTAATAATTTTGTTTATAAAAGTTTTTAAAGTTTATAGAAACATGGAAAAATAGTTTGTCTTACTGTTTTAACAGGCAAAAAATTGAACTTTTTTCCTTTAATACAGAACTAATAATAGCAATACTACTTTTCACCTCATCGTCATGTGAGCACATTTGAGTATGTGTCTGTTTAAGCGTCTCTGTTGCTGAGGATCTAATCCAGGGCCTGCTGTATGCTAGACAAGTACTGTACTACTGAGTTTCAATCCTCAACCCTTACTTATTTCTTTTGATTGTTCCCTGTATTTTTCTGTTGGATACTAGGCTTTCCTATTAAGTTTAAAGAACTGCCTGTGTACCTAGAAAATCATATATCATTAGTAATGTCTTACTAATGTTGGCTTTTATATTTTATTCATGTGCTATAGCAGGCCTCTGAAATGTTCTTCTTTGTATAGAACTTAGATCTTTCTTACTTTAGTCTCTTTAGGGTTTTTTGTGTTTGTTTTTGTTTTGATACAGGGTCTCACTATGCAGTTTGGACTTGTAGTGATCCTCTTGTCTCAGCTTCCCCAGCTCTGGGATTACAGGCATGCCTGCATGGCAAGCTGTACGAGGGATCAAACTCAGGACCTTGTACTTGAAAGGCAGGCGCTTATGCCACTAAGCTATCTCCCCAGCCCTCTTCAGGTTTTAGGTTTGATTTTGTGTACTCATTTTTTTGTGGTACTAAGGGCTGAACCCTTGCTAACGTTGGTGTACACTTTGCCTGTTAAAATTGTTTGACTATAACTTGTAAATAATTGTAATCATATTTTACTTGATTTTATTATCTTTGAAATTCTTAGAAGATTTAGAAAGGACAAAAAGGTAGAGTCCCTTTAAGCAACAAGAATCTCACAGACTCCCCAGGAGCCAAGAGAAGAGGGTAGGAGAGCCCTGATCTTGAGGAGACCAGAGTTTACATTCCTTCCCAAGTATCACTCACCTCTAAATCAGTCCTGGAAGAGAGGGTAAATGCTACAGCTTCACCAGACTGACTTCTCAGCAATTCCTTTGATTCCTGGCCTCAGCATAATCCTGCGAAGGAAGCAGTCACAAGCTGTCTGTCTGTCTGTCTTTCTTCTTTATGTATTTTAGCAAGGGCCTATAGGGTCTCACTTTGTTGATTGGATTCATAGTGATCCGCCTGTGTTCAGCCTCCCAAGAACTGGGATTACAGGTCTGTGCCACCATGCCCAGTCTCATTTGCCCTCTCAGCGCGACTCAGGGGCAGGGCTGCCATGCCATGCCAAACCAGCAAGAGCTGTTTTTCAGCTGCCACCCTCCCAGGTTTTGAGGACCATGGCTTCCGAGTGACACCTTGCTCCTCCTGCCTGACACCTGGAGCCCTTTATGGTGCACAGAAGGAAATGTGTGAACGTTATAGAAGCACAAGCTTTGGATTAGGAAAACATTTGAAGTCTGGGTGAAATAAAGTAGAATTTGATGACCAAAATCTTTTTTTTTTTTTTTTTTTTTAATACTTTGCCATTTATTTATTTACTTATTTCTATCTCTTTGGGGGGGGCGGGAATTGAACTCGGGTCCTTGCACTTGCCAGGGAAGTGCTTATCCCACTGAGCCATCTCCCCCCCCCCCCCCCACTCGTTATTTAGAGAGTGTATTTTCCTCTTTTTGAGCTCATTTAAAAATGTAGGTTTATCCTGATCACCCAGTTGCCCGTGTCTATACAGGCACATGTACTCACTTTGCTGGAGTTTTCCTCAGGACCCACAGCACACTGAAGAAAACACAACCTCTGCACAGTTGCTTTCCTACGAAGATGAGGTTGGTTGTTTTCCTTCAGACTGGTGCAGTCTACTTCCATGGTTGATGCAGACAGTTGCTGGCAGACACAGAGAGTGTTAGTGCATCAGTTGACATCTGGAGCACTAGGTGGTGCATGAATAAGCAACTCTTGAATTTGAGATTGCTGGGTTGGTGAGAAGTACTTAAAAATAGCTTTGAACTATGACTGTCTATTGTAAGATTTTTTTTTACAGGGGAAGTAACATAAAATGAGCAGTAGTAGTATAGTGTCCTTTTCACATGAAACTAAATCCTGCTGAGAACTAATCCCTGGAAGAACTAGTCAGGACAAGCTAAGGCTTAGCCCGAAATAAATGCTTTCTTACTCCACAAAATCAAAGGGTTAGTGAAAGCTGCCAGTAGGAAGTGCACTTGAATTTATTGTGTATCAGTATGGTAGCAATACTTTCCAAAGAAGGTGACACAACAGTAACTCAGTATCTGTACTAAAAATAAGTTGGGCCTGGTGGCACAATCTTGTAATGCTAGTATTCTCAGAGGCCAAAGCAAAAGAATCCCAAGTTCAAGCCCAGCCTAAGCAATTTAGAATGACTGTTCAAAATACAAAATAAAAATGTGGGCCAGGGATGTAGCCCATTATGAAAATCCTAGATTCAATTCCTGGTAATGGGGGTAGGGAGAATCCACAAAAACATTGGGGATCGGGGAGATGGCTTAGTGGAATAAGCGCTTCCCTGGCAAGTACAAGGCCCTGAGTTCAATCCCTGGTTCCGCCAAAAAAAAAAAAAAAGATATGAGAGGTGGGCCAGCCTGATAGCTCAGCGGACTAAAGCACCAGTTTAGACAGAGCTTGGTGGCCGGAATTTGATCCCTGCCTTTTGTGTC
>NW_004524680.1:269881-287327 GCF_000260255.1 Octodon degus | reverse complement strand
CTTGGGAGGCTGAAAATGGGAGGATCACTAAGAGTCTGATCTATGTAGTGATACCTTGTAGACCCTGTCCTAAATAACAGAAAAACAAAAAAAGATAGGAGAGGCACTTGGGGAATTTTTTTGAGAAAGGGTCTTCTTGCCTTGGTTGCCTTCAAAACTATTTGTTTGCCTCGGCTTCCTAACAGCAGTCACCTGATTTAAAAGCAGTGGGGTCTCACTATGTAGCTCCTGCTGTATAGCCTGATCTTTCTATGTAACCTAGGCCAGCCTCAAACTTGCAGTCCTTCTTGCCTCAGTCCCTAGTTCTGTGATAAGTGTGACACCACACCTGGTTTAAAAGATGATGATTTCCTATTGAAGTGATTTGATCTTTGATTGGGGGGGGGGTGATGGTTACTAGCTATTGAACTCAGGACCTTCTTTTTGCCAGGCAGGTGCTGTGCCACTGAGCTATATTTCTGGGCCTGATCTTTGATTTTTCACATAGCTCACCTTCTTACCTATGTTTATGTTTTTAAATGCTTTCCAGTGCTACATATTAACAATCAGGATTTGTTAAAGACTGTTCGCATGTCACATAGGACTTAATTGTCACATATAAGGGAAGCATAATTTATGGCCTACAATCTACAGGTTTTCATTTCCTTTGGAAGAATCAGAGACCATACCAGTTTTGCTTTTCAGTGTATGTGCTGCAAAAGTGAGCATGAGGTTTGCCTTTCTAAGTACTACATTGTCTATGTGTGCACGCTACACTGCCTCACTCCACTGTAATCCTAGATGAGTTAAAAATTGCCTTTGAAGTAGTTCTCCAAGCCATATTTAAACATGGAAGGGGGGCCTGGGAGATGGCTCAGTGGAATATGCACTTCCCTGACAAGTGCAAGGGCCTGAGTTCAATCCCCGGTTCCGCGAACAAAACAAAACAAAACAAAACAAAACAAAACAAAACAAAACATCATGGAAGAATTGAGGATGTGCCTGGGCACGCTCCCTGAAGACGTTTTTGTTTAGTTTAGGTTTTTTGGTTTTTTTTTTAACTCAGGCCCTTGCGCTCGCCAGGGAAGTGCTTCTCCCCCCCCCCCTTTTATTGGGGGGGGGGACAGGGTCTCACTATGACTCCCAGCTGGCCTTGAGGTTCCCCCCCCCCATTTTTGTTTTGTTTTGTTTAAGCTTTTACTTTCAGACAGAGCCTTGCTAAATTGCCCAGGCAGATCTCCAACTTGTGAAGATCCTGCCTCAGCCTCCCAGAGTAGAGGGACTGAGGCAGATTAGGGTGTAGCCATCCAGCTGGGTAAGAGGTTGTGTCAATCACAGAGATCCAGGAGACATGTGCCCAAGCTGTGCACCTGGGACCAGAGAGTGTGGGCTTTAATTCTTTTTTTTTGGGGGGGGGCTTTAATTCTTGCCAGAACTAAAGTAGGTTCTTGATAGAAGAGCTGAGATTTGACATTAGCCTGAAGGGTGGAAGTATATAAAAAACAGCCATTAACCTCTTAAACACTGTGCTCTTTTTCACAGTGGCCAACTATGCCAGAGACCTGCAGAATGTACTTCTTTAAAAACTTAGCCTGCAAAATATATTTCTTTTCCTACTTTAATAAATACAAAACCTTGCTACCTTTTTTGCTTGTCTTGACCAACTTTTTGTTAGGATGTTAGGATCTAGAATGAATCTCTAGGAATAGTCCCCAGCACGATGGGATTACTGGCTTCTGCTACTTTCTTTTACTCATCATTTAAGTGTCGTGTTCACTCTCTGGTGCATTCTTCTATTACTTTGGGAGGCAAAACCTCTGAAGGTTGCAAACACCATGACTTGAAAAAACCTTGCTCTAAGCTGCTTATTGGGTACTTTTGTCTGTTCTTCAGATGCTTATGGGAAAATCTTAACTCTCAAACCTAATCTTCTGTCCCCGCTTTTAACTAGTCTTCATCTAGTTAAAACATTATTAGTTCTCCCTATTTACTTAGTACCACACATCTAATTTGGAAGCCAGTTTTATTTCCTAACCTTTTTTTGTCTATTTCTTTTTTTATACCTGCTTCTGTTGCTTCGGTGGTGGTGGTGGGGTAAGGTTATCACATGTGAACCACACCAGTGTGCTCTAGAGCACTCTTTCTTTCTTTTTTTTTTTTTTAATTATTTAGTGTGTGTGTGTGTGTGTGTGTGTGGCCAGCTCAGCCCACCAGGGGGCGGGGCTGGCTGGCATGTGGTGCTGGGGGATTGAACCGCGGTCCCTGTGCTTTACTAAGCTTGTTCTAAATAGGTGCTTTAGACCACTGAGCCATCTCACCAGCCCCCTAGAGCACTCTTGGTTCTTCATTTCAGTTTATCTACACGCTCATATTCTTAGGCCAGGGAGATAGCTCTGTGGCATAAGCACCTGTCTGGCCAGCTCAGGGTCCTGAGTTCAATTGCCAGCCCCCCCCCCCCCAAAAAAAAAAATTAAATACATGGTTACATTCTTGTTAGACATTGTTCTTTCAAGGACAAGGATGGTGTTTTGATCGTCAGCAGTACACTGGAAAGGTAAATGAACATGAATTAACTGATGTCCTCACATGCAGGCATTCAGGTGAGAAATTGACCTTTCTACCTTTAAGGGGTAAGAACAAAAGGAAGCAGTGTTCTTTGAATTTGGTTTCAGAAACTTCTAGATTTCCTCCATTGCTGTCAGAATTTGAATAGTTATAAGTTTTTGCATGTATATGCAAACAATTTAGATTCTTTGGTGTAATTTTTTAGCATTTAAAGCCAGACATGGTGGCACACACCTTTTACCCCAGCATGTGGTAGGCTGAGGTAGGAGGACTCTGTTAGTTCCTCAGACCACCACTGCATTCCTTAACAGGCCTTTATTTTACCTGGAAAGTTGTTTGTAATACTTTTTGCATGGCTGCATGCTATCCTGCCATTTCAGTAAGACTCCCTTCTCCACTTATGCTAAAATATATTAGAGGTACAGTAAGGGACTAGAGTTCAGAGGACTCCACACACCTATCTGTTGAAGAGTCCTCAAAGAAATACAAGCATTTTGTAGTGGTAGAGGGTTTTAGGTTGGAGAAATAACAGTAAATACCCTGGGTCATTGTGAATTTGGCATGTTAATAGACTAATAGGGAGTCTGGAAGGCTTTATTAAATCAAGGAGAAAGGTAGGACTTGGGATTGGAAATTGTGGGATAATTGCTTATTTAGTACCACCAGTGGTGGCAAACCTAAGGCGTGAGTGCCACACTAAGCTGTTTGTATCATTGAAAGCTCAAAAAAACCTCCCCGTCACTGAGCTATGGCTGAGGTTTAAATTTTCTTCTGAGTGGCAGCAATCTTTAAAAAATGTCCTCTTGTCTTCTGTGAAGAGAATAGATGCTCAGGTCTAAGAGGGAGACAAACAAGTGTCTTAGTTTGTATTTTGGTATAGCAAAATACATGAGGAGAAAATTTACACAAGCCAGAAGTTTTTTGGCTCATGGTTGTGGAGCCTGGGAAGTAGGAGATGGCTCTGCATCCACTTAGCATTTGTTCAGAGTCTTTCTGCTATGTCACAGTGTGATGCAGGGGAGGGCATTACAGGTTTAGACAAGAGACAAAGAAAGCATGCCTGTTTAGTACTGTCTTCACTATACTAGATTTAGAGTGATCCAAATTTAGAGTTTTCAGTGATACAACAGATCACCACTACTACCACTGTCTTATGCCATCTTGGGGGCCTACCTTCATGACCATTCATTCATAATTCAGGGAATGTCTCACCAAGTTACTTGTACTGGGCTCAGACTTGTGATCCCCAAGCCTCAGCTTCCCAAGAGTGCTGGGATTATAGGCTTGTACTCCTGTACTTGGCTTTAAAATCAGCACCTTATTTTGTTTTGCCTTTTTATTTATTTATTTATTTTTGTGGAACCGTGTTTTGTTTTTTAAAATCAACATTTTTTAAAGGAAACTGTCTGACCAAGTATAGCTATGGAGATAGAATATTTGACAGTGCTGCTGAGTTTGAGAAACAAGCTTACTGTGAGTGGTTTTTAGTAATGGTTGATCAGATTAACCCTGGACTCTTGACATTTATATCATAGAAAAGGTGCCTCTTGCACTGTGGAATGGATGGCTCATGACTTCTGAATCAAGCGCGTAAAAGAAATTGTTCCTTGTTGTTTCACGCTTCTTGCTATAAAGGGTCATATGTATGATGCAGGGACACCAGCAGCCCTATAAAAAGATGTTTGAAGAGGGACTGAAGGGGCTGGTCAGATAGTGTAGTGGATTAATGAGCCTGCTTAGGCAGATGCAGGGACCAGGGTTCGATCTCTGGAGTGCCATGTGGGTCCCGCTCCCTGAGCGCACTGAGACAGAGACTGGGTATGGTGGCTTGCGCCTGTAATCCTCATGCTAGTGAGGCTAAAAACAGGAGAATCACTGTGAGTCCAATCTGTGTAGTAAGACCCTGTAGACACTGTACTAAATACATAATTTTAAAAAAGGGAATGAGGGAAGCATTGCCTTGCCAGCCATGTGAGTGAGCCATCTTGGAAGTATGGGTCCTTCCACCACCTACAGTGACCAATACCAGACCAGTCTCCTGAGCAAGACCCCAAGCCAGTGTTACTAATTATGGTTTAGAATGGACAGCAGTTGTATACCACCATGTTACAGAATATCTAATAAAGTTACAGGATATCTCCATGCCAAGATGATCTTAATAACCAGTTTTTTTATTTTTATTTTATTTTATTGTTTTGATTTTGAGTCAGGACTTTGCTTGTAGTTAGGACAGGCTTTGAACTTAAATAGTATGTAGCCTGGGCTGGCCTTGAACTTGATCCTCCTAGCCTTCCGAGTGCTCGATTTACAGGGATGCCCCTCCATACCCCACGATAACTGATTTTTGAATGTTTTCATTGAAGTTTCTGTAAAAGAGAAGAAAGTTCACTCACATCTCTGACTCCTAGGTTTAGGGTCCTCAGGAGGATATGGCAGGATTTTTTGGGAGCATTTAGGTATTTTTGGTAATGGTTTTGGTTATAAGGAGGTGCAGGGTGGTACTGGTGTTTTGAGAGCCAGAGATACCCAAAAGTCTGCCCCTTTCTTCTGCCTTGCTACTACCATTGGGAGGGAAAGAGCTCTGCCACATTGCTGGGCAAGATCTATAAAATGCTGATTTCCCCTCAGGCATTCACACATGTGCCATCCATTCAGCTAGCTTCAGTGAGACTCTTCTGTTAGGCCTTGAACTTGCAGCAGTCCTCCTGCTTCAGCTTTCCTAGTCCTAGGATGTCAGATTTGCACTATCACCCCCAGCCATTATACCACTTTTAAAAACTTTTGGGTTGCTGTGACTTGGTAATCCTCCTATCTTAGCCTTTTACTTTGCTGTGATTACAGGTATGCAGCCCCATGACTGGCTCATATTAGTACTTTATGAGTATAATACAAAGAAGAAAACTCTCTAGACATTGTTCACAAGCTACAAAACCTCCAAAATCTTAATTTCAAGTATATTACTGAGACCATTACCAGCTCACTTCTAGAACCTTGGCTCTAGCAAACTTCATCTGCTCACATACATTGATCCTTCATCTTTTATCTGTTCTTAAATTTATTTATTTTTAGATTGTTTTTGGTACCAGGGATTGAATTTAGTACCTTGTGCTTGCCAGGCAGGCGCTTATGCTGCTAAGTTATCTCCTTGGCCCCACTTTGGGCTTCATAGTTAATCATTTTAATTCCATTCCTGCACATCACCTGTATTATCAGATGGTATTCAACAATGTGTAATAGATGCAAACTTGGCGACTTTAATGACTCATCTCTGCTCTTTTCAAGAGTTTGTTGGTATTCTAGTTGCAAACAATGTGTTATTTTTTTTTTAATTTTTATTTATTTGTGTGTGTGTGTGTGTGGCCAGCTCAGCCCACCAGGGGGCGGGGCTGGCTGGCATGTGGTGCTGGGGGATTGAACCGTGGTCCCTTTGCTTTGCTAAGCTTGTTCTAAGTAGGTGCTTTAGACCACTGAGCCATCTCACCAGCCCCAAACAATGTGTTATTAACTGAGGCTATGATCACACATAAAGATTCGATAGAGGAGAGACATCAGTAGATCCCAAATCGTGTGTCATGTGATATCCATGTTCTGCAAACATGGATATCATCTTGTCTAATTTCCCCTGGTTCATGTTAGGTATATAACACCTCTACCCTGCCACAGTCCAAGTTGTGGGGTTTGAAACCAAGACTAAACTACATCCCCAGCTCTTTCAATTGCTAAATTTTCCACAGTATGCTCTATCTTGTGACCGTTCTGCCTTATCCACTCACAGTTCTGGAATTACAAGCTTGTACTGCCATCCCTGGCTGTTTTACTAATCTTTGTGGCATATTACAAAACTTACTATCTATCTGTCTGTCTGTCTGTTGTTCAGGGCCTCACTACACAGCTCAGACTCATAGTGATCCTCCTGTTTTCAGCTTCCCCAGGGCTGGGATTACAGGCATGCACCACAACACCTGGACTACATCATGGGTTCAGAGTGCCTGGGGGCGGGACTGGGGATTGAACCCCAGCTCCTGCACTTGCCTAAGCAGGCACTTAGTCTGCTGAGCTGTCTTGCTGGCCCTACCTTACTATTTTAATCTGGACAGAAATGTTAAAATCCCTTGAGTAGTTAGCTGGATTTGCTCTTGGATTTCCCATTTCTCTTGCATTTCGTATCATGCCAATATCATATTTTATGGGTTTTTTATGAGCAGAATATATTTATTGAGAGAAAGAAAGCTCCTGGGGGGGGGGCGAGCAGGTAGTTCCCCCACAGGCATATTTTATGTTGAATTATTTTATTTTATTTTACTTCTATTTTTTGCCTGTCTTTTTTCTTTTTCCGAACCAGGGATTGAACTCAGGCCCTTGCGCTTGCCCGGCAAGCGCTTATTCCACTGAGCCATCTCCCCAGCCCTACTTTTATTTTTTGAGGCAGGGTCTCCCTATGCAGTTTAGGCTGTCCTTGAGCTCACTTTCTAGTATAGGCTGGTCTCAAACTCACAACCAAGTACTGGGATTATAGGCATGCACCACCACACCCAGTTTATGTTGAATTCCTATGGCTTATAATAATACTTTATTATGTGGCCATATTAGTTCCCATTTTTCTTTTGCAAATTCCTGCCAGCCATTTGTTATGGTTTGTGTCTAGTTGTCCCCCCAAAGCCTCATGCAGTCATGGGGTGAGGACTTCTAGAGTTTGTGTTAACTCATGATCCCCTGGGATTATGTGTGATCCAAGGCTGGGATTATGGGTTTTAGTACTGCTGGGATTACCCATAGGTGTGAGTACTTCCCCTACCCTGGGGCAGGCAATTTGCATTACAATGTAAGATGGGAAGAGAAGCCAGCTGCTTGAGCTGCTGCTACTTCTCCCTTGGCGCTCTTGCTCTTTGCCGCCGCCATGAAAGGTTGCTTTCTGCTCTGTGCTGCTCTGCGTTGGACCCAACTCTGTATGGACTGAAACCAGTAACTGTGAGCTAAATAAACCTTTCCTTCCTTCATTTTGAGTGTCGGGTATTTGTCCCAGCAGCGAGAGAAGAGTAACTAAGACAGAATTTGGTACCAGAGAAGTGGGGTCGTTGCTGTGGCTAAACCTGATCACGTGGATTACAAGCTTTTGGGACTGGCTCATGGGAAGAGATAGGAAAGATTCGGAGATGTCGTCTACACACGAAGCTCTGGAACAGCTTCGGCTGTTCTGTATGGGAGATTCTGGTCAGAGCTCAGAAGACCAGAACGTTGATAGAAAGCTGGCCTGTAAAGACCAGGCTGGGGAGGTTTCTGCTGGGAAAAAAGACAGCATTGGTTGTTGGACTGCAGATGATTTGTGTTATGGGTTGGCAGAAGGCTTGTCTGCATTTTGCTCCTGTCCAGAGACTTTGCCTGAGATTGAAATTAAGCATGGTGGACTGATCAATCTTGAAAAAGAAATTTCAAAGCAGCCAAATATTGGGGCAGTGGCATGGTTGCTGTTGGGGGTTTTTAGCCAGATTTATGTTAAGAATGAAGAGCAGAAAACCCAAAAGGATGATTTAAAATGTTGTGAGTTTGGCCAGAAAGGAGGCACCAGGAAGGCTGTGGACTGTGAAGACAGAGCTGAGAGGATCTCCATTGCTGAGAAGGAACAAGAGAGTAGAAAAGATGTCCCGAGGGCATCACAGGAGGTGGCAGGTTCCTGCCCTTTGCAGCCTAAGAATGGCAAGGGTGAAGAACTTTGCTTTGAGAAGAAAGCTGCAGAGCCCCATGTTCCAGGATGGAGGCAGCAGCCACACCGGGTTCCAGAATGGCGGCGGCGGCCACCACACCAGGTTCCAGAATGGTGCCAGCATGGAGAATTTGTTTCTGGGAATCAGGGTCAGAGTGCTCAGCCATACAGGCACTTGACCCCTACGGCCAAGAGAGAGAAAAGTCTGGCAACTGCTCCAGCTGGCAGCAGACCTTGGCGTCATCCACGTGGCGTTGGTTTTAGGCGTTTACAGAATGCAGGAGTTCTGAGGTTAAGAAGGCTTCCGCCCAGATTTCAGAAGAAGGCCTGGGAGGCCAGGCGGTGTGCCCCTGAGAGGGCAGTGTGTGAAGCTGTGAGTGAGAAGCCTACTCAGTGGAAACCTCAGAAATTTGAAAAAGCCAGGAATGTGGATGGTCTAAGAAAAGCTGCAAAAAGGGAGCAAAGCAGGCCAAAGAGAGAAGCCATAAGAGCTACCAGCAGAAGTGCCATAGGGGTGGAGCCACATAAGGCCTTTGGAGTTCACAACTCATTGCAGATTGCTTCAGATGGTCCACATGGAACTGCAGGACTTAATGTCTGCCCTGCTGGCTTCTGGACTTGTGTTGGTCCCAATGCTTGGTATCCTGCTGTGTGTACCTTTTGGAATGGTAATGTTTATCTTGTGCCTTTGAATGTTGGATGTGTTTAACTTTTCTTTTGTACAGGGGCTCACAGCTAAGAGTTTGCCTTGGATCTTGGAGGAGACTTGGGACTTGGACTTTTCAGTAATACTGAAACTGTTGGGATTTGGCAACTCTTAGAGATGGACTAAAATGTCTTTTGCACAAAGGGATGTGCATGAGACTTTGGGGGTCCAGGGGTGGACAACTTTACCCACTAGAAGTTACTTAGGCCAGCACCTCTCTTTTCCACTGATTCCTTTTGATGAACACTTCTCTTTAGCCCAGAAGACCATTTGGTCTGTAATGGTAGCTCTTCAATCTGTGACACTTAGCTGTTCATACTTGTAATCTAGGGTCTTTGGGATTTTTTTCATTGTGGGCTCTAAGAGTGAGTAGGGAATAAGGGTTGTTTATGTGTGATTCATGTGTGCCCCATGGCACAAGCATCTTGGTTCTGAGATTGTTTATTATGGTTTACATACATGTTCCTTTAAGACTCGTGTCAGTGGCTTGAGCCCTAATGTAGCAGTGTTCATTGGTGTGGTTTTGGGGGAAGTGATAGGATCTAGAGGGTCTAAATTTCATCAGTGGTCCATTAGTAGTGGGAGCTAATTGGATGAAGCAAGCCCCTGCATGTGTGACCTTGATAGGATGTTTTATTGCTAGACCCTTCATCTTTGACTGTGTTATTCTTTTTGCTTTCTGGCTGCTTTGAGATGAGCCTCCTTCCAGCATGCCTTTCTGTCCTGACATTTCTGCTTTGGAGGCAGTCAGCCATGGACTGAAACATCTGAAACCATTAGCCAAATAACTGGCGCTTTTATTCATCCAGTACTCCTTAACATTGCATAGGCCCAAAGAAGTAATTGTCCTTGTGTCTTAAAGCCATAGATGCTTAATTTCCCCCTAGAACAACACCTATATTTGCTATATTGGTGAATACCTTAGAATAATTGTTTTTTTTTTTTAATTAGATAGGTTTTGTGCTGGGGAGATAGCTCAGCTGTCTAAGTGCCTGTCTGGTAAGCGCAAAGCCCCAAGTTTGATTCCTGGTACTGCATGCCATAACAGCCCTGGGTCCCCAGGGGGTTTCTTGCTGACCCCTAAACTGGGCATGGTGGCACACACCTGTAATCCCAGCACTGGGGAAGCTGAGATAGGAGGATCACTACAAGTCTGAGCTGCATAACAAGACCCTGTATCAAGAAAAGAAAAATAAGTAAAATAGGTTTCATGGATCTTGGTGTACTTGTCAGATTATTTCAGCTCAGATTTTTAGCTATAAAATGTTTCCCATGCTTTATTTTTTAATGTGCTGAAAAATTTTTGTGTTTTTCCATACTGTTCCTTACAATAGGTAGAATTTAGAGAGCTTCCTTTGTTAAGGTATAGTCTTCAGTTTAGATTCTTGGATTATGAAAGCTGGATACCTTTTAGAAAAATACTGAATAATCACTAGTACCCAAAACAGACAAAGCTCTTCAAAGAATAATAGTGGAAGACAGAAAATGTGTAGGATAAATTGGTGATAAATTAATTAGAAATTAGAAAAATAAAGCTAGATAGAGGAACTAAAGATGATGGGGACCGCTAGAAACCCAGAAGGCAAGCCGTTATAGATCTGAGGGGAAGTGGATCACAGACAGAGGCCCCAGCGCGAAGGTTATGAGTCAGGAGCAAGTAAGAGACTCACCTGAGTTAAAGGAATGATGAGGATGAGAGTGAGTACTCATAAATAATGTTAGCAGGAAATATCTGGGAAGGTTTCAAAAGTGATAATATTATAAATAATCATTATAAATATTGGAAGGGGAGAGGAATGGGAAAAAAACCAAGTTATAAAATGTACAGATACAAATTCTCTAATGAAGGTGATGTGAGATATATATATATCTATATCGATATAGATATAGATATATATGATATATCACATATATACATGACATATACATCACATATATATCACATGTGTGATATATAACACATGTGGTGTGTATATATGTGTGTGTGTATATATATATATATATATATCCAACAAAATTTGATTTTAAAAAACTTTGGTGTTTGATCTTAAGATAGAGTCTCTCTGCTCTGTGTAGCCCATGCTGGCGTTGAACTCAGTGATCCTCCTGCCTCACCCTCCTGAATGCTAGGATCACAGGCATGTGCTGCCTTGCCTGGAAATTTTGAATTTAATTCTGAGGAGGACATTTGTCCAAGAGCATGACAGGTTTTGTTTTGCTTTCCCCAGTATTAGGGATTGAACCCACACCCTTTGCATTTACTACATTCCCTGCCACCCCACTCAGAATCTGCTTGAAAGGCCTTTGCACTGAGCTACATTCCCAAGCCAACCCCCATCCTTATTCAAAAAATTTGAGACAGGTTCTTGCTATATAGCCCCGTACTTGGGTTGAGGTTGGCTTCCTCTTGCTTCATCCCCCCAGAGTACTGGAATTACAGGCATGTGTACTACACCATACCCAGGTGCTTATTACACTTTGGGGAACAAAAGGTCAATGCATGAGCCAGTACTTTTTTTTTTTTAAATTAATTTATTTATTTATTTGTGTGTGTGTGTGTGGCCAGCTCAGCCCACCTGGGGGCGGGGCTGGCTGGCATGTGGTGCTGGGGGATTGAACTGTGGTCCATGTGCTTTGCTAAGCTTGTTCCAAGTAGGTGCTTTAGACCACTGAGCCATCTCACCAGCCCCATGAGCCAGTACTTTTGAAGGAGATAGACAAATGGACAGGCAAAATGTCCTGGCCTTCTGTGTCAATCTCTTCTACATATATAAAGCATTAGAATTGGGTAATCTTCAACAGAGGATACATATTTAATATATTGTTGTATCAACCTGGAAACTTTTTTCTTTATTCAAATACATACTTACATTTTTATCATCTATCTGTATTATCCCATTATCCTTCCAAATTTTTTGTATAAAATTCTTTCATCAAATCTAATGCTTTCGGGCTGGTGAGATGGCTCAGTGGTCTAAAGCACCTGCTTGGAACAAGGTTGGCAAAGCACAGGGACTGTGGTTCAATCCCCCGGCACCACATGCCAGCCAGCCCCGCCCCCTGGTGGGCTGAGCTGGCCCCGCGCACGCACACACACACAAATAAATAAATTTTTTTTAAAAAATCTAATGCTTTCTCCTAGCAATATTTAGGTATCCTGGGGCTGGAGAGATCGCTCAGCAGACTAAGCTCCCACTTAGGCAAGCTCAGGGACCAGGGTTTGATCCCTGGCTCCACATACTGCTCCAGCCCTGGCTGAGCCAGCCACAGAGACCAGGAATGGTGGTGCAGGCCTGTAATCCCAGCTCTGGGGAGACTGAAAACAGGACAGTCACTACGAGTCTGAGCTGCATAGTGAGACCTTGTAACCAAAAAAAAAAAAAAAAAGATATCCTCACTAGTCTTTTTCCTTTCAGCTTCTTCCCATAGTAAACTGAAATTCAAAACCAGATACTCACAGCAAACCAGAAATGCCCTAAGGCATCTTCTGGCCTCCAAAAAAAAAAAAAACTTTCCACAGTAAACTGAACACATCACACTATAGATGTTGATAAAACCTAATCAGAAAATAATGAACTTTAATAATCAACCCAAGCAGAAGAGAGTACAGCTTTTAGGTATTAGGGAGTTTGGAAGGAGAAAACAAAGTAGAGAGGGGCTGTCTGTAAGAGATGTGTGGTGGATTAGTCCAGTGAACTAGACAGATGTTTGTATATTAACTATTTTTAATGGGACATTGCATAAGGGGTAAAAAATAGAGTAGGTGATATCTGCTTGGAAATTGCTGAATAATATAAAGAACTCATTTTGGCTTTTAGGGAAAATAGGATCATAACCTCCCCTTTTTGTACTCTTACATGTTATCCTTTATAAAAGATGTGATTTGCTCTGGTAAAGTGGAAAGACAGAATGAGTTAGAAATATTGACTCAGTCAAGTTTAGTAGTAGTACCATATATAACTTAACCATATACAATGGTTGGGATTCTATATGTGCTCCCTGCGAAGACCCATTGAGTGGACAGGTTGGTTGCTGATGGGATTTTGGAAATGATTGGATCATTTGGTCTCCCTTACCCTCTCTGCTTCCTAGGGTCCCCTTCCGACACAGTTGAACAGCATTTCTTCACCATACCTTTCTGCCATGATGTTCTGTCTCACCACAAACATAAAAGCAATGTTGGGTTTAGGTATGTATGTAGCTCAGTGGTAGAGAGGTCTTGAGTTTGATCCCTAGTACCTCTACCTTCACCCCCAGCCAACTGTCCTTTACAGTAAGATACCATGTGAAATTGCTTTTTCTTTTCAAATTTTATTGACATACTTCTGGCCTATACAATGACCACATTCATTATAGAAGAGTTGTACCTGTATATAGTGTATCTTAATTTTCTTCCCCATTCACCTCACTTACCTTCAATCCTTCTTCCTCCTCCCTTTGTAAAACTTTGTTTCTATTGTTTTCCTTCCATTCATTTATTTTTATGTATTTAGTGCAGGGTCTACAGGGTCTTACTACACAGATTGGCCTAGTAGTGATCCTCCTGTTTTCAGCCTCCCAAATGCTGGGATTACTGGCATATGCCACCACGCCCAGTCTCAATGGCTGGCTCAGCATGCCCCAGGGGTGGGACCAGCACTGCAAGCATGCACTTTAGTCAGTTTTTTGTTTGTTTTTAAAATAACTGTTCTCTCTCTTCCCTTTTCCCTACTTACCTGTCTTCACCCTTATTCCCCTTTGCCATGGGAAATTTCTAGGGAAGCACTTATTCCGCTGAGCCATCTCCCCGGCCCACCATGGGAAATTTCTAAGCCAAGTCTGAAAGGCATTGATACTATATTCTAAGCCAGTTTAAAATTCGGGGGGTGGGGGTGATGAGATGACTTAGTAAAATAAGCACTTGCTTGGCAAGCACAAGGGCCTGAGTTCAATCGCCAGTTCCACAGAAAAAAAATAAAATGAATAAAAGAAAATTCAGTACGACTAAATTTTTGAATAGTGGCTGACAATCCTTACATTGCAATGCAAAAAATCCAAAATTGTGATTACTGAAACTAAGCCTGGTGCTTTTACCAGTATCCTTGTGGTTGGTAGCCAAGAAAGAGGAGACAGAGAAGCAGGAAGAGGCTGCTTTCTGTTCTGCAGCATTCCATAAGATTTCAGATCAAGCACTGTTAAGGATCCATCTAATCTTTTGAGAACATGAACTGATAAGAAATTTAGCATGTATTTATTTATTTTATGTATTTATTTTTGAGTCCTTGGCCTATAAGCAGTTTTTTAGAAGAGACACATTAAGGGGTTCTTGTTGGGGGTAAGGATAGTAGCCTTTGTACCCTTTTAAATTGGGACCTATGTTTCATTTTTGCCATAGCGGTGCTTAAAACACCAAAGAGCTGTAGAAGAAATGTATGGGTTTCTGTGTCTCAGTAGCCATGGGTATGATGAACAGAAAAGTTAACACAAATATAGTACCTTAATTATTTTGTTGGCATTTTGCATTTGAGAGAAAAGGCAGAAGGACTCAGAGATGTTGTTTTGTATTATGGCCAAAAGCTGAAGACAATAATTCCTTGTCTGTGACCTATATTAGTATGACTAAAGGTGGCTACTTGATTTCCATTTATTCTGCTACCTTTATTTTACTTAATTTATTTCTTGTCTGTTGGAAATAGGGTCTTATTGTGCAGTTCATGCTGACCTTGAGCTCACTTTGTAGCCCATGCTGGTCTCAAACTCAGAACGATCCTCCTTTCTCATCCTCCTGAGTGCTGAGATTATAGGCATACACCACTACCCCCGGCCTAATTCTGCTAACTTCGGTGCATCTTGATTTTTTAAACCATTTAGTGCCCAGAGAACCGTTAAATTCTGTTTTTAAAATTGTATCTGGTTGAGATAATTTTGTGTTGTTCTAGTTTAGTCAAAAGCAAAAATGAACCACTAAATGCTTAATACTATAAATGTGTATTGACTTTGGCCCTCAGCCGTCTGTGTGCAAAAATGACTTGGTTCTTTGTAGCTTTGCCTTCCTTTGCCTTTCCCCAATAAAATCAGACATATTTGCCAATTGTACTTCTGTTATTGGCCACTTAGTTCATATCCTCAGGTTGGTTTGTTCCCAAGGTAGCCATTTACTTTGGTGAAAAGGATTTATTTAAAGGTAGCTCACTGTCTCAACTGGGTACAAGTGTTAGGGTCTTTTATATCAAGGTGGGAGGTGAACTACAAGAAGATATCCCTTCCTGGATCAAGCCATCTCCCTCCCTTATGGAAATGATACAGATGACAGCACATCTGCATGTGCTGTCCATTCATCTGGACTGAGGAAAGATAAGAGGTGATGGCCTACACCTCAGGAAGTATGAAGAAGCCAGTTGTCTTTAAAGGAAAAAAAAACTAAGAGTTCTATTTTGTTTTACCTCTTTACACATCCTTTTCTTACATTATTTATGTATTTATTTTTAATATATTTGGTTGTTACAAAGTCTCACTACACAGCTCGGACTCCTAGTGATCCTCCTGCTGTCAGCCTCCCCAGGGCTGGGATTACAGGCATGTGCCACCATGCCTCAGCCCACCCTGGGGTGGGGCTCCAACCATGGTACCTGCGCTTGCCTAAGCAGGCACTTTAGTCCACTGAACTATCTTACCGGCTCACCCTTTACACTTCTAAGGAGTTTCTCCTGTAAAAACATTGATTTCTGCTTTTCCTCACATAACCCCATCCCTTTTTCCTAGAGCTGGATCAATTAGGGCTGTTCTCATCTTCCAACCTCTAACAATTTTTCCTGCTGACTACATCCAGATTAATCTTCTAGGTTTTGGGGTTTTTCTTTAAAATTAGTTATTTCCAAAGTTAGTGGCAGTGTTTCTGGCTCACCCTCTAGTACCTAAACAGTTTCCAAGCAATCCTGCTGCAGCAGGGAATGATGAGTGCATCATTTCTGAGGCCAGGGAGGAGTATTCTGAAGTAGCTCAGACCAGAGTTCTTAGATGAACACTCCTGTGTTACCTAAATTTCATGCAAATATTTAAAAATACCTTCACCATTTAACAAGCACCACCAACAAAAATCAATGCAGAGTGAAACTGACTTTTCTAGAAGCTATACCATGTACACATCTGTTCCTGTACCCCCTGCCCACACACTCCTAGACCCAGGGAAACACACAGGCCCAATTGAAAAACCTTTACGTCAGTGATGAAATCTAGACAAATTGGCCTAGAAACAGATACTGTGAATGGTCTGTCAGGAACTTGCTTTTCTAGCTTTTCTTTTCTGCATGGCCATGCTTGTCCAGTGTACTAGCCTCCTGGAACATAACACAGTAGGAAGCTATTTTAGTGCTAGGAATTATTTATATCATTTCCTTATTGGAGAAGATCTATTCAACTTCTCAGTCTTTTTTTCTTTTTTAAATTTTGAGGGGCCGGGGAGATAGGTCAGTAGAATAAGCGCTTCCCTGGCAAGCTCAAGGGCCTGAGTTCAATTCCCATTTCCACGGGGGGGGGGGGGGGGAGGAGGGAGAGGACGGGGGGCGCGGGGGGAGAATTTTTGGAGCCAGTTTGTATAACTTGTACAATTTCAGAAAATCATACTTTGTATAGATTTACACAGTTATTGTTGTAAACAATATTCCCCAGTTAACCTAGTATTGTGTAGTAGCAGTTATATTTGAGGGAAGGAGCTATTTTGGTTTCCTTCCTGTTGTTCCACGGCATCAAAAATTGAGAGTGATTGCAGCAAAGCAGCAGTACAGACACACATGCTGGCCTTTGGGGACTTCTGGGATAAATCAGTTGGCCAAATGCAAGTGCTACATGGTTAATTTCAGGTCCCTCACCATTGGATCTAGTCCAACTGATGTATACTTTACAGTCTAAATTGGCATAGCACATGCCTTTGGGATTAAATTAATTTATACCAAGTTGGAAAGCATCAGCTGTGAAAGTCAGGGGTGCCTTCTGGAATCGTGTGCGCGTGTGTGTGTTTGTGTTTCCGTGTTTTCCCTGTTTTCTAAGCTCACACTCCAGGCATTCTGTTCTTGGAGTGCAGTGGGTGAGAACTCTTCCCAAGAGACTGCTTTACATCTTTGTGCAAGTGTGGTTCTGGTCCCATACAGAAACCAGATCTCTCTGACCCAGGTACTACTTTATAGTTGGTCCTGTGAAATTAGGAAGATTTGTAATTTTTCAGAAACAAAGAAGAAAAAACATGACCTTTTCCCCTCCTTAAACGAATTCAGTGAAACTGTGTTGATCAAATGGCTGTAGTGCAAATGTATGATCTTTCTTTTTTCTTTCAAAATTTTATTGATAAACAGCAATGAGACAGTTTCAAATCAAATCGGAAGTACAGATTCAACAAATAACACACTGCATATATTCTTCTTAGCGGTTAATTGCTGTACAAGATGCGGACTTGAGATCCTATTTACAAACACCATTTGAACAAATCATTCTATTCATTAAGAGAATGCAACTATATATCT
>NW_004524680.1:240178-269378 GCF_000260255.1 Octodon degus | reverse complement strand
AAGTTCTCATATGTCCTGAGTCTTAATTGACCTTAGAAGGTTAGGGCCAAAATGTTGGCTTTCCTTGTAGCTCTCCTTTTTCTCTAATTTTGGTCTGCAAACTTAGGTTGTTAACCATCCAGAAGCAAATGCATGATCTTGATCCTTACTTGAAAAGTGAAGAAAATTTTTCTTTGTGTAACTTTATTTTGCAAAACTGTAAATGAAATTTCTATAGGGAATAAGACCATGCCACTTGTATAAAAGAAAGTACCTGTAGTGTTATTTAAGAAAAAGTATGTTACGTTGGGTGATTGAGGTTATAGTAAAGTAATTTAATAATACTCTATCATGTGACTGTCTTTAGTCTGTTATTCGTCTCTATTTATTAAGCAAGCAGGGTTTTAAAAAGTGAGCAGTGGCCAGGGAGATGGCTCAGTGGAATAAGCGCTTCCCTGGCAAACGCAAGGGCCTGAGTTCAATCCCCGGTTCCACCAAAAAAAATTAAAAAATAAAAATAAAAATAAATAAATAAATAAAAGTGAGCAGTTTTGGAACTTCCCGAGAATGGGTGCTAAGAGCGCTTTCTGTGCTCCTTGGGACCTGAGAGAGAGTTAAGAGTTCCTCTTGCTCAACTTGGGCTCCCCACAGATAGCCAATGCAGGACTGGACTGGAAAGATATTCCTCAGGGTGGAGGAGGTGGGGGGACATTGAGCAGCCTTTCCACTAATGAGCTGTGACACCAGCTTCAAGGGGGGGCAAATCCTGTTACTCCCTTCAGCTACTCTGAAGCTGCAGAGAGGCTGCAGGCCCTTTTCTGAGCCAGCCTTCTGCCTTTCCAGCTGTTTGCTTTCCCTTTCCTCTTCTGTCCCTGAGCATCTTGGTGGCTTTCTCTGCTCACAGTTCAGTGCTCATAGTGAAAGAGAAATACAAAGAGGAGGAGAAAAAGTGAGAAGAAAAAAAGGTTGGGGTAGAGATCTTTAGGAGGGTTCCTTGTTGCCCTAGTCTGAGACTTAAGCTTTGGGTTGAAGCTCCAGCTAGTTAGCTTTGAATAATCTAGATTTCCAAGTAGTTCTTTGCAGTTTTCGTGGCAGAGCTAGAACTGTATGGAATTTCTATTCAAAAACTTGCGAACTTTGAAAAGAACATTTGTATTTCTTTAGCCTTTCTTCTTTTTTCTACAAATGTCACCATTAGATTAAATGCATGTACTATAAACATTTGCAGCACTTACTATATGTGCCAGGGACAGCATTGCCCTACAACAGCCCTTGTAGATGGTACTATTCATGTGACAGAAACATTTGTTAATAAAAATAATTGTTACTAAAAATTGTAACAAATTTAAACAATTCAATAATGGTCACATTCACTTGTGGGAAAGGAGAGACAGGGTCTCGATGCAGTTCAAACTGGCCTTGAACTTATTATGTAATTAAGGCTGGCCTAGAACTCACCATGATTCTCTTGCCTCAGCCTCCCCAATGCTGAGATTACAGGTGTGCACCACTACTACTCAGCTCACCCATCTTTTAAAGGTACATGCTTAAGTAGTCCTTTGCCACTGCCCCTCCCCATTCCCCCCTTCTTTCTCTCTACCCCTCTTCACCCAGTGGTGGTTTATAGCACAAAGCCCTTGAAAAAATCCCCCCCCCCCAGGACAGTCTCCCTGAGTTGTCCAGGCTGACCTTGAACTTGGTGATCCTCTTCCCTCAGCCTAAAATTGCCATTAGCCATTTTTAAGTTTGCATTTCAGTAATGTTAAGCATATTCACACTATCATGCAACACATCTCCAAAACTTCATTTTGCACCCCTAAGTAACTAAGTTTTTGTAATTGCTTCTCTTTTTTTTCCCTTACTATTTTCCTGCAGCATTTTTACTGTACATACATTTCACCACTGCTTTTGTTCTGGACCTTCTTGTCCATTGGTACAAAGTGCTGGGTTCATAGCTAACCACAAGGGAAGGGAAAAAGCAGCTTTGCTTTCAGGAATTCATCACTTATTCTTGGTTCCAATCTTTACTGATTCTATATGTTAAACTTTGCTAGGTTAGAGAGGGAATGTTCACTGATAACTTGGTCACCTAACGAATTAGCTGAAGCCTGCATTATTGGTGGCATTTTCAGGTAACTTCGGATATATTAAATATAATAGCATAGAGTGATATTTAAAAAGCAATTTCAGGCCAGGAATATAGCTCAATGGTTTGCAAGTGTGAGGTCCTGAGTTCAATTTCCAATAAGGAGGAAGGGAGGGATTTTCATATATGCACCTCATTTTTTACTGTCTTTATGAGTTATTTACTATATCAGAGGCATGGTGGAGAGGCAGGGAAAAGGGATTGGAATATGTTTATAATTGATGCAGATAGAGTTGCTCACAGAAGCACTTACCCAGTAGTTCTTATTCTTGGGAGGCCAAGGTAGGAGGATTGTTTCAGCCAAGAAGTTCAAAGCTAGCCAGGGAAACCCTGAGATCCTTTCTCCAATTAAAAGAAAAATGATGCAGAGTTCTCAGTACTCATGTCATTTGAGAACCAGCTCAGGCCCAACCATTTATTATTGGAAAGGTTTGTCCAGCATCCCTGACAGTCTGCCCTTTTATTTGACAACCTTCCCTACTTCTTTTTGCGGAACTGGGGATTGAACTCAGGCCCTTGCGCTTGCCAGGGAAGCGCTTATTCCACTGAGCCATCTCCCTGGCCCCAACCTTCCCTGCTTGCTAACTTTCTAGATCATGGTTTTGCTAGTAAAAACATACCCAGGTTCACTGAGCAGTCTGTTTTTCCAATTTCACTTAATCCACCACCGCATATGAATTGAAGAACAAGATCATTTAAATTTCTTTTTTAATTGAATAGGGTAGGGATGTAGGACACTAGAATCAGTAGTGATGTCTGGTAACGAAGTAGCCAGAAAACATAGTGAAACAACTTTTTCTTTTTTTTTATTTTTTGATACTGGCATTTGAACCCAGACCCTTGGGCTTGTCAGGCAGGCACTGTGCCACTGAGCTGTATCCCTGAGCCCCAGATGTTTTTCTTTACCTGTTTGTCTGTTTATTTAGTACTGGGGATTGAAACCAGGGTCCTTCCCACTGGTGTTAATTTTTTTTAATTTTGAGACAAGGTCTTGTTGAGCCACTGAAGCTGGACTTGACTTCCTCATGTTAATGCATTAGCCTCAGTCCCTGGGAATTACAAGTGTGTAATCCCTGCACCAAGCCCAACCTGTTAACTTTTAAAAGAAATGTCATCTATGAAAATGGTTTCTAGGGGCCGGGGAGATGGCTCAGTGGAATAAGCACTTCCCTGGCAAGCACAAGGGCTTGAGTTCAGTCCCCATTTCCGCCAAAAAAAAAAAAAAAAAAAGAAAATGGTTTCTAAATAACAGTAAGATCTTCATTAGTACTGATCTTTGTGCTCCTGTCTCCTACCACCAGCAAGAACTTTTTATAAATATAAATATGAGAGCCTGGGCCAGGGAGATGGCTCAGTAGAATAAGTGCTTGCCTTGCAAACTCAAGGGTCTGAGTTCAATCCCCAGTTCCACCAAAAAAATTAAAAAAAAAAAAAATGAGGGCCAGCCATATAGCTCAGCGGATTAAAGCACCTGCTGAACAGATGCAGGGGTTGAGAGGGAGTTTGATCCCTGGGCCTTTGGTGCTGACCCCGCCCCGGGGCATACTGAGACACCGATTGAAACTGGGTGGTGGTGGTGCCTGCCTGCAATCCCAGCACTTGGGAGGCTGTAAACAGGAAGATCACTACGAGTCCAATCTACACAATGGACCCTGTGCACCCTGTCCTAAATACAAAATAATGAAATATGGATTTAAAAGCTGCCTCAGATTTATTGAAGAGGATATAAAGTGGACATAATGGAACATGGTGTATAACTTCAGCACTCTGGGAGGCTGAGACAGGAGGTTTATGAATTTGAGTCCCATCTGGACAACATAAGTACTTAGTAAGACCCTCCCTTAAGAGAAAAAGTTTTTAAAAGGCTGGGAAGGCTAGAGATGTAGCTCAGAAGCACAGTGCCTGCCTGCCAAGCACAAGGTGCTGAGTTCGATTCCTGGTACCAAAAAAGAAAGACAGGGAATATGGCCCTACATTCAGTTCACAGTACAAGGGAGGAGCATATCCAGATTTCACATAAAAATTAGTAATTCATCCAGTGGGTGTGCACTTTAGTTTTTTTGGTGGAACTGGGGATTGAACTAGGCCCTTGAGCTTGCCAGGCAAGCGCTTATTCTACTGAGCCAAATCCCCCCCCCTTTTTTGGGGGGGGCAGGTGTGCACTTTTTGAAGGTTCTTTTTTTTTTTTTCCACTGCTGGATGGAAAAAGTGAAATTAAAAAAGAATATGCTAAATGGGAGCCCTATCGGACCATATGTTTAGCCTTAAATTTTGTTTTTATTTGACACAATCGTACAAATTTATGAGGCACAGCATGTTTTGATACACATATAGACATTCTATAGTGATCACTCAATGCAGTTAGCATATTCATCACTTCAAACATCATTTCTCGGTAAAACAGTTAAAATTCAACTGTTACAGTACTGGTGCATTGACTTGTCTTTTTTTGTCATTTGCATTGCATTTAAGATAGACTATAAATTTGTCTCCCCCCCTCCCTTTACCCACAACCATAATGGAGATGGAGTCAAGAGCCTTGCATACACTAAGCACATATTCTACCAGTGAGGTACTTCCCTAGCTAGCCTTTCCCTGCTGCTCTCCTCTCCTTTCCCCTCCTGGCCTGGTTTTGGTTTTATTTGTAAGGGTGGGAGGCTGTAGGGGTGGGAGGTGTTAAGAGAGTCTTGCTCTGTGGTCCATGCTGGCCTTCTATTCACTGTGTACCATAGGCTGGCCTCCAGCTTGTAGTTAGTTTCCACTGCTGCAGTACCTATGCTTATAGGCATGAGGTACTTATTATACCTAGCACTTTCAGCTTTTTGTTTCTTTGTTTTGGGGGGTTTTTTATATGTTTTTTTTTAATTTTTATTTATTTGTGTGTGTGTGTGTGTGTGTGTGTGTGGCCAGCTCAGCCCACCAGGGAGCGGGGGTAGCTGGCATGTGGTGCTGGGGGATTGAACCGCAGTTCCTGTGCTTTGCTAAGCTTGTTCTAAGTAGGTGCTTTAGACCACTGAGCCATGTCACCCGCCCCTGTTTTTGTTTTTTTGTTTTGGGGTTTTTTTGTTTGTTTGTGTGTGTGTTTTGACACAGGATCTCTCTTTGTAATTCATACTGACCTTGACTTCACTTTTAGTTTAAGCTGACTCACAGATCCTCCTGCCTCACCCTCTGAAACATTGGGGTTACAGCCATGCATGCGTTACCATGCCCAGCACTTCTGGCTGGTTTTGGTTTTTGTTTGTTTGTTTGTTTTTTGACAGGTTCAGAGATTGAACTCTGGATCTTGCACCTGCCAGGCAAGCACCTATTCTACTGAGCCATCTCCCCAGCCCCTGGCTGTTTTAAAGTAGACATTATTCTCAGCACACAGGAGGCAGAGCCAGGAGGATTGCCATGAATTTGAGGACAGTCTAGACTACATAGAGAGTTCAAGGCCAGCCTGAACTGTTTAGCAGGACTCTGTCTTAAAAAAAAAAAAAAAAAGGTCTACTGTGCATAGGGTACTGTTATGGTTGCTAGAGTGACAGCAGTGGACACAATAAAAAAAAAAAGCAGTTTGCCCACTTTGGGCTTAACTTTAAAGTTTTACCCTCCCTCCTTTTCTTCCATTAGGCATGCTAGAATTTTACTTACCTTTTTGAAGGGTGCAAAGAACATTCACAGTTTCTGATATGCCCCAGAATGGGACCATTGGAATCTTTTTTTGTTGTTTGTTTTTAATTTATGTATTTGGTACAGGGTCACATACGCAGCTGGGACTCATAGTGAGCCTCCTGTTTTCAGTCTCCCCATCACTTGGGATTACAGGTGTGCACCACCACACCCAGACTCAGCATGCCCGGGGCCAGCACGGCATGACCATTGGAATCTTGACTCCTATTCTGGGATTTTCTTATTCATCTAATTCTTGACATATAGTGGATGAGATATATTTTATTGACTAGTTGGATTACCTACTATTTGGTAAACTTCATGTTAATGTCATAGGTAGAACCACAGAGAAGACAAATATTGCTGCAAGCAGCTTTGTGTATCAGCAACATGTTTTAAGGAGCAAAAGGGACATTTGTGACAGACTTGCTGCCATGCAGAAAATGTTTCAGTTTTGCCTCTTCAGAGGACAGGGCCAGAGAGCTCAGCAGCACAGTGCCTGCCTGGCAAACATGAGATCATGAGTTTAATTTCCAGTCCCTCCCCCACCTGACCCCCAAAGCAGAAGACAGTATTCTAGCTAGAACCTAGGCAGCTGAAATCTACCTGTGATGATAGTGACAGTGATAGGGGAGAAAGCCAGAAGTAGTTGTCTATGGGCATTGGCCTGAGATGCAAGTGAATTAGATTTCTTAGAAATCTCATGGAGGTGGGGGAGTAAGCTCTTGCATTCTAGTCTGTATTGTGATTTTTATATATTCTTGATTATTCACCACTGAAGAGTCATCCTTTAAGTGGACCTGACCTGTCACACATTGTTACAGTCCCCTCAGTAACGCCTGCCCAATTTTTACCTTCTATTTTGAAGTGTGACCTTTATTATCTGATCTGTCATTTCTGTCCTTTAAAAAAATCCTAGGAGACATCAGTTTAGCACGGCCCACACTACCTTGTAGTTACAATTTGCTGGTAGAGAAAGGCACAGCACCAGGACCCACCAAGATGTAACAGAGTAGGTACTACATAGATGGTGTCATGGTTGAAGGACATGGCAAAGTGATATGAGATGGACTGAGGCATAAAGACTTTCATGTGGAGGATTACAGTATGGTTTGGCATAGGGAAAGGATTTCCAGGTAGGCCAGTGGTGCATACTAGAGGTTGGTGAACCGAGACAGGAGTGTGCATGATTATTGTTAATTGGTGAAACCATTTTCTGTAATACCATGCTTTCTATAATAGCAAACAACTGCTGGAAGGCTTTGTTTGTAGGAAGAACACTGGATTCTGTTCCCTGGCTTCCTGGTGCCTCTGTCAGTGCTGTGCACTCTTTTCTTTTATGAGATAGGGCTTTACTGTGCGGTTCACCTGCACTTGAGCTCACTTTGTAGCCCAGGGTGACCTTGAACTCGCAGCTATCCTTCTGCCTTAGCATCTCCAGTGGGGGGATTACAGACATGTGTTACCACACCCAGCTCTTGCTGAGCACTTTTGGAGAAGTTTCTGACCTAGAGAGAACTGAAATATATGCCTGGGGCTTTTTGAAGGACTTAGCTTCTGTTATAATTGTTACTTATTTTGAAATTTGCCCAGTGACCAAGGTTAAAATAAGACTCAATTGAACCTTCCTTTGCCTAGGGTCTCCTCTAAATCCAGGGAGTCTGAAGATTTTGCTTTTTGCTGTTCAGTGAGGCTTGAAAACCTTTCTGTCACACTTGCTTGTGCTGACACACCCATCTTACTCCTCTTCCTCTGTTGGAATGTGTTTTTTTTTTTTTTTTTTTTTTTTTTGTGGAACTGGGGATTGAACTCAGGCCCTTGCCCTTGCGAGGGAAGTGCTTATTCCACTGAGCCATCTCCACCGCCCCTGGAATGTGTTTTATACAGCAGCTAGATTACTCTTCATGCACCTCTCCCCTATGAAATTAGTGGGTCTCCAGTGTCTCTTTAAAAAAATAAAGGCCAGACTCAGCTCTGGGCTCAGTGCCCCTTGTCTATTTTAATTTACATTACCCTTATCCTGTCACCTGCAAAATAGATTTTTTTTAATTGAGAAATAAATATGAATGAGACAGTTTCACAGCTGATTAATAAGACAGTTTTGATAGTCAATACACTGTTATTGATACAGAAGTATCATTGTTATCTTCTTAGTGGTTATCCATAGTACAACAAGCAACAGGATATTCTGTCCAAACACTGTTGGTACACCTCTTTCTTCTCATTGAGTTAAGTGAAGTAGCTATAAATTTATCTTAACTATTTTGTATATATAAATACAAAATGATCTTACCTTTGTATCTTTTTTAAATTTTTATTTATTTATTTATTGTTCTGTCAGAGGTGAACATTCTATTGGCATCTAAATACTATAGGTGTTTGAATTCAACTAAACAATCTAACACTGTCTAGCAGTCTATAATATTAGTGGGTTATCCTCAGAAGTTACTGACTTGAGCCTTTTACAGCTCATTGTATTAATATGGATTTACTTTATATACCTCGTTTATCTGACTAGCAGAGTTCCTTGTTTCTAGATAGCGAACTAAAATGTAGAAAAGAATTCCACAGGAATTAGTAAGCTAGCATTTAATAACATATATATATATATATTAGGAATTCCTAGCTTTGTGTAGAATGTTTTGAATCTTGAGGCTTGGCTCTGGATTTTCAGTGTCCATCACTTTCCTCTTCAGCTGAACCATTAGTACTGGTAACAGGCAGTTTGCTTTCTTGTTTTACACAGGCGTTTGCTGTGTCATTCAGGGTGTCCCTGAACTCATCAGTTTTCCTTTTTTGACCCTCTGCAGTGCTAAAATTACAGATGTGCACCACTATGCATAACTTTTTTTTTTTTTTTTTAAAGAAGGAGAGGTTTATTTTGTTACACAGTCTCTAGAGGCTTCAGAGATTATTGGCTGGCTCTAGGGCAGAGGTGGCATGGCAGAAGGACCTGCTGTGGAGGAAACCGCACACAGTGGCAGTCCTCATGGCAGCCAGGAAGCGGAGCTGGGAGAGAAGATAAATTCAGCCTTCCAAGTCATGGCCCCAGTGATCCACCTCTTCTAACCATCCTCCACCTTCCAGCACCAAAACTTGGCACTTTTATGTCCTTTGAAGTTTTAAAAGTGAGGCTATTCAAATTTAGGACATTCCCACCCCACCCCACTGCCCACCCCCAAACCACCCCCATATTAAGGATTGAAAGATCGCAAGGCCATTGACCTAAGTTATATCCCCAACCCCTTTTTTACTTGAGATGCTTTGATTAGTTGCCAGACTAGGCCTTAATTAACCCCAGAGTGCTAGGATTACAAATATATACCACTATGCCTGGCCAAAAATTAGGAATTTCAAACAAATAATAAATAGAACAATTATAGTAGTTCACATAACAACTTTATTTCTATCCTAGAAACATAATCTCCTCAGTGTACACTACCATATAGTTCATGTTAAGATCAGAATTTGATCTCATGAGCGTCTTATACTTTCAGAGCCATTAATAAGCTGAGTGTGATGGCACATGTTTATAATCCTAGTTGTTGTGAGGCCAGAGGTAGGATAATCAATGCAAGTTGGAGGCCTGACTGGACTCCACAGAATTCAAGACCAACCTGGACTACATAACAAGATACTGTCTCAAAAAAAACCACTAATGAGACTATAAAAAGTTATTTGTCTATGGATTAATAGATCTAGTAATGAAAAAAAATAGGTCTAGTAATGAGGTAGTTAACTATAAGCAGACTCTGGGTATGTGGTTTACATGCAAAGAGGGACAGCATGCTTGGTAAAAGGATGCAGTCACACTTAGGTTGTGTAAAGAGTTGATGACTTTAACACATGATCTCAGAAGTATGTGTATGTTTGGAGGTTGAGAAGAGAAAGAGGATCCACTAAAATTTCCCACTGCCACTTTTGTTCCAGTGGCCCCCTCAGCCAGTCTTACCTGAGAATACTGTGCTGAGACAGGCTAAGTCGTCATCAGCAGTATGTGCCTGAACCTAAGGGAAGCATTGGCATTTCACCTAGGATTTAGACCATTAACAGACATTACCTCATTTCTCTCCAGATGATGTAAGATTAATTTTAGTTCTAGTAATCTCTCCTCATTAGTTGTGTAGGTATAAAGTTCTCAAAAATAAAAATTACCATATTGCTCTTAGCAGGTTTAATGTATTGAAACTGTTGAGTAAATGAAGAGTACTTCACAGTCAGTAACAGGTTGCTCCTATATTGTTTTGTCACTAAAATAGAATGCCATACAGCATATTTATCTTAGTTAAGCTTTTTGATTATGCATTCTTTTCAATTTAAAATAAAGTAATATGCATGCTGGTTTCACTGTGCAGCTAAAAGAATGTGTCCTGGTAAGGAACAGTGAGAGAGATAAACCCCACAGAAGACCAAAAGGCTGAACTTTGTTGTTCCTCTAGCAGCAGTGCGGGAGGAAGTCAGAGCTGATGATTGTGGATCGTTGTGTTACATGGGGCCTTGGTCATGTTGATGGTAGGCCAGACAGATGGAATATAAGAATCCTCTGTGACTGATCACTCTTGCTGTCTTGCCTCCCCTGTTTTAGGAGTTAGAGGCAGCTCTCCACAGAGATGATGTGGAATTTATCAGTGACCTGATTGCCTGTCTGCTTCAGGGCTGCTATCAGCGAAGGGATATCACGTGAGTAATCCTGTTCTTTTTAAGTATTTTTTGCCCAAGGAACCAATTAATCAGTTCCAGCATTTCTTGTTTTCTATAAGACCCCAAAACCCATCATTAGCCAGTATGGAACAGTATTGTATGGAACAGTACAGACCAAATATATAAAAATGGAGTCTTGTGGCCTGTGCTCATTCTTTTCAAAAATCTTTGACTTTATTTTAATTTTCAAATTTGTATAATTTACTGTTAATTACACCTGCCACCATCCTTTTGTATATTGGTACAGTATTCTTCCTCTAATAAGTATTAAAAATACTGCCTAAAAAGTTAGACTAGCTTTTATAGCATTGTTTTACTATTTCACTGATGCATTCAGGTCTTCTGTTCATATAACTGGTAGCAGTAGCATGATTAACTTGGAGCCTGTAGGTTCACTTACACCACAACTGCCAAGTAAACAACTCTCCAGTCAGTGCCTTCAGATGCATAGAGACTGGGAGCAAATATTATCAGTGCATGTAAATAAAAGAGCTTCCTGATAACATCTGTTTCCTTGGTTTTGTTTATTTTTGAGACAGGATCTTCCTATGTGGCCCAGACTAGCCTGGCACTTGAGCTCAAGTGATCCTCCTGCCTCAGCATCTTGGGTAGCTTGGACTACAGCCATGCCACCATACCCCACTTTTTCCCATGTTTTGATTCTAAAACCCATTTTCCTTGCTATTTTTCTGTGGAGAACAAAATTACACAGGGCAAAAAGGCCAGACACCATAAAGTTCTCATTCTCTGGGCCCTCTGATGTCATGTTAATTGGAGTTGTTATAGGTTATGTTTCAGGCTGTCAGAGAAGAGAAGACATCTTGCCAAGCACAGTGGCACATGCCTATATCCCTCAGTTTCTTGGTAGGCTGAAGTAGGATTGTCAATTCAAGGTCAGCCAGGACAATGTAATGATTCCCTGTCTCAAAACGACTAGGTATATAAGCTTAGTGGGAGATTTCTTGCCTGACATATGCAAAACTGTGGATTTAATCCTCAGTACTAGGCAGAAAGGAAGGAGAAAGAAAGATAGGGGGAGAGATTGAGTCTTTTAGGGCTGAGAAACTAGGCTTGCTTTTAACATACAGTAAACTTTCATACAAGCTGGGGGAAAAAAAGATGAACTAACTACCATTTTTCTTAGGGTGGAATTCTGTACTCCTTAGGTGATATTTACTGCTACTAGACAACTATACCTACTAAACAGAAGTGTTGAATCCAAGTGGTAATAGTGATTTTTTTTACTTTGAGGAATAAGAATCACCAAAGGGTTTATGATCATTGGTGGGCTCACCACCATGCAATTCAGTTAGGTGTAGGTTCTACCTGAGATTTTGCCTGACCAACGAGATGCGGTTGATGCTGCTATTCCTGGCACATGTCCATGCTTGAAGTATTGAATTTGAGATCCTCTGGCCTCATCTTCTCAGAGTACTGGGATTACTGGCATATATACCATGCTCAGCTTTGTTTTGTTTCCTATATCTTGGTTGGTTTGTTTGGGGCTTTTTTTGAGACAGAATCTTGTATGTATTCCAGGCTGGCGTGGAACTCACTGTGTAGTCCAGGCTGGCCTTTTACTCATGGTGATCCTTCTGCCCCAGCCTCCCAAATTCTGGGTTATAGGCATGTGCCATCGTGCCTGGTTTATAAATCTGGGTAATGGACACATGGGTTACTGTTTTGTTTTGTTTCATTTTTAGAGATTTTTTTCTCCATTTTATCTACAAAACATTTCCGATACAGAAATTTGGTATATCATTGCTTGCAATATTTTATAAATTATTCTCCATGGAATTATACTTTAGCCAGGTAATTTTTATAGGCCTGTATCAACAAATCTTTAGGGATTTAACTAGTTACTCTTCCTTTCTCCCCCCATTGAGAAGTAGTTTAGCATTATTGAGCTCTGGATGGAAAATCAGGAATTTAGGATTTGCTCTTAGCACCAGAGTGAAGATAAGGATTGGAGTAGTGGTATAGTTAAGCAGTACAAAAGTACCCTCCATTAAATGCTCATAATGCTTATTATTTGCTACTGATTTATGTTTTTCTTATTACTTGCTCTCAAATACTGTAGAGTGCTTTTTATATAACAGACTAAAATGTGATTCAACATGGACTTTACTCACTACCCAAAATGGTTTCATTTTAAGTGGAAATTTATCATAATGTGTTTAATTTTCAGGGTTCTTTATCCAACAGCACATAATAGATTCATTTGTTGATATCACTTAAAAATAAAAATATTTAATATTTCAAGGTCACAGTTCTCATCTATTTAGGAATGCTATTTGTCACCAGGTCCAATGGCAGTCATGAGCCTATAGATTCAAGTATGCAAGAGGCTGATGCAGGAGGCTTGCAAGCTTAAGCCCAGTTTGGGCATCTAGTGGCAGTTTGTCCCAAGTAGCTCAGTGGGAAAATGCTTGTCTCCTGTGTGCAGTGTATTTCAAGCATCAGTTCTCCTCTCACCCCTCAAAATAATTTTTTTTTTGAAATTATGATGTCTCCATTAAATGTATCCATTTGAACTGATGCTAGTCTGATGTAATTTAGGTAAAATAAAACCACACAATATAAGTATATAGAGTAATGATTTGTTTTAAATCATTGGTTCATTTACTTGGTACAGGGTCTCACTACTCAGCTTGGACTCGTAGTGACCCTCCTGTCTCAGCTTCCACAGTGCTAGGATTATAGGCATGTGCCACCATGTCCAGTTTCTGTGAACAATGCACGCAGTGCCAGGGATTGAACCTGGGTCTTTGCACTTGTCAGGCAGGCGCTTAGACTGCCAAGTTATCTCCCCAACCCCAGAATAATGATTTTGACTAGTGACTATATCATTTCACCCTCCTCGTGAAAATAGAACATTCCCATGTCCCCTGAAAGTTCTTTTTGCAGTTACTCTCTCCCAAACAAACATCTGTATCTGGCTACAATGGACATCATTTTTCACAGTGTATATTTAAGCTTTTGCCTACTTTAGAATTCTGTATGACTGGGATACAGTATAAAATGAATTCTCACGTCCAGTTTCTTTCACTCATTATATTATCTATGTGATTCTTGTCCGGATTGCTGTTAGTTCTATTGTGGGTGGATGAGGAAGGGACAAATTGTATCTAGTGAAAGATATATTGCAACTTTCTGGTTTTGTGTTTTAGTTTTTGAGAAAAGGTCTCACTTGTGTAGTCCATGCTGGTGTTTTTGTATTTTAGGGAAGGGTCTATAGGGTGTTCAGGGTCTCACTACTAGATTGGACTTGTAGTGATCCCTCTGTTTAGAGCCTTCCAAGAGCTGGGATTACAGGCACGCGCCACTACGCCCAATCTCAATTGTCATTTCAGGCAGTGCCGCACAGCAGGCCCTGGGACTCTGGCCCCTACACCTGTTTGCATGTGTTTGTAATCCACTGAGCTATTTGGCCGGCCCTCATGCTAGTCTTAAACTCATGTAGCCCAAACTGGTTTATAACTCAAGGTAATCTTCTTTCAGCCTGAGTGCTGAAATTAAACTGTGTACCACCATGCACAGTTTACATTGGGACCTTTTGTCTGTTTTCTGTTTGTTTGTTTTTTTTTATTTCTTCTTAATATATTTAGGACAGGGTCTACCAGTCTCACTCACTATGTAGATTAGACTCTTAGTCTCCTATTTTCAGCCTCCCAAGCTCTGGGATTATAGGCACATGCCACCAAGCCCAGTCTCGATCACAGTCTCAGCACACCCAGGGGGCAGGGCCAGCACTACACACACACTGCCTAAGCAGGCACTTTAGTCCACTGAGCTATCTGGCTAGCCCTCTCTTTATTTTTTGATAAACATTTATGTTGCTTTTTATTTATTTATTTATTTTTTTAAATTTGGAGGTGTTACAAAACTCAAGTCATTTGCATGCAGATATTTGGGTGGACATGCTTTCATCTCTTCTGGGAATTACTGGGTCATATGATAAGTATATTTAACAGGCTAGGCACGGTGGTGGGCACCTATAACTCCAGCACTCAGAAGGTTGAGGCTGAAAGATTGCCATGCATTCGAGGCCAGCCTGAACTAGTTAGGACACCCTGTATCAAAAAACAAACAGACATCCCTGGCAAGCGCAAGGCCTGCGTTCAATCCCCAGTTCCACAAAAAAAAAAAAAAAAAAAAAAAAAAACACAGACAAACCAATAAATAAAATTTAAGAAACATCCCCACTGGGTGTGGTGGTACCTGCTTGTGATCCCAGCACTCAGGAGGCTGAGGCAGGAGGATTGATAAATTCAAGGCCTGCTTGAACTGCGTAGTGAAGCTCTTTTGAAAGAGGGAGCCACAATATTTCCCAGACTATTTATGACATTTATAGTAAATGTCCACTAATAAAATAAGAATAGTCCACTTATACTTAGCAAACATTTACTGTTTATATTGTGTTATGGTGGTAATTTGTGAATTTTATATACTGTTAAGCATTTATGTGTCTAGTGGTTATTCATGTATCTTTGTGAAATGTTAGTCTTTTACTTGTTTTAAATTAGAAGTATTTTTCTGGAGTTATTGAATTTTTTATTCTGGATATAAGTCCCTTCTCAGATATATTTTATAACATCGTGTTTTTTCTTCTAGTATGTAGCTTGCCTCTTAAGTTGTTCTGAAAAATGAAACATTTTTGTTTAGTTGAAGTCCATTTTATCAAATTTTTAATTGTATTTTTGTGTTGTCCACGTGAGTATCACAAAGACTTTATAGTGTAGAAGTTTTAGAAGTGCCACTTTTTAGAGTTGGTGTCATGATACATTTGGGTTAGCACTGTGTGATGTACTATGTATCAGCTGTTGTCCATTTTAGTCTCATGGATTTGTGCATCTTATCCTTACATCACCTTGCTTTCGTTGGGTCAGGTGTGGCTGCCAGTTTTTATCTTTTGCTTGTTTTGTCTAAACCCTTTACATTTTCATATGAATTTTAAAATCACTCTTGTCTTGTTTTTGGTCTTTTTGGTTTTACTGTATTTTATTTATTTATTTGTTGAATTGGTTTTTAGGAAAGATTTATTTTTTGTTTTTGGTGCCAAGGACCAAACCCAGGGCTTCCAACTAGACAGACATTCTACCACTGAGCCAAATCACTAGCCTCTTAAAATCATGGTTAATTTCTATCCCAAAAAAGTTTGCTAGAGGGACTGGTCAACTTAAATACTGAGTTTTCCAATCTTTTAAAAATTTAATCGTTTTTTTTTGTTTATGTGGTACAGGGTGTGCTATGCTGTTCAGACTCATAGTGATCCTCCTGTCTCAGCCTCTCCAATGCTGGGATTACAGGCATGCACCACCACACTCAGTTTCAGGGGCCAGCTTGGCACGGGGCTGGGATGGCATGCAGTATTGGGGCTCGAACCCAGATCCTTGCACTTGCCAGGCAGGCACTTAGACTGCCAAACTATCTCCCTGGCCTCTTAATTTTCCAATCTTTGAGTGTAATAAAAATCTGTTCATTTGACAGCCTTTTGTTTTAGCAGTATTTCATATATACTGGATACAAGTATTTTGTATTTTTATATAATATTGTCTATAGAATTCATATCTGTATTTGCTAGCTTTTTGCTGCTGTTTTGTATAAAATACAGTTATTTTCATATATATTTAACTTGTTCTCACAATCTTGAATTTTAGTCCTAATTTTTTTTTCATTGTACTGCTTTTGTTGTAAATTCCTGAGCATATTTTATGACTTCTGCAAAGAAGTTTTGCTTATTCCATTTTTTGTATACTTGGTACTTCTTACTTTTGCCTTACTATACTGGCTAACGTTAGAATAGTATTGTTCCTGATATTAGCAGCTGTTATTTTTTGAGGATTTCTGTGTACCTATTTATGAGGTTTGTTAGTCTAAAGTTTTATTTTGTAAGTCCTTGTTACAGTTTGAAATAGGGGTCTGAAAGTGTCCACCCCCTTTCCTTGATAAGGTGTATAGTTCCTTTCCTTGCACATTTGAAAGGATTCAGTCCAAAAAGCCTTTGGGTTTTATTTGTGCCAAGTTTTATGTTACACATATTTTTCTTGAATAGAGTAAAACTATTCAGCTGTTCTATGTATGAAATAATTTTTCATATGCAGTATTTTTTTTCAATTGATTTGTCTGTCTTATAAGTTTTATTTTTTTTTATAAAGTAATCTTTATTTAGTGTGTGTGTGTGTGTGTGTGTGTGTGTGTGTGTGGCCAGCTCAGCCCACCAGGGGGCGGGGCTGGCTGGCATGTGGTGCTGGGAAATCGAACTGTGGTCCCTGTGCTTTGCTGAGCTTGTTCCAAATAGGTGCTTTAGACCACTGAGCCATCTCACCAGCCCCCTGTCTTATAAGTTTTAAATGTATTTCTAGAATGTCATTCCTGATATTTTTAACTTTTTTCTTTTGGTTTTTGGTTTTGGTGTGTGGGGTTTTTTGTTGTTGTTGTTGTTGTTGTTGTTTGTTTGTTTTTTTACAGGGACTCAATATGTAGTTTAGGCTGGCTGCCCAAGTGCTGGGATTACAGGCATGCACCACCTCACTTGGCTGTTCTTACCCTTTTGTTTGTATGGTTTGGACTTCTGATACTTGTCTCTCCCACTTTATTCTTTCTACAGATTTATCAGCTGCTAAATATTTAGTAAAGAAAGCAAACTTTTACCTTCTTATTTTTTTCTGTGGTTTAGTTTGCCTGTTTTCAATTTTATAGATTTCTTCTCTTATTTTTTTTTTTCTATTTACTTTGGCTTTAACTTGTTCTTTTTTCTCGTCTTCCTAAATTAGAAGTAGATCGCACTTGTAAGTGAGCCACCTGTGTTCAGCCTCCCAAGCACTGGGATTACAGATGCACATTACACGCCCAGTCTGAATTGCTGTCTCAGCGCACCCTGGGTGCGGGCCTGGGTGCAGGCCGGCATGGATGTTGGGAGTCAAACCCTGCCCACTGCATCTGCCTAAGCAGGTGCTTTAATCTACTGAGCTATTTGACTGGCCCAATACAGGCATTTAAAATAAGTTCACTGAAAGAAACCCCCCAGATTTCGTTCTAAACAAGGCATGGCTGCATCCCACAAATTTTGGTATTTTCATTATCATTTAAACATGTTCCAATTTATTTTCTTTTTTTTTAAATTTTTTTTATTTATTTGTGTGTGTGTGTGTGTGTGTGTGTGTGTGGCCAGCTCAGCCCACCAGGGGGCGGGGCGGGCTGGCATGTGGCGCTGGGGGATTGAACCGTGGTCCCTCTGATTTGCCAAGCTTGTTCCAAGTAGGTGCTTTAGACCACTGAGCCATCTCACCAGCCCCCCAATTTATTTTCTCTATGGTCCTAAAATTTAAAAGTGTGTTACTGGAGTGGGCTTGGTGACTCAAGGTTATAATCCCAGCACTTGAACTGCTTAGGCTGGAGGATCATGGGTTCAAGGCACTGTGCAGCAAGACCCTGTCTTAACCAACAAAGTTAATTTCTGGATATCTTAGTGGTTTCTAATTTAACTCCCAAGTATTCAGATAATATACTGTGTGAGTCCTGTGTAGCGGAATGCCTGTAAACCCAGCACTTTGGGAGGCTGAGATTGGAGGACTGCAAGACTGAACCCAGGGCTAGGGAGATAACTCATTTTTTGAAGTTTAATAAGACTTGTATTCCTAGCACATGCTTTACTCAGCAAAGTTTTCATATGTACTTAACAAATGTATGTTTTTCTGTGTACTATTTTGTAAAGCTCACTTCAAGTTGGTAGTATTGTTGAGGTATGACTGTATTGATTCTTTTGTCTACTTGGTGAATTAGTGAGTGAAAAAGAGAGGCTAAAATCTCTTGTATGATTCTGAATCTTTTTTCTTTCTTCTTCTTTTTTTTTGGTGGTACCAGGGATCAAACTCAGGACCTTGTGCTTGCTGGGCACGCACTTATTCCACTGAGCTGTCTTCCTGGCTATGAATAATTTTTCTTCTTTAGTTTTGTCAGTGTTTATTAGATGAATATATGCCTTGGTTATCTGTTCTTGGGGAATCTGTCCATTTATTATTACCTAATACTCTTTTCAAATCTGTTTTGCCCCATGTTAACAATAACTATTCAGGGCCAGCCAGACAGCTCAGTTAACTAAAGTGCCTGCTCAGGCAGAGTGTAGCGGCCCGGGTTTGCTCCCCTGCGTGCCTCTGCTGCTGTGCCGGCCCCAGCCCCATCCCCCAGGCGCGCTGAACATTGAATGAGACTAGATGTGGTGGCACACACCTGTAAAACCAGTGTTTGGGAGGCTGAAAACAGGATCATTACAAGTCTGACCTTCATAGTGAGACCCTGTAGACCCTGTACTAAATACATAAAAAATAATAATTATTATTCATTCTTTGTGGGGGGTAGATAGAACACATTTCTCTGCAATGTTTTTCTCTTGTTGTGTTGCCCAGTTTAACTCAGAACTCTGGAGGTCAAATGTTCTTACCTTAGCCTCTCAAGTACCTGGGACCAGAGGTCCCTGCACATGTGGAGTTATCTTCTGGTGTGGTGTTTTATTTTGCCTTTTTTTTTTTTTTTTTAGTGTTGGGGATCATTCAAACCCATGATCCCAAATGTGCAAGTATTCTAATAACTAAGCTACAACCCTAGCCACTGTTCATCTTTCTTATACTCACAGTACTTGCTGTATAGTTTTCTATCCTTTTAATCATTTTATTTTTATGTAGACTGATTCCAGTCTGACTAATTACAGAATGGTATGCTTTAGCAGTCACTCGTACCTTGTCCTGTAGTCCCCAGAGTCATTGCTCCACTTGTTCCCTATTTGAATATCCTGGGTACTTCTTACAAGTGAAATCATACTTTTATTTTGTGTACCTGACTTCTTCTTCTTCTTTTTTTTTTTTAACCTGACTTCTTTTATCATTATTTTCAAGTTTCTTCAATGCTATAGCATGAATCATTACTTCATCTCTTTTTAAGATCAAGTAATACTCTTCTGTGAATATGCATTTAATTTATTCAACGGACTTTTGCATTTCTGTTTTTAGGGCTGTTGTGAATTATGCTGCTTTCAACATTTGTGTGCAAGTTTTTGTGTGGGTATATGTATGTTTGTATTTCTCTTGGGTGTAAACCTACTAGTAGAATGGCTGAATCTTTGCCAAAATTTCTTGAGTAGCTATATTATTTTCATTCACACCAGCAATATGTGGGGGTTCCAATTTCTCCACATCCTGGTGAAAGTTTGTCCTTCTGATATTCATCATCAGAAGGGTATGAAGTAGCATCAAGCTGTGGTTTTCATTTACGTTTTCCAAATGATTATTGAGTATCTTTCCATGTGCTTCTTTTTTATCTCTGTTTATCCTTTAATGCTTTATTTCAGGCTAAATGATTCTTTTTAGGTATATCACTTTATACTTCATTTTTGTCGAATGTGTGTAAGTGGTTAGAAAGTTGTTATGTACCCTTACAATATCGAAAGCTATGGAGAATTTTTGTTGTTCCTCTTCAAAACTTAAACTTGATGGTACTTTAGATATCTTACTTTACAAAAGTAGTTTCTGGAATTTCATCTGGCCTCCATTAAAAATGGCATTTAGCATTTTAAAAATCGTTACATGTTCACTTCTCTTTCTTTTCTTTGTTACCCAACTTAGACACACGTAAAATCTATATTGTGTATGTGTTTCTCTGCTAAAAGATTTTTCTGTTGAGTTTTATCTTAGTCATATATCCCTATAGTTTGAAATAGCTGTGTGTTTGACTATCTCTTGACTTCCCTATTGATTGTGGGTATGTGGATATAGTAGCTACTATAAAGTTCTAGTGAAGAGCTGTTATTTTAAATTTTTGGCCTTGGTCTTCACCACACACACAAACACACCTCCGTACTGAGGATCAAAATCAGGACCTCGTGCTTGCCCGGCAGGTGCTTGTCACTGAGCTATCTCCCTAGCCTCAACCCCTTGGTCTTTTCAGTCTTCAAAAGTAAATTTTGTATCATTTGTTTATGTGTGATCCAGGTATTAAACCCAGGGCCCCCTTCATGCTAAGTCCATCAAGTTTGTTATAGTCTTTGTACTTGTCATTTTATTAGAACCCAAATCATTTTGGGGGGTAGGGCAGGAATCAAACTTAAGACCTTGCACTGGCCAGGCCGGTGCTTGTGCCACTGAGCTATATCCCTGCAGAACCCAAATCTTTACCTTAATCTAGTACTCAGGTCTGATTCTAATGTGGTTTAATGGTGTATCTGTGTTATCTTACTTGCTTTGCCAATGATTGCAGGGGGGAAACAAAAGGTAATTTCATTGTTCACATAGCCTCTGTTCTGCACTAACCATAATGTTGTGCCTTAGTCACTCCTTTGTAAACAAACTCTGTGGGTGCCCTTTCATATCTCTAACACACTTCAAAGATTTCAACACTTTTTCTAGCTGTAATCTTATGAGACAGGTTGCAGATGTGAAAAGCTGTCCAGTTCCTGCTAACAGAGACTACAGTTAAAACAGTGCTCAGGCTGTGCCATTCTTGGGCTTGCCATTAGAGACACCCATTCGGGCTGAAGGACCCTACTGGGATTCTGAGAAATGACTAACTCTGGGTGGGAGTTGGGAAGATCGGTGTTGACTCATCCTTCCTTTATTTTGTGTCTCTTTGTCTCTCTCTCTCTCTCTCTCTCTCTCTCTCTCTCTCTCTCTCTCTCTAATTTAATTTATTTATTTACTTATTTTGTGTGTGTGTGGCCAGCTCAGCCCACCAGGGGGCGGGGCTGGCTGGCATGTGGTGCTGGGGGATCGAACCGCGGTCCCTGTGCTTTGCCAAGCTTGTTCCAAGTAGGTGCTTTAGACCACTGAGCCATCTCACCAGCCCCCTTTATTGTCTCTTGATCTTGACCTCTGTTATAAGGAACAAAGAGGTAATTGGAATCTGGTCTCATCTCTTTTCCTCACATGATAGTAACAGCCACTGGCCTTTCCTGCTATTTTCAAAGGCATAAAATAAATGAGAAAAATGGTTGAGGCACTTGGAAGTTTTATCATACAACAGGGAAGTAGATTTTTCTGTGCTCAGAACTTTCAGATGACTTGGTATTTTCCCATAGTCAAGTGAAATATTTATAATTCAGATTTTTTTATTATTTATTTTTTATTTATTTATTTATTTATTTTTAACATTTAGTGTGGGGGGGGGTGGCCAGCTCAGCCCACCAGGGGGCGCGGCTGGCTGGCATGTGGTGCTGGAGGATTGAACCGTGGTCCCTGTGCTTTGCCAAGCTTGTTCCAAGTAGGTGCTTTAGACCACTGAGCCATCTCTCCAGCCCCTTAAAAGGATTTTTAAAAACTGATATGTATATCAGTTTCTAGGAACACAGTGCTACCACTGTGCAGATAGAAAAATCTGAAAAACTTCTTGCAAAACTCATTTATGCTCCTAAAGGGAGGGAATATATGGTCATAGGTTCTGAAAGGATTTTTAATCTCTATAGAAAATTAATGTGCCAGTTAATTTTCAACTTGACTGAATGAAGAGACTCCTGGAGAGATGATTGGATCCTGGGACATGGTACTCATCATGGAATGATCCCCCTGATGCTGATAACTGAAATGCTGTTGGATCTGGGTCGTTGCGGGTGGGGTTTTGGTGGGTACCACTGTATCTTTCAATGATGCTGTTCTTCTACTTTCTGCTTCCTGGGCACTATGAAGTACATAGTAGCTTTGCTCTGCCATTTCCTTCTACCACAGTGTTTCTGTTTTGGAGCCAGCTAACTGTGGGTTGAAATCTCTGAAACTTTAGTTATGGGTATCCTGTTACTATCTTTTTCCCAGCATTAAGAAAGCTAATACAGTACAGTTAAGGACCACTGAATTAGAAAGGACTAGCCTGATATTTAGGTTCCTGAAACCTTGTCATTTGAAATTATCCAGTACATTCCCTTTGAAAGTTTTCTTCTGCTGCCCCACATGGTGGTGCACCCCTCTAATCTCAGCACTTGGGAAGCTGAAGCAGGAAGATTCGTGTGAGCACAGGGCTAGCCTGGGGTACATAGTGAGTTCAAGACCAACCAGAACTACATAAAAAGACTGTCTTATCCCCTCAAAAAAGCAAGTTTTCCCTCTTTTTGTATTTTAGGGAAGGGTCTATAGGGTGTTCAAGGTCTCACTACTAGATTGGACTCAAAGTGATCCGCCTGTTCACAGCCTCCCAAGAGCTGGGATTACAGGTGTGCGCCACCATGCCCAGTCTCAATTGCTGTCTCAGCGGGCCTTGAGGGAAGGGCTGGCAGGGCAGGCCTGGGGATTGAACCCTCGCACTTGTGCCTGCTTACAGGTGCTTTAATCCACTGAGCTTTTTGGCCAGCCCAATTTTCTGATGTTTAAAAGAAAGAAGTATTCCCAGATGTGGTGGCATACATCTATAATACCAGAATGGTGAGAGGCTAAGACAAAAGGATCACAAGGTAAAGCCCAGCCTGGGTAATTAAGCAAGACACACACACACACACACACACACACACACACACACAGTATAGATTTACATGAGAAATTATATTGTTTGTACAGAGTTGAATTTATGTTGCATGAAAGGCTTTTGGTTAAGGTTCTATGGGGTGCCTTAGGAAACTTCGGGGCAAAATGATGTGGTTGAAACTGAGTAGCATAATAGTGCTATTGGAAAAGAATGTCAGATGCAGAATTCTTTGAGGGCAGCAGAGGCTTCCAGACAGGTTGTCACCCAGAGAACAGCCCTGTCCACAGACAGTTTACCCATCCTGCATGCTTGTGTTTGCTGCCTGCTCACTAGAGTCAGAGAGGTGGCTGTCCTGGCACAGCAGGTCTTCCATGACAGCCTTCAGGGAAGCTTCAGTACTGGTGATCTCCATGTCACAAGTTGTGCATTTTGCTTTTCAGCAGGAAAAACTAGCTTTGTTGTTTGGGGAACCTCATATATATTTGTATTTTGTCTGTTTTGTTTGTTTGTTTGTTTGTTTTTTCTTTCAGTGCTAGATATAGATATGCAACTCAGAGCTTCTCATGTACCACTGAGCTATACCCTCAATCCTAGAAATTCTTGGGAGTATGTATAATGTAAAGAGATTCATTTGATTACCAGGGGGATCCTGTCTTCTTCACATTCTTGGCAGCTCAAAAACAATTTTTTTTCTTTTTGGGGGCTGTCTCAGAATGCCTTCAAGGCAGGTTTGGCTGGCGTGAGTTCTGGCAATCGAACCACAGCATCCTGAGACTGATGGCTTTGCTTAAGCAGGCACTTAAACAACTGAGCTAATGGGCAGGCCCCCTCAAAAACAATTTTTAAAAATAACCTTTTTAGGGCCGGGGAGATGGCTCAGTGGAATAAGTGCTTCCCTGGCAAGCGCAAAGGCCTGAGTTCAATCCCTGGTTCCGCAAAAAAAAAAAAAAAAAAAAGTAATAATAACAACAACAACCTTTATAGTTTCTAAATTGAGCACAGTCACACGGCTGCCTGGCTTTTACCATAGCCAGTTGGAACACTTTGCCTCTTACTTCTGAAGGGTCCATGGTAGCTTCGCAGGCAGGGGAGAGATGCAGGTGCTTTATTTGAAGATTCAAGCAGGTGCTAGTAACACCAGCACTCAGGTGCATGCTGCTGCTGAGTCAAATTGAGAGCACCTCAGTAGTTAGAAATACTATGCAATATCTTATTAGTTAGCTCCCATCTTCCCAGTGTGAGATGATAGTACTTCTAGCAAAAAGAAGCTGCTTCTGTCTTTGTAAAAGCAAAATGTTTAAATATTTACCAGAATACCTTAATTTTTTTCCATGAACATTTTTTGACTTCCATACATAACCAGTTTTCTTTCTTTTCTTTTTTTGGCAGGGTCTCACTGTGTAGCCTAAGCTGTCCTCAAATTCATGATTCTAATGCCTTAGTTTTGAAAGCACTGGGATTACATGACTGGCTAACTACCATATATTTTCGTTTTTTTGTACTGGGAATTGAATTTAGGACCTTGCGCTTGCCAGAAAAACACTTGTGCCATTGAGCTATATTCCCAGACCACTACCATACATTTTAAGTCAGTTTGGCACACACCTCTTTCTAAAATTCTGAAAATTCTAACAAATAGCTTATTATATGCAAGGCGCATTTAAGCACTAATCAGAATCTAGTTATAAGATTACAGAAGTCTAACCAAGAAAAAAGTTTGAGTTGTCATAAATACTTCCTTTCTTTTTTTTTTCTTTTTTCAGAGCTGTGGATTGCACTCAGGCCCTTGCGCTTGCCAGGCAAGTGCTTATTCTACTGAGCTATCTGCCCAGCCCCTTAAATACTTTCTATAAAGAACCTATGTTCAAATTTCATATATTTAAGCACAGTGGCACACACCTGTAGTTCAAGCTGCTCATGAGGTGAGGCAGCAGTATATTGAGTCCAGGAGTTTGAGAGCAACCAGGGTGACACAGTGAGACCTAATCTTCTTCAAAACTTTTGAATACAATATTGTGTGTCAGAGTAGCTGCTTCTGTTCTTTGTTAGGTAGACTATATGGTTTTGTGTGTGTGGCTTCAAAGCCATGGGTTCACTGTGTATCTCTATGAACTGCATAGTTCTCTTAATTGTACAAACAAAAGGTGAGGCTTTTGTGCCACAGTTTATGCCACTGATTTTTTTTTCCCCCCAAAGAATGTTGCCTTCCCTTTTTTTTTTTTTTTTTTTTTTAATCGCTTGTTTGTTTGGTGTACAGGGTCTCTTCTATGCCTGGTTTCAGTGACTGGCTCAGCTAGGCACAGGCTGGCATTCAATACTGCAGTATAGTATCTGGATCCTTGCGCTTGCCATGCTGGCCTTTACACCACTGAGCTTTCTCCCCAGCCCATCACTGATTATTGAAATTTTCACCTATTTGGCCAGGATGCACTGTGTTTAAAATAAAACAGCCTGTCCTGTATAAACTTTAATATATTTATATTCTTCGGAAATTGATAAAATAGAATGTCCACATAGATAGTCTGAAACATGAAGCTTCTGGGTCTGGAGAGATAGCTTAGTGGAATAGGTGCTTGCCTGGCAAGCACAAGGTCCTGATTTTGATCCGTGGTACCACACACACACACACACACACACACATAATAATAATAATAATAATAATAATATAAAACAATGCTTCAATGAAGGGCTTTCTATGTTTTATAAGTTCATCAGCTATCAGACTAGCTCCATTTAATGTTCACAAGTTTTTGTGTTTGGGCCTTATATTAGGTCTCAGACGTTCCACAGCTATTTGGAAGACATCATCAACTACCGCTGGGAGTTGGAGGAAGGGAAGCCCAATCCTCTGAGGGAAGCCAGTTTTCAGGACCTGCCCTTGCGTACCCGGGTGGAGATCCTACACCGCCTCTGTGACTACCGGCTGGATGCAGATGATGTCTTCGATCTTCTCAAGGTGTTTCACTGTGACCCTTTCTCTGGAGCAGTATGAAGCCAGCAGTTAGGAATGTGGTCAGGTTGGGAAATCCAAAGATGTTGAAGAAGGCCAGAGTTTGGCTTTTATGACTAGTATTTGAGTTCTTAACAGTGACACTTTATACAACCATGACCAAGAAACCAAGGGAGACTATAAGACATACAATAACTTGGCATGGTAGTGCATGCCTGTAATACCAGCACTCAGGAGGCTGAGGCGGGAGGATTACTGACAGTTCAAACCCAGCCTGGGTTACATAATGAGTTAAAGGCAAGTCTGAACTAAAACAAAACACAGTGATGTGCATCTGTAGCAATGTTATTTCAGTTTAATTTCTAGTTGATTTGTGTATCCTCCCACGCTCTCAGTCCCAACAGACACAGGAATGAGCAGAGAGGTCTGTTTGTTCTCATGTCATCACATAAAAGTACAACTAAACTAGCCACTGAATTATATTTTTCAAGGTGTAAATTTGATTAAGTATAGTTGAAATATTTGGAGATTTGAAATCAATCGTATATACTAGTAAAGTTAATCCTTTCACATTTTACAAAAGATGTTCATCAAAAAGATGGAAATTTCCTTTCTGACTCATTCTGATGCCTGTTTTAGAAGCATGTTGCAGAAAGAGGGTATGGGTTTGTGCTTTCATGAACGAGAAGGTCAGATTCTAATTGTGTTCAATCATAGTTAAATATATTTGGGCTTTTCAGTCCTGCTGCACACATAGATACATTGTAAAACATCACTGTGTAATTTAGTATAGTCTTTACTAAGAACTTCAGTAGTAGTGGGAAGGCCAGTACAGGTCAGCCCTGGGGTAAATTAGAAGCTGTATTGCTGGATCTCCTCTCAAATAAGAGGTTGCTGTGAGTTACAATAGAGTAAAATAGCCACGCAAGACAAAGCCTTCCCAGCGTCAGCTTCTACTTGATTGTAATTATCCTCTCTTTCTTGGATATACACATAAAATAATTGTATATGAATATGTAAAATGTATATCAGAATTCCTTTTGGTTTCTCTTTTATGGTGATATAGGAACAGTAGTGGAGTAGGGAGCGTTTGAAATATCTATCTTGTTCAAGAAAGATAGCCCTTCTCCTATCATAGGCCCTGATCAAAAATTAACGTACTTGAGCATTTTAACTGCTTATCGGTCCAATTATTTAGATACAGTATGACCAAAAATTGCTTGTTAATTTTTTTAAAGATAATACAGATTTGTTCCTCATGCTGGTTGGTTTGCAACCAGAGTTATGGAAAGAATGTCATTTTAAATTGTAATAAGATACGTAAGCCAAGAGAGTGAGAAATATTTCCTAAAACTAAACAACACGTGTGTATCATATTATTAAATTGACAATATGGCCACAGAAAATAAAAATTTAATTCAAGTAACTGAAAAAAAAAGTTTGTAAACCAAAGTGCCACTTTATAACAGGAAATACAGAAACAACAATTTTTCACATTTATTCAGTACAAGAATGGACTGGTTGAAATGACACCTGCCCAAGCAACACTCAGGATAAGTAACACACACTGCCTGAGTAACTCTTGAGGCAAACTGTTAAGTGGCTAAAATACTAGATATGTCTGAGGAGAAATTTTGAATCATCATTTTACTTTTTTCATGTTATATTTTGTTTCTCATTTCCCAATCCCCTTTTCCCTGCTCGTGTCCTAGGGTCTGGATGCAGACAGCCTCCGTGTGGAACCTCTGGGTGAAGACAATTCTGGGGCCCTCTACTGGTATTTCTATGGAACACGAATGTACAAAGAGGACCCTGTGCAAGGAAGGTCCAATGGAGAACTCTCCTTGAGCAGGTAAAGTCTTCAATGTCACAGCTAACTGCTACTGTGTAAAATGTTACTAATATTAAATGAATTAGATTCCTAGGGTACAATATATATTTTTCTTACAGAATTAACTGTGCTAATGTGCCTGCAAAGAAACAGTAAGTAAAGCAGCCTTGCACACTGAGGAGGGCATGGCAGGGCTCTACCAAGTGAAGGTGACACACCTTGCGCCTGGCCACAGACACACTTACACTTGTGGGCCAGCCTAGAGGGCTTTGGCTTCTCTTTATTGCACTTGACACAACATCCATGCAAGGTGTTTCACCCAGACTCTTGGATGCACCCAGGCAGAGGGGTGGCAGTGACCCAGACCTAGGCCTAGGCCACCAAATCCTTATTAGAGAGCAGAGTCTAGGTTGTCTTCTATCCAGGGCTGGGGCAGGCAGCTGATGCCCTGCACCCCTACCTTCACCTCTGTGGCCTTTCCAGCACTGCAGACCATAGCAGTGATACTTGGGAGAGGAGGCTTGCCCTCCTCCTCCAGGACATGGTAGGGCTGGCACAGGGACTCCTGGAGGGAGGGACCAGGTTAGGTCCCCCAACCCCCGGGCCCTAGTAACCTGGTGCCCACAGCCTGGGGACCATGGGACACACCACGAGCATGCACAAACACGCAGAAGCAGCCATAATCTGTACAGTTTATACACAGAGCCGGGGACCCAGCCTGAGCCCCCATATCCTCTACAAATACAGAGTTCTGTCTAAAAAAGATAATTTACCTCCTCATAGTGGCCAGTAGGGAAAGGGAGAACAATGGGAAAGATGGGGTTCTTGCCACCCTTGAACAGATTTGGCAATGCACAACAGGAAGCTTGAAGGCACCATCAGCACTGTGGGCCAGAGCTCCAGGAGGGGCCCAGAGTGGGGGGGCCTTTGAGGTCAGTGTCTCTGAAGGGTACACTAGTGCCTTTGGTAGGGGCTGAAGGCACCATTGATCTGGGCGAGAGAGGAGGCAGGAATCTTATAATCAAAGTGGGGAGGGGGACTGGGCCCTAGGAATCGGGGGTGGGGGAAGAAAGAAATACTAAGAAGTTACATTATGTCATACAAAAATAAAAAGGAATTACTCTGTCCTGTGCTATAAGTCCATGGTGAAATAGTCTTTTTTATGAAATGTGAAGAGATTTCTGAGGCACACTGCTCCCTCGCCACAGACTATTGTATACCACCTTTCCAGCAGCACAAGTCATTTGCCTGAATAACAGTTTTCCTCTTTCATAGGAAATCCTTTGCTCCTTTTTCCAGTTAGAATTGATAATCTGCTTTATGAACCTTAGGATTCACCAGTTTAAGGCCAGAAAGCCTTAAATGATTCCAGAAGCATAAGCCTTGCTAGGTGTTTGCTAAAGAGGAAGAGGCCTCGTTTCCTAGCATGCGGTGTTTTCTTTTTTCTCTTTTCTTTTTTTTTTTTTTTTTTTTTGGCGGAACCAGGGATTAAACTCAGGCC
>NW_004524680.1:229935-239855 GCF_000260255.1 Octodon degus | reverse complement strand
ATTCTTTTTGGTAACTACTTCATGGCCAGAAACAATATGCTTACTAATATAAAAGTCATGTGTAATTCATTGATCCTTTTTAAGAATATTTAAGTTTAATGATATTTCTTAGGGAAAGTGAGGGACAAAAGAATGTTTCAAATATGCCTGGAAAAACAGGAAAAAGAAGAGGAAGACCCCCAAAACGGAAGAAGCTACAGGAGGATATGATAGCAAAGTAAGAAAACCTTGTTCATCTGTGGTCTTAAGTCCTTACACTGGTAATTCACTCTTACAGTTTTGCTGTTCCTTTTGTGATTTTCCCTTGTGACATTGTATGTTTGTTAGGTTGTGGGTACATGAGTCAGGGTCATTAAGAAATTGTGTTGTGTGACCAGAGGGGCCAAGAAGGATTGATTGCAAGATGTCTGGCAAGTTATCTACTGTTTTAAACTATTCTCATATTGGTGATAGTTATATGCGTAATGAGCATTAAAGTGACTAAGATGGGGGTCAGGATTGTAGCAAAATCAACCATGGTTTTCAGCCATGCTTTTATCCATAGTAAACGTTCAATAAACATTTGTTATACTTCATATTTAACAATTTTTTTAGGCCTCACATATTTTTTACAGGAACAAGGAACAAGTTAATGCATTTATGTTGAAAATACAAAATGCTTTGTATTTTTGGATGAAGTTCACATATGTTTCATAGGAAAATTTTAAGGAATAAGAATTTGAAGGATAAAATGCCTGCAAGCAGGTGCAGGGGCCCAGGGTTCAATCGGCAGGCCTAGTATGCCAGCCCCACTCCCAGGGCGCACTGAGATGGCAACTGAGACTGGGTGTGGTGGCACATGCCTGTAATCCCAGCTCTTGGGAGGCTGTAAACAGGTGGATCACTACAAGTCCGACCTAATAGTTAGACCCTGACCACCCTGTAGACCCTTCCCTAAAATACAAAAAATAAAAAATAAAGATTTTGAAGGAAAAATTTCATTATATTCTGTTGCTGTGGAATTCCAAAAATGGATCACTATGCAGAAGAATTAATTACATGGTTAAGAGTTGACTAAATAGCTTTTTTGATTTTGTTTTTGTTTTTTTGTCCTAGGGACTGAACTCAGGAACTTGCACTTGCTAGGCAGGTGCTTATGCTGCTGAGCTATCTCCCCAGCTCCTAAATAGCATTTTCATAGAACTATATGGCCATACCATATCTGAGTTTAGATGTTAATTCTTTCCCAAAGGAAAATTTTGTCACTAATCATGCCCAAACATGCCTTATTTTATGTAGAACACACAAAAAAAAAGAGTTGGGTGGGTTTTTTTGTTTTGTTTTGTTTTTAGGTAGCAGGGGGTTTTTTTGTTTTGTTTTGTTTTTTAACTGGAAATTGAACTCAGAACCTTGTGCTTGCCAGGCAGGCACTGTGCTCTAGAACTATATCCCCAGTCTCTTAAAATATTTTAATTTTCATTTTTATATTTAATTTTGGCAAAGCATTCTCTTATACTCAGGAAATGTTGTTTTACATGTCATTATCTTTTAGGAGGAAACCATGATCTGAATCTTGAATATTATAGTCTGACCTATACTGTGTAAATAGCCTTTTTACTTAAGGATCAGATCTGTCATTATTAACTTGATAGTATAGCCAGCCATATTCTTAAAAAAATTTCTAGTAATGAAAGGGCTTCTTCTCCTAAGTGTTTAGATTAGGCGTGCTTTATTGATGCTTTTTAACCCCAAAGAGACATTCTTAGGAAATCAGATTATGAGATCAGTTAGAATTTCATTTAATGTAACATATACCTACACAGATTGTACTAGATTGCAGCTGACTCTTCTCTGTGTTTATGAGAAAAGTTCTATAGAGACAGCATCTGTTTTTGAATTTTGTTAGTAGTTCACATGCCTTTTCTATTTAGAAAGCTATTTTGTTTTAGAAAGCTGTTTTAGAATACTTATTCCATCTCTGTGTAAACAGTTGAGTACCTTAATATAAAATACAGGATCACTTTACCAAGCACAAATAGACTTGTGGCCAGGGAGATGGCTCAGTGGAATAAGCGCTTCCCTGGCAAGTGCAAGGGCCTTAGTTCAATCCATGGTTCTGGAAAAAAAAAAAAAAAAAAAAAAATAGACTTATGCTACCCTCTGCTGGTGGTTTAATAATGCCATTAGAGCTGGGTCTATGGGACAAAGTTGAAATATTTGTAAATTACATGAAATATATTTCAAATGTAAGTTTTCATTTAATTATACAATATTAAGTCCACTATCCTCATTGCAAGTACCCAGTAGCCACGTGTAACCTAGGCCTTCTTGATCAGCCAGCTGCTGCCAAATAACATTTTGTTTCAGAATTGTATCAAATGTTGTATTACATTAAATGTTTGAAGTCAAACAAGTACACAGAATGTTCCCTTTTTATTTTAGGAACACAGTTGACAAAGACAGTATTATTTAACACTGTTGTCCACTTTATAATTGAATTCCAATGTCCCTGCGAGTCTAGGATCTTGTTATTTATTTATTTTTGGTTTTGTAGTTCAGGCTGGCCTTGAACTCACAGCAGTCTTTCTGCCTCAGCTTCCCAAGTGCTAGGATCATAAGCTAGCGCCACCATTCCTGGCTATAGGAATATTTTAATAATCCCATTTATAGCAAAGTTAACTAAATTTAGGAAGTCACATTGTGAGTAGCAAATCTGGAGCAGTAGCATTCCAACTTCAGTGCCCATATTTATGGCATCTCTCTTAAATAAATAAGTGTATTTCCAAGTATATCTCTGAATTAGAGAGGCAGGCATTGAAACCCTTGGCTCTTTTTTCTTGGCATTTAACTAACGTGTAGCTTATCTGTTTGCTTTCTTAATATTTTAAGAATTACATTTTCCTATCCATCACTGTTGTTGCCACAACACTCAGCACCCATATGTCATTGTTTCTATTCTACAGTGACTGGACTATATCCAAGTGTTCATTTATTTCATAGAATCTTTTCCTAGCTTTGCCCTCTTAACTCATACTCTTATCTCTATTATATTTATTGGATTTCCACTCCAGGGAAAGCACAAAGCAGTTTTGGAGGTATCTTTGTTTTTTGTTTGTTTGGTACTGGGAATCAAACTCAGGACCTTGTGTTTGCCAGGCAGGAGCTGTGCCCCTGAGCTGTATCCCCTGTCCATGTGTCTTTGTTTTAATTGCTACCTCTTTTCCCTGTGTTTCAGTGAGAAGCAGGAAGAAAGCTCCTTGGCATCTGAGCCACAGAAAAGAAATGGTAATGATCTATTTTGAAATTGAAACTGTTAAGTCAACGTGACTCATTTACATTATGATGGTGACTATCTTTTTCCAGAATCATACAAAGATCGTTGTCATAGCCATCTAGCGAGCCTCCCTCCCCTTCTCCAATTGGCCATTCTTTGTACTTTAATCTAGTATAATTATATGCACAGATAGACAGTTTAAGATTGGGTCTGCCATGTGTGCTGGTACATGCCTATAACCCCAGCACTCTTGGAGATTGAGGCAGGAGGATCAAAAGTTTGAGCCTAACCTAGACAGTTTAGCAGTTTATCAAGATGCTGTCTCAAAATAGAAAAGGCAGCCAGACATGGTGGTGCATGCTTGTAATCCCAACACTTGGAAGGCTGAGGCAGAAGGATCATTGTATATTCAAAGCTAGCCTGAGCTATGTAGTAAGTTCAAGGCCAGCCTGAACTAGATAGTAAGACCCTGTCTAAAAGAAAAAAATAATTTTAAAAAGGCTTAGAGTGTAGCTCAGTTTGAGTCCCCTGAGTATGATCTCTAATATTATGAGTAGGGGGAGATTAGGATTAGGTCTATTCTCAAGTACCCTGTTAGTTGGCATAGTGAAATATATATCCAAAAACTTGAGTGAGCAACTTCTCAGAGTTATTCTTTTTTAATAACATACTGGTTTCTTACCTGTATTTTATTTCTGCAATTAAAATAAGTTTGGGGGCTGGTGAGATGGCTCAGTGGTCTAAAGCACCTACTTAGAACAAGTTGAGCAAAGTACAGGGACCGCGGTTCAATCCCCAGCACCACATGCCAGTCAGCCCCACCCCCTGGTGGGCTGAGCTGGCCACACACACACACACACAAATAAATAAATAAATAAATAAAAATTTAAAAAAAAATAAAATAAGTTTGGGGGCTGGGGAGGTAGCTCAGTAGAATAATGCTTGCCTGGCAAGTTCAAGGTCATGAGTTCAATCCCCAGTACCACCAAAAAAAAAAGTAATAATAATAAGTTTGGAATTGGGATAAGTTTACAGTGTCATGATATAAATAAGACAATTTTTTGTTTTTGTTTTGTTTTGTTTTTATTTGATACAGGGTCTCGCTAAGCAGTTCAGGGTAGATTTGTGATCCTCCTGGCTCAACCTCCCCAATGCGGGGATTATAGACATGCACCATTGTACCCAATTTCAGGGCCAGCATGGCATAGCCAGGGTTCCAGGGCTGGTGTGGCATGTGGTACTGAGGATCAAACTCAGGTCCTTATTCTTGCCACACAGGCACTTGGACCAACCCAAGCTATCTCCCCAGCTCCCAGTAAGACAGTTTTCTGCAAAAGTTCAAACTCGGGTATTTCTCTAGAAAATACTTTTATGAATACATTTTAAGCATTTCTAAGATATTAAAATCTTATAAAAGTCATAAAATACTTACAGAAGTAGTTATTATTTTATTGCCTGTAAGCATTTTTTTCAGTTGTAAACAATAATAGTAACAGGAAAATCAAAATGTATCAGTGTCAAATTTTAAAAAGTAATATATCTTGCCAGTTGTAGTAATACATCCCTGTAATCACAGTACTAGGAAGGCTCAGGCAGAAGGATCTCCATGAATTTGAGGACACCCAGAACAGGGCAGAGAGAATATGAGGAGGAAAAATGTTGTAGAATCTGTTTGTAGTGAATGTGTCTCTTTGTTTTGTAGGATCCCAAGGGCCAGGCCAAGGCACTTGGTGGCTCCTTTGCCAAACTGAAGAAGAGTGGCGACAGGTCACTGAGAGTTTTCGAGAAAGGACATCACTTCGAGAAAGGCAGCTCTATAAGCTCCTTAGTGAGGATTTTCTGCCTGAAATCTGCAACATGATTGCCCAGAAGGTATGTAGACATAGGCAGTATTGGCCTTCCTGTGAGTTAGGTCTCAAGGACCGGAGTGATGAGGACCTGTGAATACATTCCCCTGCCTAGAAGTGGTACAGGCTGTCCTTCTCTCCAAACTGAAGTGTTTACATGGAATCTTCTGCTCCCCTCCTGCACTATAGGTTTTATAATGTTCTTGTTAGCCCCAAGAAGCCCTCTGTGCCCACCAGGCAGTGCTTAAAGTGGCTTTTCATACTCTGGAACTAGTTTGCCTGTAATACTTCCCAGGAGGCATACTCTGAGCCTACCAGGTATTTTCCTGTTGCCCCATAAAGTCCTATATATGATGCTAGTACAGTTTTTTTTGTTTGTTTTGCTTTTAAGCAAAAATCTTTCTTACAGATCTGTCTTTCCCACTAAGCACCAAGTTTTCATTAAACTGTGCTCTGCTTTTCCATGACATGTTCAAATCTGCCCTTGATTTCTTTCTACCCTTCCACTACTACATCCAGAAGCCATGCTTCAAGTTTACTACCCCCGTGAACTGTCTGTTTCACCTGACCTTAATGTTTTTCTCCCTAACATGTCTCCTCCTCATTTACTTTATGACACTGTAAGTTTAAGCTCTTTCAGTTCAGGTACTAAGACTTACAGTGATTTTTAAACATCCTCAGCACTTAATCTAATCTACCAATGAGTGTAGTGTGTCCAATAATCTAATTACCCTCCAAAAGTACCACCTCTGAGTACATGCAGCTTCAGAAGGACGTCCAGGTATGAACCATAACATAGTGTGCTTCCCCAAGCCTGGCTATTTTCTGCTTTTTCCTGATGATGTTCAATGTAACTTCTGCTGATGATATTCATAAAACTGTTCAGAAATAGATTCCTTATAGGAGAAAAAACTTAAACCTTACATATAATTTTTAATAACCATGAAATTAGAAACCAGGATAAAAGACAGATTTGGTATTTTGAAAGATACACAATGTTCTCACTATGAAAACACCAGTAAAATAAGAGTTAGCCAGGTAAAAAAAGCAAGAGAATCTGAATTGTAAAGTAAAAATCTTCTTTAATTATTAGAGAAGTGCTTTACCAAGAGGTTCCCATTAAAACTCCAGAATTGATTGTGAATGTAGCTGAAGAGCACTTGTCTATCAAGGCCTGTGTTTCCAGCTATAGAACAAGAAAACAATAGTCATTTAGATGTATCCACAGGGCCAAAATTCTGGAGACCTTCATAGAATAGGTAATTTGCCAGCAGCGCACAATGGGCCATTCCTGTCATTCAGCACTCTAGAAGCTGAGGCAGGGGAACTTGGGCAATGTAGTGACTTAGCAAGACCCTGTCTCAATGAAAACCAATTTTTAAGAGGGTTGGAGCTATAGCTCAGTGTGATGGTTTAGAGTCCAGTCCCCAGTTATTACCACTAACCACCCCCACCCAATAAAAGGTTTTTCTTTTGGCTACTTTAGGCTGCCTTAAGGGCAGGTCTGGTACAGCTTCTGGAGCTGGGAATTGAACCATGGTTTGATCCTATGTGCCTGCCTGCAATTTACCCAAGCAGCGCTTTAAACAACTGAGCTATCCAGCAAAGCTTCCCCCCCCAATAAAAGAGTAGATAATTTTAAAATATTTCAAAAATGAGGCATTTGTGATATAACTCAGAGGTGGAACACTGACTTAGGATATATGAAGCTCTGGTTTTGATCCCTAGCACTACAAAATCAGACAAATGAAGAAGAAAAATGTTTGAAGGTATTGTGTTCATTTAGACGTAAGTATCTTTCATCTCATGATAAAATTGAATACATTATTGTCATTCAGTAATATGTACATCAGGGGGGCTGGTGAGATAGCTCAGTGGTCTAAAGCGCCTGCTTAGGCAAAAAAAGTGCAGGATCCACAGTTTGATTCCAGACACCACATGCCACACCAGCCCGCCTCCAGGGAGGGCTGAGCAGGCCACAAAAGAAGAAGAAGAAGACACACAGTAATATGTATGTCAGATTAATACTAACAGGTAAAAGCTACTTTACCAAAAGAATAATCCCTCATAGCCTGGCTTGGTGGCACACCTGTAATACCAACACTTGGGGAAGCTGAGACTGGAGGATTGCTGGGAGTTCAAGTCCAGCCTGGGCTATCCAGTAAGACCCCATCTCAAATAAAGTAAAACAAAAAACCCAGCATTTTAAGATGCAAAGTTTTAGGAATGTAAATCTGATTAAAATGTCTGTTATTTAGCATTTCATAGTAGTGCTCCATAGCTGTACTACTTCATCAGAAGTGTGTTGGCTTACTTACCGAAAGCTCCATTTCACTATTCTGTGTCCTCATCAGAGTTTTTGTTTTTGTTTTTTTGAGGTTGTGCCTTGTACCTGCATTTGTGGAACCTCTCCACATAATAATTTTGTGTGCCTTAAAAAGAAATATGGTGGGCTGGGAATATAGAACAGTGTCTCACCGGCCTGGCAAACACGAGGTCCTGAGTTCAATTCCAAGTACGTACAGCCCTCCCCCCACCAAAAAAAAAAAAAAAAAAAAAAAAGAGTATTAAGGCCTATCTGTTCCTGAAAAAAAGACTTAAGTATAAACCTCAGTACTCTCTCACCTAATACATTGAGAGTCACTATAAGATAAGTCTCCGTATAATAAATATTTTCTCACAAAATAACAAATTAAAACTGTTTGAGATAGGAACAGTGGATGACTGGTTCCTCCCATGTATTGGCACATGAATCAACACAGTTGAAGTATTCTCAAATGGTCTTTAGTAGAGCAGGTAGCACAAATGATTTCCTCAAAGCTGTAGAGTTTTTTTGACTCTGTCATTGCTGTGATTCGAATTCAGCAGCTAAGTTGTATGTCCAACAGTTATTGTAATGTTCTACATGTTTGTTTGTGCCCATTGTACTTAACTGTTTAAGTGTTATAAACTGATAAAATATGGCAATAAAAATTTTATTGGACTTGGAGTGTATCTTACCCAGCATGTGCAAAGAAAACCCTGGGTTCTGTCTCCAGGACCACAAAGGAAAACAGACGCAGTTATTAAAAATGAGTTTCTGAGGGCCGGGGAGATAGCTCAGTGGAATAAGCGCTTCCCTGGCAAGCGCAAGGGTCTGAGTTCAATCCCCGGTTCACCAAAATAAATAAATAAAAATGAGTTTCTTCCAAAAAGTTGGTTATCAGAATAAAGTAGTATTGGATTATATGGGGAGGAACCATAAAAGTATTAAGAATTCTTTTTTTTTTGGTCTAAGTGTGCTGAAGATCTTTCATTTTAAAAATCAGAACAAAGACCAGATGAAGTTTAAGAGCATGTGTGAACAAATGATAAGAAACCCCTGTTGGTGAATATTGTATGATTGGCAAATGATAGTACATTTATATATTGAGGTAAAGTACTTGAAGTATACACTTTTTATTACTCCTCTTACTTTATCTGTGTTAACCTACCCCTGTCCATTCTCGCTGCATTAACCAGGAAGGATTGTGTTCTAACAACGAAAATAGCCTGTGATTCACATGTGAACATTACAAACAGAGGTCAGCAGAAAGAAGCATGGTGCTTAGAAGTTGACACCATTGTAATTAAGATGCATTGTGAAAAGGAAGCACAAGCCTGAGCTGTGGAGGAGGGGTTTATATGGTCCCAACGGAGTCAGGAAACTGTCTTCAAAATAAGTTTGAGCCAGTTGTGTTGCCCTGTTCTGGCTATCCCTTGGATAGGTTACTTACTATCTCTGATTTTTTTTTTTTTTTTTTTGTATTTTAGAGAAGGGTCTACAGGGTATTCAGGGTCTCACAACTAGATCAGACTTGTAGTGACCCGCCTGTTTACAGCCTCCCAAGAGCTGGGATTACAACTATCTCTGAATTTAACTTCAGTTCTCATATTAGCAAAATGAAATAGTGTCACTTCACAGAAGCCTTTTTAAAAAATCCATGTCAGTATATGCATGGATATCCATTTGTGTATATAGCAGTCAGTAGGCACTCAGTTCCACTTTTTATATTGGTAAATAATTTACAAGAACTCATTAGAAAAGCAAATCCACATTTCTTAACAAAATAAGTACAAGTACAGAGATCTGATAAATTTTTTTTTTAATTTTATTTATTTGTGTGTGTGTGTGTGTGTGTGTGTGTGTGTGTGTGCGCACGCGCGGCGCGGCCAGCTCAGCCCACCAGGGGCGGGCTGGCTGGCATGTGGTGCTGGGGGATTGAACCGTGGTCCCTGGGCTTTGCTAAGCTCGTTCTAAGTAGGTGCTTTAGACCACTGAGCCATCTCACCAGCCCCTGATAAATCTTTGAGGGTATGACATTAACCTTAATTTTGTGACCGGCTCAAACCCACCCTGGGAGCAGGGCTGGAGCAGCATGTGGTGCCAAGGATCGCCCACTAGACTGCTAAGCTATCTCACTGGCCCAACATTAAACTTTTAAGAGGATCAAAAGGTAAGATCTGCTGGATTTGGTGCACGTGTAGGCCTGTGATCCCAGAACTTTCAGGCAGTTGCAAATTTGAGGCCAGCCTGAGCTACAAAATGAGCTCAAGGCCTGCCTGAACTGCATAGTGAGATGCTGTCTTAAAAAGAAAAAAGAAAAAAAAAAATCTGTTTTGCTTATGTAGCATTACAATTTTTTAAATCAAAAGGGATATATTAAACTATTCCTAGTTGCATAAAGTGTTCAATAATTTTTTTAAAAAAGAGATATAAAGCCAGGGAGATGGCTCAGTAGAATAAGTGCTTTCCTGGCAAGTGCAAGGGCCTGAGTTCAATCCCTGGCTCCACCAAAAAA
>NW_004524680.1:207307-229769 GCF_000260255.1 Octodon degus | reverse complement strand
GTCATTTTTAGGGAAGATAGCTCAGTAGAATAAGCACTTCCCTTGCAAACACAAGGTACTGAGTTAAACCCCTTGTAAAAAAAAAAAAAAAAATCCTAAAGATTGTCATTTTTGGGCTGGGAGATAGCCCAGCAGCATGAACACCTGCCTGGTAAGTGCAAGATCCTGAGTTTAATCACCAGTACCAAAAAAGAAAAGAAAAGAATGATGTGTTCCTCCTTAGTAACTTCTACATGTGATAGAGTTGGAGTGAAACTGGTATTGAATTTAATTGCTGCTGAACTGATTAAGGTTCTTTTGGAAGACAGTTCAATGGTAAGTTTACACATTTAAAGTTAAAGAGTGGCCAGGGAGATGGCTCAGTGGATTAAGCGCTTCCCTGGCAAGCGCAAGGGTCTGAGTTCAATCCCTGGTTCTACAAATAAATAAAGTTTAAGAGATCCTCTTGTTAAAATCTTAAAATTTATAAAGGAATTGTTCACAAACATATTGAGGAAACTGCTTCGGGTAGCTTTAGGGGAAAGTGCCCAGAGAGGATCATGACTCCCTTTAATACTTGGAATTGCATTTGCACTGAGTTGCTTGGTCTGTGCTTTGGAAACAAAAAGTTTTCTATAGCTGCTGAGTCGTTATAGCAACCACCATTTTGCTTTCCAGTGAGCTTAAACTACTGTTGTTGAGTTTCGTATATCATTTGGTTCCCTGCCTCGTTGATTCTTCAGGAAGTCTCAATACTTTTAATGAAGTGGTTCCAGAACCAGACCTGGGAAATGAATTTTGAAACCAGAGCCATAGAAGCTACATTCTGATCCAAACTCCCTTGCCCCCACACCTTTTAACAATTGGTTATAAGGTGAAGGAAGCTACAAGGCTCATACCATAGAAATTCCACACATGCTGATACACCTTGGCCTTTGAAATGATTGACTAGAATTGTCAGAAACTTCCTTTTTTTTTTTATTATTTTTATTTATGTATTTATTTGTGTGTGGCCAGCTCAGCCCACCAGGGGGTGGGGCTGGCTGGCATGTGGTGCTGGGGGATTGAACCGTGGTCCCTGTGCTTTGCTAAGCTTGTTCTCAGTAGGTGCTTTAGACCACTGAGCCATCTCACCAGCCCCTGTCAGAAACTTCTTTAGTCTCTTTCAATCCTGTTCTTTTCTCACACTGGGATCTTCTCAGGTGAGCTCTCATATTCTGATTCACGCTTCTTTTCTCCACTCCTGTCACTCATTTTGGGGCCCACCCTGGCAGCTGCCCTCACTTCTCACTACTGCCACTGACCTGCCTTTAAGGGCCAGCCTGCCCCCAGCTGCTCCTAATGCCCTCGTTTAGAACCAATCCCTCCAGCTAAAGCTAATAAAACATGACCTCCCTTAATTATTTAAGGGGAAAATTTTAAGTTTAAACGTGGGAGTTTCTTGGCATATTGTCCAAGCAGACACTTCATTGTCTGTGCTGTGTGTTAGTTTTTGTTGTTGTAAGAGAATACACTTGCTCAGTACCTTGCATAGCTGAATAATTACTTCCCCTGATCATCCTTGGAAGGATACTTTGGGCCCTCTGTCAAGGTAAAGCAATTACCTGAGTGCCTTAATGGTCATTTTTCTATTAGCAGCAGCAGCAACAGCAAAAGCAGTAGCAGTAGCTGAGAACACCCTAATCTATCTTTTCCTTTCTTTTCCTCACTTCTAACTGTAGGGAAAACGTCCACAACGTACAAAGGCAGAGTTGCAACCTAGGTGGATGTCTGACCACTTGTCCATCAAATCCATCAAACGAGAGGTGAGTGTGTGAGAGTAGAGAGAAGACATTTTCATTATTTGGAAAGGATAGTCCCATTACATTTCATGTATTTATTAATTCCTACACCTATATATTCCTTTATCTCAACCTTTATTGATGATTTTTATAGAGAAAAATGCATTTCTGTAAGGACAAAGGCTTACAAAAATCAGGAAATACTCTTTTTGGATCTTAAAATCTCCTGGGATGATGGTCATTTAAGATAGATGAGATTGATATGTCCTACAGTAGATATAGAAAGTTGATGTATGCAAACCTGAAAGAAGAGCTGTGTCTTTCTTGCTTGAGCTGGTATGGTGACTGAGGTTTTGATGGTGAGGCATGGAGGCAGCAGGCATCCTTCACTGTGGGAGTAATAAAAACACAGACTGCACAGTGCATACCATGGTAAAAAATTACATTTGCAGGTGGCTGTCATAAGATGACTTGTCACATATTGTGGAAGAAAATGCTGGGAAAATCAGATTTTAGAATCTGTATGTTTAGTAGGTAAACAGATTATGTCATCAGATCTTTGTGTTGGCAAGATAACTTTCTGCTCACTCTTTGGTGCTGGATTTAGTAAGGGAAAAACTGCAACTCCAAAACAGCAATTCCACCAGCAGAGTTTAGCATTGGATTGGAAGCATGGGTCTAGAATTGGAGAGATAGTATGGGCTTTTGCAGGGAGGGTGTGCAGCAAATGGTACCTGTGCATGTGGAAATCAGCTGCAGGAGGATGGAAGGACAGTGGAAGTTTTGAGAGCTGTTTTTATTTTTTGTTGTTGGTTTATTCCTAGAGTTACTGTGGAGATTTGTATATTTTAGTACTGGGAAAACTCGGGACCTTATGCTTGCCAGGCAGGCACTGTGCCACTGAGCTATATATCCCTGCCTGTTAAAAAACAATAAACAGGATCTGACTATGTAGTTGAAGCTGGCTTTGAGCTCACAGTGTTAGCCTATGCTGGCCTCAAACCTGTAGTAATCATCCTGCCTCAGTCTCTTGAGTGCAGGGATTATAGGTGTGCACTACCATCCCCAGTCTCTACAGCTTTATTTTTTTTTAAATATTTATTTATTTTTATTTATTACATTTATTTATTGTGTGTGTGTGTGGCCAGCTCAGCCCACCAGGGGGCGGGGCTGGCTAGCATGTGGTGCTGGGGATCGAACCGTGGTCCCTGTGCTTCGCCAAGCTTGATTCAAGTAGGTGCTTTAGACCACTGAGCCATCTCTCCAGCCCCTCTACAGCTTTAAAGTCAGCAACTTTTCCAAGCTGTGTTAGTCAGCTGTCCCATCGCGACACAATATACAGCACCCACAGTTTAAAGGAGAGGTTTAATTTGTTTCCCAAAAAATAAGTTGTTATTGCTTCCTTTTTTGGGGGGTCTAAGAATTGAACTCAGGATCTTAGACTTGGCAGGCCAGCACTGTGCCCCACTGAGCTTTATCCCCAGCAGTGTTATTGATCACCATGTTATTTGTCTTTTGAGAAGGATGGCAGTGAAAGAGAACAAGTAATGAAAAAATAAAAAATGAGAACTTGTGGCAGATCTCTGATTTGTTTTTAATTGGAGATACAGTATGGTCATAAACAGTGTATGAATGAGGATAAAAATGGATATATGGCTGACTCTGGTGAGATGAACTGCCTAAGTGGCAACGGCTTGCATGAAATAGTCTCTCCTAAGACATAAGGACAATAAAACAGCATGAGCTTGTGAAATAGGAAGGAAATGTTCAAATGGGAAGTAGGGAAGGGTAAAGGACAGAAGGGAAAAGAGAAAAAAAACCAACAAAACAATAAAATGCAAACAAAGCTTTTGTAAATGCGGGGAAAGGGGTTAAAGGGAGAGGAGAGGAATGCGAAAAAAAGAGTTAAGGTGCATCACGTACGGGTACAAATTCCTTATGAATGAACATTATATTTATTTATTTGTGGGGGGGGGCAGCTCAGCCCACAAGGGGGCGGGGCTGGCTGGCATGTGTTGCTGGGGGATTGAACCGCCCGCGGTCCCTGTGCTTTGCTAAGCTTGTTCCAAGTAGGTGCTTTAGACCACTGAGCCATCTATCCAGCCCCGAACATTATATTTAAAATATATCAGTAAACATTTTTTTTTAAAAAAAAGCATAAGTAAATAAAAAAAAGATTTTATATCCAAAGGGGAAAAGAGCATAAGGGCTGGCCTGATAGTTCAGCGGACTAAAGCGCCTGCCTAGACAGAGCGCTGTGGCCAGGGTTTGATCCCTGGCGTGCTGTGCCAGCCCTGCCCGCAGGGTGCGCTGAGACTGGGTGTGGTGGCGCCCACCTGTAATCCCAGCACTTGGGAGGCTGAAAACAGAAAGATCACTGTGAATCCGATCTACATAGTGAGACCCTGTAGACCCTGTCCTAAATACGGGGGGAAAAAAGCATAAGTGATGACAGTTATCTTGAGGACAGGAGGAGAGAGGGGTCTTCAGGTGGGAGTTCAGGACACAGTGTTAGGTAAGACCAACAACGAAGTAGTACTAAGAGGATTTTCTAGGCAGCACTCAAGCGCCAGTGACAGGTATTTTCATTTTGTGATGTAGCTTATGTAGTTAAGTGACTTTACAGTCACACTGTAGAAAGGGACACATTTGGTGCATATTCTTATTCACTGAGATTTAATATTGAAAATGTAGGAGTGAAAATGAGGCATAGCTAGCACTGAGCTGGTAATGTCTTTACTGGCATTGAAAATGGAAAAGATGATAATTTGTAACTTTAGGGGTTTAGAGGATTGCTGTACTAGGGATTGAACCCAAGCTTTTCACACAGAACTGCATTCTATACTCCTTCGGGGACTAAGTTGCCCATTGTTTAAAGTAGCATGTAAACTTGGCTAATAACAAGATTCTCAAGCATGACAGTTCCACAGTGGCTGGCTTCTCATATCCCCAGTCTCCTCTTCCTCCTTTACTCACTGTTCTGGAAATGCTTGTTGGTGATTGGATTCCAGCTGTAATTTCAGATGGTTTTTCAGGTCAGCTTGCCAAGTTGGGTTCTTCCGTTTTGTTACCTTGATAGTTTCTGTTCACTGGCCTCAGCTGTCCTGATTGCCCTTTCAATTTAGAGATTGCATAGTCATCAATGCAGGAGGCTCTTGGTGGCTGCAAGCAGAAGTTTAGCATCAAACACTATCATGTGTTTCTTTTACTCTAGGCAGTGTTTATTGGTTTGTTTTCCTTTTAATTCTGCTCTTCGGTTTGAGATGTAAGAAATCCTAATAGTGCAGAGATTTTGGACTATCTATTGTTGAACCAGATATCCTGGAGTTTTGTTTTGTTTTGTTTTTTCTCCCTGTACCAGGGATTGAACTCAGGATACTTGCCAGGCAGGTGCTTATGCCACTGAGCTATCTCTCCAGCCCACCTGGAGGAATCTTTAATGATAGTGTGAGTTTGTGGTTTTATTTCTAAATCAAATATCTTCCATTATTTCAAGCATTGGTAATTTGAAGTTGAATATTAGGCTCTCAAAAGTATTTTAATTGACTCCTGGGGAAAATACTAGTGAAGGGACTTTGTCTCACTGAAATCCACATTGGGGTGCTGTGAATGTTTTTGTCAGTGCTAGAGTTTGCTGTTGCTAGGGAGAGGCTTGCAGTGCTGAAATCCCAGGCAAACACCTCTATGGTGAGGAGGCCAGTGAGTTTTAGTGCCTGCCCTTGAGAGGGGGCTCTGATGTTGCTAAAACCAGAGGTCCTGGCTAATGATCCTGTAAAGAATTTCAAGGGGCTTTTCATTAGCTTCTCATTAAGATGCCCTCTTGATTCTAATCAGCCTCTTGCTTATGAAAGTATTTAAACAACAACCCTTAGCCCATTTGCAGCTGGCCCCTTTTAAAGAAAAACTTCGCAGTGCAAGGCAGCGCAGCAAGTGGGCTTCCACATACATACACTGTTTAGTTTTTGCTCATTTGGCCATAGCAGGCCTTTGGTAGTTAAAACATTACATAAGCACCTTCAGGGAGTGAGTGCTGCCCTGCCCCAGTGTGTTCATTAGCTCTTGCTTTCCTCACAGTGGCTTGGTGTTCAGTGTTGGCACTGAAATCCTAAAGCCAACTACAGCGTACAACACAGATTTTTTTTTTCCAGATGTGAATGGTATCATTCATGTACAATGTCAAAATTCATACAGTTTGGGAAACAAAATTATATGCTCCAAAAAAAAAGGAATTAAATGTGAGGTCAGAAATTGTAGTTAACTGAGCCATAGGGAATTTCACCTGACCCACCAGTGGTGGGCAGGGTTCTAAAGAAAGTGACCTGGAAACAGGTGAAGTGGACACAGGGTATAAGTGTCACACTTTGAGGGCAGGCAGTGGGCCACTGCTGCTGGAGTCAGCAAGTTCCTGAGCTGAACCTGAAAATACATTTGGAGAGCTTTAAGTTTACTGCTCAAAGATGCTGTAGTTCAGCTTTTATTTTATTTATTTATTTATTTATTTATTTTTGGCTGATGTGGGGATTGAACTCAGACCCTTGCGCTTGCCAGGGAAGCACTTATTCCACTGAGCCATCTCCTCAGCCCCAGCACTTATATTAATGTACGGAAAAATCATGGATCTGTGTGTAACTGGGATAAATCCATTCATGAAGACATTAAGCGGATTGGTGGTTGCCAGACACTGGAGGAACAAGATAGGAAATGGCTACCTAGTGAAACTATTTGGGGGGGGGGGGAGCAATTCTAATATAGAAATTTGTTTCTGTTCCTGTTGATGCCTACTATGCAGTTCATGCTGGCCGTGAACTCACTAGGTAGCCCAGGCTGGCCTCAAGCTGCCAGTGATCCTCCTTCCTCAGCCTCCCAAGTGCTGGGGTTATAAGTGTACACCACCATGCCTGGCTTGTGTATTTATTGCTAATGATACATTTCTTTTTTGGTATTTTGAGACAGGGTCTCTGTGTCTCAAAACATAGAGGAAAAAACAGTTTGACCTCAAAGTCACAGCAATCTTCCTACCTCAGCCTCCAAAATGATACATTTCTGAACCTCTGGTTTAAGAGCAACAATCAGGGGGCTGGGGAGATGGCTCAGTGGAATAAGCTCTTGCCTGGCAAGTGCAGGGGCCTGAGTTCAATCCCTGGTTCCACCAAAAGAAAAAAAAAAAAGAAAAGAAATCTATGGACTATTTTGGGGGCTGGTGAGATGGCTCAGTGGTCTAAAGCACCTACTTAGAATAAGCTTAGCAAAGCACAGGGACCGCGGTTCAATCCCCCAGCACCACATGCCAGCCAGCCCCGCCCCCTGGTGGGCTAAGCTGGCCACACACACACACACACACACACACACAAATAAATAAATAAATAAATAAAATTTAGAAAAAAAAAAAAAAAAAAAAAAAAAAAAAAGCAACAATCATCCCAGCCACAATGGCACATGCCTGTAATCCCAGTACTTTGGGAAGCCAAGACAGGAAGACTGGAAGTCCAAATCCCACCTGGGCAGTTTAGTAAAGCCTTATGTCATAAAAGCGTTTTTTAAGTAATAAAGTATATTGGTTACTTTTCTCTCTCTGCTGACAAAATACCTAACACCCAAAATTAGGGAAGAAGGGGCCGGGAAGATGGCTCAATGGAATAAGCGCTTCCCTGGCAAGCTCAAGGGCCTGAGTTCAATCCCCAGTTCTGAAAAAAATAAATAAATAAATTGGAGAAGAAAAGGTTTATTTAGCTCACAGCTTGTAGCAGTTTTAGTCCATGATCACTTGGCTCTAAGTGACATGGCAGAGTGGCAACAGTTCATGGTGGTAGGAAGACAGCAAAAGCAGCAAGAGCAAAAGGAAGGGAGAGCCTCTTTCCTCCCTTATATTGATTGTATGTAGGCTGCCCAACCTCGTGGCTGCAGCACTCATGCCATATCTGTTCCCTCCTCTTGCCCAGAATCAGGATGTTTACAAAGTGAAGACCCTGGCCCATTGGTGAAGTCATTTAAATTTCTAGATTTCTAAAGTTGACAATGATGTATCAACCATTTCCCTGGGCTGGAGGCATAGCTGAATGGTAGAGCATCCCTCCATACAAGGGAGTGGAGGGTGAGTTGGAAGGAAAAAAAAGAGAGGAGGAGGAAAGGCAATCAGTGGGGAATGTAGTGGGTAGAGGATAGGGAAAGTTGATCAGTATGTACCAAGTTGCAAATTGGTAGGAATAAGAACTTTTTTTTTTTTTTAATGGGGGGTTTTTTTTTTTTTTTTTTTAATTTTTATTTATTTGTGTGTGTGTGTGGCCAGCTCAGCCCACCAGGGGGCAGGGCTGGCTGGCATGTGGTGCTGGGGGATTGAACCGCAGTCCCTGTGCTTTGCTAAGCTTGTTCTAAGTAGGTGCTTTAGACCACTGAGCCATCTCACCAGCCCCGAATAAGAACTTCTTTGTGCTGTTATTTATTCTACATAGGATGAGTAGAGATAAGAAGTAGGTGCTATATAGCTGAAAAAAGGTGTTTGAATATTTTTGCCATAATGATAAATGCCTAAAATGAATATATTTAACTGATTAGATTTTTTAAGAATATGTAGTACTGCATTAGTATGTACAATTTTGTGCTTTTTGTATAGCAATAGTAATTTCAGGATTTAATTCAAAGGAAATCTGTAGCTTAATAAAAAGGTGTAGAAAAAACTCAGGAGTTATGCCCTTTATTTTCCTCATGCTTCATCAAGTGTATAATCTTTAAGTTGTTTTGACATGAGTTAGATCAGTATTGTTTGACCTAACCAACAGTCAGCAGACTGTTTAAAAAGTTAATAATAGCTAAGGTGGGCTGTGCATTGGGAAGCTAAGGCAGGAGGAGCCACAAGTTTGAGTCCATCCTGGACCCATTTAATGAGTAGAGACCTTGTCTGAAAAATAAAGGCTGGGGATGCATACTATTGAGAAGTCCCTGGCTTCAATTTCCAATACTGAAAAACAAACAAATCAACATGCATGGAATATCTCTTCAGAAAAAAGTATTTCTCAGGCCAGGCATGGTGGCACTCATTTATAATCTTAGCACTTGAGGGACTGAGGCAGAAGGATGGCTGGCCTCACCACAGGTTTGAGGCCAGCCTGCTACATAGTGAGTTCATAGCCAGCCTAATTATATAACAGGACCCTATTTCACAAAAATAAAAAAGTACTTCTCACATGAAAGATACTGAAATCTGACAGATGCTTCCCCTACTTGTTACAGGCAGATTTTTGTGCACATCTAATAATTGCTTCAAGATACAAGTATCAAACCAAGATTTTTCCCAAAATAATTCACCCTCCAATAAAAATGATATGGCTTATGAGGGGGGAAAATAAATAAAGATAGATAGATAGATAGATAGATAGATAGATAACAGTGTGAGTCTAGCCTAGACTACATAGTTCAAGGCCAGCCTGGACTATATATCAAGACCCTAGGGCCAACCAAATAGCTCAGCAGATTAAAGCACCGGTGAGCAGCACAGGGGCTGGGGGTTCCATCCCAGGGCCTGCCGTGTCAGCCCCACCCCCGGGGCACACTGAGATGGCAGTTGAGACTGGGCATGGCGGCACATGCATGTAATCCCAGCTCTTGAGAGGCTGTAAACAGGCGGATTACTACGAGTCCAATCTAATAGTAAGACCCTGAACACCCTGTAGATCCTTCCCTAAAATACCACCCCCCCCAAAAAAAAAAAAAAATCCTGTCTCAAAAACAAACAAAATAAATTATGTCTGATGGGTTTGGTTGGCTGGTTCATTGGTTTGGTGGTACTGGGACTTACACCCAGAGCCTTCACACTCAGCTCCATCTCCTGTCTGTGTGTTTATGTATTATTAAGCTGCCAGGACTTGGGGTTTTTTTATTATTATTATTTAATTATTTACTTATTTATTCGGCTGGCTCAGCCCACTCTGAGGGTGGGGCTGGCGTGGCATTTAGTGCTGGGGATCAAACCGCAGTCCCATGCGCCTGCCTAAGCTTGCCTAAGCAGGCACTTTAAACCGCTGAGCTATCTCACCTGTCCCCAGGACTTGGTTAAACTTGCAGTCTCCTGCCTCAGCATGCCAGAGTGTTATGGTTACAGGCATGTACCACCGCACCAAGCTTGATATATAGAATGTAAACAGTGTCACAGGTATACCTGTAGGTTTTTCATTTGGAGTACAAATGAATTACATTATAGAAGTTTTAAATAGCTAGAGTCATTTATATTCATAGTTCTGTGTTTGAAAATTTCTGTTTTGTTATATCAACTATTCATAGTCAAATAATACTTCACCTTATACATTCACAAGCTAACTAATCCTTAGGTACTTCAACATGTTTTAATTTTAATCTTTAAGCAAAAATTTCATGGAGCTGATACAAAGTTAGTGAAACTAACTTATTTTAAACATGTATAGCTAGTTTATTTGGAAAGGGTTGTTCATAAAATGTAGAGACAACATAGACAAGTCTGTTGAAAGCCTGGTAATTCCAATTTAGGTAACAACACTATTTTCATGGTCACACATTTGCATCAAGCCTTTCTGCTTGCGTGTATCACAAAACTGAGATCACATTGAACTACTTTGTAACTAAGTTATTCTGTGTCTCTAGTGTGAGTTGCATATTCATTTTCAGTTTGTTTTGTGGGATGCCACCATTAGTTTATAAGACATCTGTACATATTTAGGACATTTCTTCATAATCATTGCAAAAATGTATATAGATATTGTTTTAATAGGTTCTTCCCTTGCTAAAGAAAGTCACACCCCTAGTTATTAGGCTTCACCTGAAATGGGATCATACCTGAAGTACATGTCAGTTTTGCCTCTGGTGACACCTAATTAATTTTTTGTATTTCTAGCTTATATTCTTCGTTACATACAAAGGTATGACCTCATCAATAACAGTGTTCAGAAAAGTTACTGTAACACTCAAATCTGCATAAAAGTTGAGGGAATAAATGAAAAGGAAGTAGTTTCTATGTTCTGGGCTACAGAATGGCTCACAACTAGTTTTATTTATAGGCTATGACTTACAAAGTTGTTAAAAATTAAGAAAGTAATAGCCCTTTTTCCCTAATTTACTCTTTATTTTTGTTAGTTTCCATTTTTAATTTTTATTTTCATTAGTACGTGTTTGCAGTACAGATACGATTGCATTTATCATAGGGAGTTGGCAAATGCGCATAATACACCTTAATAATGCTTTTTATTTTGCTATATTTCTTATACTCTCATTGATCACCTGCAAACTTTGTTAATGCTGTTTGGATTGGAAAATGAGGGGAAATGCTGATCTTTGAATCATTTTTCACAATTTTATTGTCTCCTTTAAAGCTCTTTTCTGAGGGTTTTTTTTTGTTTTGTTTTATTTTCCCATACTAAGGATTGAACCCAGGGCCTTCATACTGAGCTATAGCCCACACCCTTTTTTTATTTTTTATTTCGAGACAGTGTCTCATTAAGTCCCTAAATTATCTAGGCAGGGCTCAAACTTGGGATCTCTGTCTCACCTTGTATATAGTATATCTTAGGTATATACTATCATACAAGGCTTCTTCTCGGTATATTAAGGGGGGTGGGGCTTGCAGGCTAGCTCAGTTGTTTAAGCGCCTGCTGGGGCATACCCAGTTGGCCCAGGGAACCGCAGTTCAATCTCCAGCTCTCCATGCCTTACCAGCCCGCCCCTAAGGCAGCCTGAGCCATCCCCCCACAAAAAAAGAAAAAAAAAAAATCCTTCACAATTAAGAAAAGAAAAGTGCAGGGACTGAGAGAGAGCGTGGCATTCTAAGCGTGCCGGCCTGGCAAGCGCAAGGACCCAAGTTTGATCCCTGGTACTGAGTGCTGTGAATCCCAGGACTGCTGAGCCGGCCACTGAAACATACCTGTAATCCCAGTGCTTGGGAGGCTAAGAACAGAAGGATCACTATGAGTCTGAGCGGTGTAGCACGACCTTGTACCAAGTAAATAAATAAATAAATAAATAAATGTTTTTAAAAGTACAAAATATAGAAGTTTTAAGACATTCCATTATTGAAATTGTGGGTCTGTGTTCTGTCTGTATTTCATTCATAATATACCTAGATGAAGGTACTTTCAAATTTTTCATTTTCATCAAATCTAAAGGAATGATTTCTCTGAACTGCCTCAGTTTCTCTTGTTATTATCCTTATGATTATCTCTTACAGACAGTAAATGATACCAATCACTGATCTTAGAACTTTTGCCCAGTTCTAAAACCCCAATTTTGGACTGCGAGTTCTGGCACCTATAGTGCCCTACCATCTTTGGGAGGCTGAAGCAGGAAGTTGGCGAGTCCCTCCTAATCTGAGCAATTTCGTGATTTAGCACAACCTATCTCAATATAAAAAATAAAATAGGACTGTTGTAACTTAGTGCAGAGGCCCTGGGCTCCATCCCTGCTACTGCCAAAGCAAAAAGCAAGCTTGTTTTTTAATGTTAATATGTTTATATGTCCATACACATATATTATAGATGATAACATTAGCTTGTTTCTGTGCTGTAAATACACTACCCTAGTTATCTAACAGTAATTCTTTAATTCAGTAGATGAGCTTTTAGCTCAAAGGGAAAAGAACTCTTGTGTTGTTTTACATTGATTTGATCTGCTCATTGACTCCACACAGGAGACTCCAGTGCTCACCAGGATTGAAAAGCAGAAGCGCAAAGAAGAGGAGGAGGAGCGGCAGATTCTTCTTGCAGTGCAGAAGAAGGAGCAAGAACAGATGCTCAAGGAGGAGAGAAAGCGAGAGTTGGAGGAAAAGGTCAAGGCAGTAGAAGGTGTGTGGTCCCTCTTGCCCAGGCCAGTAGAAGGTGTGTGGTCCCTCTTGCCCAGGCCTCAGCTGTTCATGTCTGGGAACAGCTATGTTGAGCTGTGCCTGTAACAAGCTAGACACCATTCTTTATTTCCTGTGTTGCTGGCTATTTCTTTTCTTTTTTTCTTAGATATTTACTTATCTAAGTCCAATCTCTCTGCTTTTTATTCCTGCTAAAGCACTTGTGTTTGTCATTCTTTGTGTGTCTTTCAGTATCTTGCTTACTTAGATCTCTGCTATGTCTCATAGAATAGAAAAACAGTGATGACAACTGATTTCACAAGGTTGGTTTGTTTGGTTTCTGTACTGTGGTTGGTTGGCTTTTTTTTTGTTGTTGTTGTTTTATTTTGTTTTTTGAGTTGGGGTTAAAATGAGTAATACAGTCTGTGCTTAAACTTGTTATGTAGCCTACACTCATGTCGCAACTTAAAATCCTCCAGCCTCAGCCTCCCAAGTGCTACAATTATAGGCATGTACTGCCATAGCTAGATATGGATAATTTTATCACAGATAAGATAATGCATAAGAAATGTCTCAGGTATTTATTGATTTTTATGCATGTGGTACAGGATCTCACTACACAGCCCAGACTCATAGTGAACCTCCTGTTTTCAGCTTCCCCAGCACTGGGATTACAGGCATGCGCCACCATGCCATGTCTTGGTGCCCAGGTGTGGGGCCAGTGGTGCACTGATGCTGGGGATTGAACCCCAGTCCCTGCACTTGCCTAAGCAGGCACTTGGTCCACTGAGCTATCTTGCTGGTCCTCAGGTTTTATTTAGATTATGTATTAGTTCTAAAGTATTATTGGGCAAAGTAATTTTTTTCAATAAGTAGGTTTCGTTCTTGGTCTTGCTGTAATAGATTTTTTACTTTTTTTTTTTTTTTTTTTTGTAATTTATAGTTCTACAACAGCAAGGATCAAAAGTGTTTTCTTGGATAGCAGTCATATTTATAAACTAATCCTGATAAATTATGTGATAAACACATCCTTTGGCATCGTTAGGTGCGAACCAGTTTTTCTTCCTTTTGTCCCCTTTCTTTGTGGTTGTGGTTATTTGGTTTTGCTCTGTAGTCCTGGCCAACCTCAAACTTACAGTGCTCCTGCCTTAGCCTCCCACATATTGAGTGTTTTCTTTTAAATAAATGTATAGAAGCCTAGTATGGTAGCATGCACCTTTAATCCCACCACAGGAGGCTTGAGGCAGAAAGATCACAAATTTGAGGCTAGCTTGGGCTACAGAACAAGATGGTGTGAATGAATGAGTTGATTAGTAAACTCCTAAAACTTTTCATTTTTTAATAAAACAGCATAGTGTATGGTTTTGACTTTCTCAATGCAGTGTTCCAATGCAATACTTAGATGAATTGTGGCTGTGAAAATTAAAACATGACTTTGTGTGCTTTTTGCCCTTTCTCCCCCCCATCCCCCACCAGGGATTAAACTCAGGACCCTGTGCTTGCCAGGCAAGCGCTTATTCTACTAAGCTGTGTCCCCAGCCCTGCCCTTCCTATTCTTCAATATTACTTTCTGTACCTTTTTGGGTTAACCCCTTTCCTACCTCACTCATTTCATTCTGAAGCCCTTTAGTGCCCTAAAGCTTACATCTTACTTGTGAAGTCTTGGATGTGTTTTTGTTTCTGGCATTAGATTTAAATTTTCTGAGATAATAACAAGCTTTTGTTTCTTAATATTTTACAGTGAGTTATTAGGTATCCCTTCATCTTTTTAGTTGTATATGGGTCCAAACTATTTTCAGGCTTAGTTTCTGTGCATATAAGATAATAGTGCCTGCTATAGGATTGCCTTTTTTTTTTTTTTTTTTTTTTTTCGGAACTGGGGATTGAACTCAGGCCCTTGTGCTTGCAGAGCAAGCACCTATTCTACTGAGCCATCTCCCTGGCCCCTAGGATTGTTTTCTTAAGAAGCTGTTTCTTGAGGCTGTATCTGGCTTCCACTCACAGCCATTGCAGTACATTGAGCTGCATAGAGACAGCGCCAAGCAAGTGAGAGCTGGACGGGCACTAGGCAACTCTGTTCCTCCGAAGAAAACAAACATGGGTAAAGGAGATCCTAAGAAGCTGAGAGGTAAGATGTCATCATATGCATTCTGTGTGCAAACTTGCCTAGAGGAGCACAAGAAGCACGCAGATGCTTCCGTTAACTTCTCACAGTTTCCTAAGAATTGCTCAGAGAGGTAGAAGACCATATCTGCTAAAGAGAAAGGAAAATTTGAAGACATGGCAAACGTGAACAAGGCTCGTTATGAAAGAAAAATGAAAACTTATATTGCTCCTAAAGGAGAAACAAAAATGACGTTCAAGGATCCCAATGTGGGGGCCGGGGAGATGGCTCAGTAGAATAAGCGCTTGCCTGGCAAGCACAAGGGCCTGAGTTCAATCCCCGGTTCTGCCAAAAAAAAAAAAAAGGATACCAATGTGCCCAAGAGGCTTCCTTCAGCCTTTTTCTATTCTGAGTATCACCCAAAAACCAAAAGAGATCTTCCTGGCCTCTTCATTGGTGATGTCGCAAAGAAACTTGGAGAAATGTGGAATAATACTGCAGCTGATGACAAACAGCCATGTGAGAAGAAGGCTGCTGAGCTTTAGGAAAAGTATGAAAAGGACATCGCTGCCCACTGGGCTAAAGGAAAACCTGATGCAGCAAGAAAGGGAGTTGTCAAAGCTGAAAAAAAGCAAAATAAAGAAGTAAATGGAAGAGGATGAGGTTGAAGAGGATGAGCATGAAGAAGTGGATGAGGATGAATAAGTTGGTTCTAGTGCACTTACTTTTTTCTTATCTATAAAGCATTTAACCCCCGTACACAACTCCTTTTGAAAAAAAAATTTTTGAAATGTAAGGCTGTGTAAGATTTGTCTTTAAACTGTACAGTGTCCTTTTTTGTATAGTTAACACACTACCTAATGTGTCCTTAGATAGCCCTGTCTTAATAGCCACTAAGCTTACCTGGTACAGTATGGGGTTGTAAACTGGCATGGAAATTTAAAGCAGGTTCTCATTGGTGCACAGCACAAATTAGTTATATATGGAGACAGTAGTTTTTCATCTTTAGTTGTCTATGATGCAGCTTATATGAAATAATTATTAACTGAATACCACTCTAATTGCAAAAAAAAAAAGTTTCAACTGTTTTGTTGACATTCTGAATGCTTCTGAGTAAATACAATTTTTTGTATTAAAAAAAATGTTATTTCTTGAGTACCTGTTTCATGCTAGCACTGTTCTAGGTAGACATAATGAACAGGATATCTTAGTCCTTTTGTGGAATTTCCATTCTAGTGGTTAGAAGATGGGGAATAGAGGTACAGTGTTGAGGCATTCTAGATACTGGTAATATTTAAAAGGAAAAAATCAAGGGCCAGGGAGATGGCTCAGTAGAATAAGTGCTTCCCTGGCAAGCGCAAGGGCCTGAGTTCAATCCCCGGTTTCACAAAAAAAAATAAAATAAAATAAAAATAAATGGAAAAAGCCAGATGCATGTGTAGAGTGGCATGGTGGAGGTAACATTTAAGTAAGATTATCATAAAGTTCTGTGAGAGGGAAATTCTGAATGAAATGAGCAGGTCGCCCTGTGCCCGTGTGAGAGGCTGAGTACTGTAGGCAGTGGGAGAAACAGCAGATGCACAAGCTCAGTTGCACTTGCCCCTTGCAGATCGTGCCAAGAGGAGAAAGCTCAGGGAAGAGCGGGCATGGCTACTGGCCCAGGGGAAGGAGCTGCCCCCAGAGCTCTCCCATCTGGACCCCAGCTCTCCCACACGGGAGGGAAAGAAGACAAAAGACCTGTGAGTATTCAATACCAGCAGCAGGAGCACCTGACCCTGTGCTGATGAACGTGTCCCTCACTTAATCCTTCCCACAGCCCTGTGTGCTCAGCAGTGGCATTTCAGAGATGAGAAAACTTAGAGACGGAGTAAGCTTTAAATCTCCAGCTCATCCTGACCCCAGTGACTTTGCCGCCCACGTCCAAGCCTACTTCTCCCCGCCTCCTTTCCCTCCCCTTCTGTGTCCTTGCTGCAACATTCTAGAAGCACAAAATTCTTCTTGTCCTGTTAAATTTAATGAAATCAAGATTCAGTGATTACATAAAACTGTTTCTTGGACTGTTTATTTATGTTTTGGGGAATGTTTAGAATAACTTATTCTAAACCATGACTTCCCTTGAAGTTACTAGGTACCATTTGTGTCTTTATTGTGTACTAAAAATTTAAAACAAATTAGTAAATTTCATTGCTGCTGAGTTCATTCTGTCACATGCATTTGTGGATTTCATTTTCTTTGCGGTTTTTATACAGAGTCTCACTATGGAGCCTAAGCTGGTCTCACACTTGAGATCCTCCTTCAAGTGAGCATGGGGTTGCAGGTGTGCACCACGACATATGACACTGCCTTCTAGCTCACCGAAATACTCATGGGCCTACAATAAAATCTTGTTAAGAACATGCTCTTGAATAACTAAATAATAGAACATAAAGTTCCGAATCATTTACACCATTTTCATTGTGTTAAGGATGAGGACAGTGGTACTTGCTTTTATGTTAAGGTGTACTATCCCTAATCTTTATATTCTTTTCAGGAAATGGTAGCATTTTTGACAGACTTATCTGAAAAGAATTATTCAGACTTCCAAAACTTGGTGCAGTCAACTATATCTGAACTAAAAGCTAAGTTGAGAAGGTGATCAGAGTTACCACTAATGTCTTATTTTATAATTCACAGCTTTGAGTTGGATGATGATTTCACTGCCATGTATAAAGGTTAGTTCCCATTCGCATCACTATGTTTCTGATGGAAACATTGCTGTGTGACTGTACTAATTAAATTCTCTTCTTTGGTTCTTAGTTCTCGACGTGGTAAAGGCTCACAAGGATTCTTGGCCCTTTTTGGAACCTGTGGATGAATCTTACGCTCCTAATTATTATCAGATTATTAAGGTAGCTTCGAAAGTATATATCAGCATCTATGTATGCTTGCTTGGGTTTGGGTTTCATGCTGCTTGTTCTGCAGAGTCAGGTCTGTGGATTACATTTGGCTCCTGAGCACCTTGTGATACCAAGATAACATTGCCTTTTAGGCACTATGTGTTTGGTTATTCTAATATATTTTAATTAATTAAATAGTTATATATCCTATTTTAGATCCCCATGGATATTTCAAGCATGGAGAAAAAATTAAATGGAGGTTTATACTGTACCAAGGAGGAATTTATAAATGACATGAAGACTATGTTCAGGAATTGTCGAAAATACAATGGAGAAAGTAGTGGTAAGTGGGAGAGAATATGTGCTAGATGTGTATCTGCTCATTAATATATTGTGAATAAAATGCCTCTAACTGTGACCTAAAAGCCGTCAGATTGGCCATTCCACATCTTAGCCAGGAGCTCTTTTGTATGCCACAGAATAAGAGAGTGGAACAGGAAGCCATCTGGTCACAGACCATTTTTCAGCCTGCAGACCAGGCTGGGCCTGAGTTGTCTCAGGGCCTCATCACAGACAGGACTGAGCCTAGATGAGCTCACTCCACACCCTTCTTCTCTTGCAGCTCTGGGATTGAACCTTGGCATACTAACAAGTCTGTCACTGAGCCTCATCCCAGCTTGTCATTCTTAAGTCATTTTGAGAAGATAGCATTGAAGCTCTCAAATATCAAAAATATGTAGTCCCAAGTTCTGAAAACTTGGGGTTATTTATAAACAAACTCAAATGTCTTATTTTTTTTTTAAACTAAGCAGATTCAATGATAATATTTAGTAATTTTAGTACTAAACTACATTTGTACTGATTTGAGGCAGTAGTCATGGAGTCACTGTCTCAGCCACATATAGCCTTGAGCTTCTGTGGACAGAAGCCATATCTTCATCTTTTAAGCATAGCTCAACAGAGTAATAGACCTCGGTAGTAAATTAGCTATGTAGATGATGTGTTCTGTTAGAATCCTACAGGAAATGTTTTTTTTATTTTTTTGTTGTTTTAATGTATTTGGTACAGGGTCTAACTGCGCAGCTCAGACTCATAGTTATCCTTCCCAGTGCTGGGATTATAGGTGCGCACCACCATACCTGGTCTCATTGGCAGGCTTAGCATGTGGTGCTGCAGATGGAACCCCCGGTCCCTGTGCTTGCCTAAGCAGGCACTTAGTCCACTGAGCTATCTCTTGCCAGCCCTGTGAGTTAACTATGGAGTATATATAACCCTCTTATATTTATACCTGCAGGTCAGTCCTTTTGTTTTTCTTTCAGAGTATACCAAGATGTCTGATAATTTAGAGAGGTGTTTCCATCGAGCAATGATGAAACACTTTCCTGGTGAAGATGGGGACACAGATGAAGAATTTTGGATTCGAGAGGATGAAAAGCGGGAGAAAAGACGGAGTAGGGCAGGGCGGAGTAGTGGGAGCCATGTGTGGACTCGCTCCAGAGACTCTGAAGGGCCCAGCAGGAAACAACCAGTGGAAAATGGAGGAAAATCATTGCCCCCAGCACGCCAGGCTTCGTCCACTCGGGATGATCCAAGCAGCAGTCCTGCACAACCCTCTCAGGGTGCAGGCACCACAAATGGCCAAGGCTTTGCCCGCCCTCTGCATTGTGGCGGGATGCCCAGCCAGGCCCCCCTTTTAAACCAGACGGTAAGGAGGTGATCTCCACGCTGGTGAAATCACAAGGAGGGAAGGGCTGTCCAGTTGGTACTTCCTCCAAAATCATTACATGGGTGCCTTTTTTTTCATATTCATTCTCCCTTATTTCAAATCTTTCTTTCTCTTAATTATTTGAATCATGTGTTCTCAGGATGGGCCAGAAGTTGGGATTATGTACAGGCTGGGAATAAGAAGGTACACATACAGGGTCCCAGCTACTTGAGAGTCTGAGGCAGGAGGACACTTGATCTGAGCCCAGGAATCTGGGGCCTCCTTAGGCAACATAGCAAGACCTCAAGGGAAAAGAAAACAAATGTGCTCTTTTCATGTGTAACACACAGAAATACATATAGTACATAAACAGTGCGTGTGTGAGGCGGCGTTAAGTTTCAGTAGTAGGTTATCATTCACAACACAACTGGTTTTTTTGTTTGTTTGTTTTAAGTGTGTGTGTGTGTGTGTGTGTGTGTGTGTGTGTGGCCAGCTCAGCCCACCAGGGGGCCGGGCTGGCTGGCATGTGGTGCTGGGGGATTGAACCGCGGTCCCTGTGTTTGCTAAGCTTGTTCTAAGTAGGTGCTTTAGACCACTGAGCCATCTCACCAGCCCCAACACAACTGTTAAAAGGGCCATGGGTATGCCAGGGATGGGTGGCTTAAAGAAAAAAGAAAAAAAAATTTTTTTAATCTTCTTTCTCCTGGCCAGGGAAACTACTATAGAGCCAGGACTGGCTCTGCCCAGGTTGGTCATGTACTAGCAGTCCTTAAGAGAACCCCTTAGTATCTACCCAGTGTCAGCCTGTCTCTTTCCCACCTTCTTGCTCTAGAGGTCAGCAGTGGCTGGAACATTTGGCCCTCTTCAAGGAGCAGAACCCAACCACATGTATGGCTCCTCTCAGGTCCCAGAGGCACACCCAGGAGAGCCTATGCAGCACCAGCCCCTCTCTGTACAGGTGAGCATCCAGGGCAGAGGCAAGGTAGCCAGGGGCCCTCAGACACAATTCGGAGGGATTTCCCTATCAGTAAAGCATGTTACAGAGATCTACCTTGCTGTGAGTCTGATTAACTTCTGGTTAACCTCTGATCTTTTCTGTTTGCCAGCCTACAGTTGGAATTGGCAGCCACCGAGGACCTCAGCTAGGTGCTCCTGAAGAAAAACCAGTGTGTGGGGGACTGACACGCCTTCCTAACATGAGGCCCCACCCTGCCTCCTTGCAGCTGGGGCAGATGAGTGGTCCCAGCCAGGATGGACACCTGTACGCTCCAGCTCCGTTCCAGCCAGGATTTATTCCTCCCACACATGGTGGGGCTACAGCTCGGCCCCCCGACTTTGCTGAGAGCCCAGAAGTTCCTCCCAGCCACATGTATCAGTCATATAAGTACCTGAATCGAGGACACTGTGTTGTCTGGAATGGGAACCATGGTGCTAGCAACCCAGGACCCTTGGGGCCAGACGAGAAGCCTCCCCTGGGGCCAGGACCCTCTCACCAGGCTCGAGCTCTTGGTCCCATAATGGATTCCCGAGTAATAAGACCACCGATCCCTTCTAACCAGTGGCCTAAACAATCGAGCTTTCTACCTCATGGAGTTCCTTCCTCAGGGTATATGCGACCACCCTGTAAGTCTGCTGGACATCGGTTGCAGCCACCTCCAGCCCCAGCAGCAAGTTCTCTATTTGGAGGGCCCTCCCCAGCCCTGCGTGGGGTACACGGAGGGGACTCCATGATGGACAGTCCTGAGATGATTGCCATGCAGCAGCTATCCTCCCGTGTCTGCCCGCCAGGTGTGCCTTACCACCCCCGCCAGCCCATTGCCCCCCAGTTCTCCGGCCCGTTTCTACAGGTGGCTCACTCTACGTCAGTAAGTGTGTCAGCCCCCAAGCCTGCTTCAGGCAACCCTGGGAGGACACACAGTACCAGTGAGATACAAGAGCCTGAGAATGACCAAGGTAATTTTTTTTTATCTTTTGGCTATATCAGATGTTAATTTATCAGTAATCATTTCCAACAGAGTATGAAACTAAATGTAAACTGATTTTTGAGCCTTTCTCTCCTAAACAACTCATACTTGAGCTGGTATCATATCTTTTTAGTCTAAAAAAAATCTTAGTACCACCCACCTCCCTGGCACATGCCTGTAATCCCAGCACTTGGCAGGCAGAGGTAGGAAAATCTCCCAAGAGTTCAGGGTCAGCCTGAGCTATGTACTGAGTTCAAGGTTAGCCTGAACCGCACAAATGGAAGTGTTATTTTGTTTGTTTAGTCAGTAAGACCTTGTCTCAAAAAACAATTGAATAAAATTATCAGCATCATAATGATTGTTAAGGGCTACAGAGATAGCTCAGTGGTCTAAGCATCTACCTAGGCAAGTGCAAGGACCCAGGTTCAATACCCAGTGCCACAGGCGCACCAAGCAGCCACCAAGACTAGGCATGGTGGTGCACACCTGTAATCCCAAATCTGGAAGGCTGAAGAAACAGGGAAACTAGAGTCTGAGCTGCGTAGTGAAACCCTCTACCAAGTACATAAAATTTAAAAATAAAATAATGGTTGTTACAATGATTGGTACTTACTGTGTGAAGAACTTGTTTTAAGACTTTTATAAAACTTAATTATCAGAACAAGTTTTTATGATAGCTACTATCAATGTCTTTGTTCTCCAAGATGAAAAATCAGACACTGAGATACTAGATTGTTTGCTGTCCAGCTGGTATGTAGTGGAGCTGAGATTTGGGCACAGACTAGATCACTGTATTTTTTTCTTTTGGTACCTGGAGTTGAACTCAGGATCTTGTGCTTGCCAGGCAGACACTTACACTGCTAAGCTATATGCCCAGCCCCCTCACATTGGCTTTCAAATTGACTAAATTGAAAGCTGTCTCTCTGGAATTACTTCTCAGTCTGTATTTGTGCCTCCTGTTCCTTGGATATGTGCCTGTGTCTACTTACAATGATGACAGTGAAATCTAGCAAAGCTTTTTTCTTAGAAATGCTATTTAAGGAAAGTAAAGATTAAACAGAGAAATAGGAAAAGACTTGTGTAATGGTGACTCCTAGGGTAGATATGTAGTACACAGTGTATGTTATTTTCTTCAGTATAGGGCTAGAAAAATAGACATTTGGACTATCAGGAAAGGTGATAAAGGACTGGTGAGATGGCTCAGTGGTCTAAAGCACCTACTTAGAACAAGCTTAGCAAAGCACAGGGACCGCGGTTC
>NW_004524680.1:203035-206102 GCF_000260255.1 Octodon degus | reverse complement strand
CCAGCTCAGCCCACCAGGGGGCGGGGCTGGCTGGCATGTGGTGCTGGCGGATTGAACCACGGTCCCTGTGCTTTGCTAAGCTTGTTCTAAGTAGGTGCTTTAGACCACTGAGCCATCTCACCAGCCCCTCCAGCACTTTTTTAAAAAAAGACTTGGAGTAAATTTATTCATTCAGCAAATCTTGGCTAAGCCCATATTTTTTTTGGCAAGCACCGAGAATACTGTGAGCAGACACTCCGCATTCCTGTGGAGTTCCTCTTTTAAAGGGCAGAAATCGGGCATCTGGCCTTCCTGGGTTCCCAGTTATGCCTAGTATTGTGCCACATTCCACATGTATGCACCTGGAATCCATGAGCGATTAATTCATCTTGACCTCTTACTAATTTGACCTGACTGCACTGCATAGGAGGAGGGAGGTACTAGGTTCTACCTTTAGGTCTGCAAAAGGGAGTTTGTAGGTCCCAGATCATGGCTCCTTTGAGGGATTCATAATATCTAGCTGACCCCTGAAATGCTACAGATCACCTCAGCCATGGCCCTCTTCATCTGCATGCTTACTACATTCTTTTTATTTTTTTCTCTTCTGCATTTAGGACAGGGTCTACAGGTCTCACTATATAGATCAGACTTCTAGTGATTCCCCTGTTTTCAGCCTCCCCAGCACTGAGATTACAGGCATGCACCACCGTGCCCTGTCTCAATTGCCATGTCAGCATGCCCCTGGGGCGCAGCCATCACTGGCAGGCGGGGGATCAAACCCCAGCTGCTGAACTCTGCCTAAGTAGGCGCGTTAGTCTGCTGAGCTATCTGGCCTGCCCTACATTCTTTATTATCACTTCTGTTAACATTGTCGTTTCAGCTACTGAATTTTGTTTTGCTTTGTTTTGTCTTTTTCCTCCCAGCAGAGCCCTTGCCTGGGCTTGAAGAAAAACCACCCAGCGTCAGTGCTTCAGAGGGGGTGTACCTCAAACAACTACCTCACCCCACACCTCCCCTGCAGTCCGACTGCCCCAGGCAGAGCCCACCACAAGAAAGGGAAACAGTGGGCCCAGAGCTCAAAAGCGATGCCTCAGAATCTTCAGACTACTGTAAGACAGCACAGGGCAAGACCACCTGGCCCACAGGCAGCAGCTGCCCCAGCCCAGCTCCCCAAGGCTGTATGAGGGACCTCTCTGTGGCAGCAGGCAGAGGGCCTTTAGCTGAAAATGGAGTCATTGATGAAGCATCACCCTGTGGGTCAGAGGGGAAGGGCCTTGGTGGTTCAGAAAAGCCCCTCTGCCCCAGAGGCAACATACTACAGGAGACCATTCCGTGTCCGGAACAGAACGCAGCTACACCCCCATGTGCAGACCCCAGTTTGATGGCAGGCACTGTAAGCCAGTTTTCCCCCTTGTACATGCCTGGCCTGGAATACTCTAATTCAGCTGCACATTACCACATCAGTCCAGGTCTGCAAGGGTTGAGCCCTGTAGTGGGAGGGAAGTCAGCACTATCACATCCTCAGCATTTCCCTCCCAGGAGCTTTCAGTCTGCCAGTCCGCATCCTGGAGTCTTTCCCCGCTACCGGCCCCCCCAAGGAGTGAGGTACTCCTACAACCCAGCACCTCAGCCATCCTACCCTCACTACCAGCGAACTCCTTACTATACTTGTCCGCAGGGCTTTTCTGACTGGCAGCGACCTCTCCATCCCCAGGGAAGTGCAGGCGGGCTCCCAGCAGGTCACCCTCCCCCACAGCGGTCCCTCTTAGAACGGAGTGCTGTGGCTGATCTGCAAGGCTGTGAGACTCTGGGTGCCTCCTTAACCTCCCCAACTCGAACACATGCTGTGGCTGCTAAAGTCATCTCAACAGACGGACAGAATCCTGGTTCAGAGGAAGAAAAGCCGGATGAATCTGTGGAGAGGCCAGAGAGTCCCAAAGAATTTTTAGACCTAGACAACCATAATGCAGCTACAAAGCGACAAAGATCACTGTCAGCCAGTGAATATCTTTACGGAACTCCACCGCCTCTGAGTTCAGGGATGGGTTTCAATTCACCAGCTTTCCCTCCCCATGGTGTGATGCTACAAACGGGGCCTCCTTACACACCTCAGCGACCAGCCAGTCATTTTCCACCCCGAGCATACTCTTCCCCTGTGGCTGCCCACCCACCTCAGCATCCAGTGGCCACTCAAGCCAATGGCTTTTCTCAGGAGGGCCCCCTCTATCGCTGCCAGGAAGAGGGCCTGGGGCACTTTCAGGCTGTAATGATGGAGCAGATTGGCACTGGGAGTGGACTAAGAGGACCTTTCCAGGAAATGTACAGACCATCAGGGTAAGATGATGTTCAGCTGGGTTTGGTTTGGTTTGGTTTGGTTTGGTTTGGTTTGGTTTGGTTTGGTTTGGTTTGGTTTGGTTTGGTTTGGTTTGGTGTGTGTGTGTGTGTGTGTGTGTGTGTGTGTGGCTGGCTCAGCCTGCTCTGGGGGCAGGGCTGGTGTGGCAGGTGGGGCCAGAGATCAAACACCTAAGCTTGCCTAAACTGTTTGTTTCTGTTATTTGAAGAAAAAAAAACACATTAATCTTTAGATAGGGTCTCACTATGTAGTTCAGGCTGACCTTGAACTCACAATGTAGCTCAAGCTGGCTTCAAATTTGTAGCAATCCTCTTGCCTCAGCTTCCTGAGTTTTGAGATCACAGGCATATGCCACTGTCCTTGGTTAATGTGTTAATTTTAAAATACAACTATTTAGGAATGAAAATAAACTCTTTAACACTGTAGTGTTATAAAAAGCATGCAAATTGATGATAGAGCCCTGGTAGAAATGGTAGGCTTGTCTTTAGAACCCAATTTTGTCTTAGATGTATTTCCTCCTTTGGTCCTGGATTTCAAATGGGGTCTCACACACTTGAGCTATACCCCTGGCCCTGATTTTGATTGGTTGGATTTTTTTTTTTTTTTTTTTAGAAGAATCCTTTATTTTTTTTTTTTTTATTTTTTATTTATTTATTTTTACATTTTATTTATTGTGTGTGTGGCCAGTTCAGCCCACCTGTGGGCGGGGCTGGCTGGCATGTGGTGCTGGGGGAT
>NW_004524680.1:180482-202935 GCF_000260255.1 Octodon degus | reverse complement strand
GTGGTGCTGGGGGATCGAACCGTGGTCCCTGTGCTTTGCCAAGCTTGTTCCAAGTAGGTGCTTTAGACCACTGAGCCATCTCTCCAGCCCCGATTGGTTGGATTTTGACAGTGGAAACTTGATCGCCACAATTTGGCTTCTATTGGCAGAGGCTGTTAATAGTTTCTGCTGAGGGGGACCACCCACTCAGGGCCCCCCTTCATCCCTCTTTCAGACAGGAGCTTGCTTTCTCCCAGTAAATATAGTCTGCTTATTGAAAGAAAAAAAAAGTTTATGCTGAGTTATATCGACACTGGCCAAGGTCCAATGGGCCTAACCTAGAAAGTAGAAAATGTGAAACTGAAGTTCAGTACTCTTCATCTGTTTTTGTCCCTGATCATTGGGTGAAAAAATTAGATCTGTCCACAAATAAAGTGAAAAACTTCTCCCATGTATAGGTTCATAGTCGTGTTTTTAAGAATCAGGAGGGCTGGGTCACCCAATGCTTTTTTTTTTTTGGTGGAACCAGGGATTGAACTCGCCTCTGCACTTGCCAGAGAAGCGCTTACTCCACTGAGCCATCTCCCTGGCCCCAATGCTTTCTTTCTTTCTTTTTTTTTTTTTTTTTTTTTAATTTTTTTAATAGGTTGCAAATTTAAAATAAATTATTTATAAACCTAAATGAATATAACAATAAAAACTTTCCAAAATAAAAATGAAGAATTTACAGATCAGTCATAATAGTTCACTATGTCAAAACCAAGAAACTTATATTCATATAATTAGAATTCTTGGGGGCCTGGCCCTAGCTCAGTTCTTTAAGTGGCTTCTTCAACAAAGCAGTCGGGCTCAGGTGGCTGTGGTTCGATCCCCACAACTCTGGCCAGCCAAACCTGCCCTGAAGGCATTCAGAGCAAAAAAAAAAAAAAAAAAAAAAAAAAAATCCTAGAATTCTCAACGTAGACCCAATGCTTTCTAACATGTACAGAGCTTTCCTTGTCCCAGCACAGACACCCTAAAAAGAGACACAGTAAAATGATGTGCCATCCAGGAAATTTTCAAGTTAATAATGTATAGAAGATGTTCACTTGGAAGTCTGAGTACAAGGATTGCCATGATTTCAAGTCCAGCCTAGGTGACATAGTTCTAGGTCAGCTGAACTACATAACAAGACCCTGTCTCAAAAAAAAAAAGTTCAGGGCCTGTGAGATAGCTCAGTGGACTAAGTGCCTATTTAGGCAAGCACAGGGACTGGGGTTTGGTCCCTGGCACCACATGCCGTACCGGCCCTGCTCCCCAGGCGTGCTGAGCTGACCTCCAAGACCAGGCATGGCGGCGTAAGCCTATAATTTCAGCACTTGGGAGGCTGAAAACAGGAGGATCACTGTTAAGTCCGAGCTGCATAGTGAGGCCCTATACCAAATACATTTTAGTTCAGCTAGCTGTGGTCATGTATGTAATCCTTGGTGCTCAGGAAGCTGAGGTAGAAGGATCACAAGTTTAAGGCTAGTCTGGGCTCCTTAGTGATACAGCCTCAAATTAAAGAGAATATAAGAGATTGTGGGTAGAGCACTTGCCTGACGTGCGAAATGGTCATTACCTAAGCATTAAATGAGTACCCTTCAATTTAAAATCCTTTGTGCCTCTCCTCACTGTCATTTTATCTTCCCCTAACTAAAGTACTGCCATATTTGCTTTTTTGAAGGAAGATCTTTTTGAGACAGGGTTTCATTATGCAGTTGAGGCTAGCCTCAGACTCCTGGCAGTCTTACTGCCTCAGCCTCCTGATTGCTGGTATTACAGACGTGCACCATCATACCCAGCGCCATAGTTGCTTTATACGTCTCTGAATATGTGTGTATTTTATTTACTTTTTTCATAAACCACTCATATTGCAATCATGAGTCTTCATCCCTAAATGCCCCAGTGTGTCTTAATCCCTAAATGCCCCAGCATGCATCTTGTAAGAATGAGAGGATAGTCCTGTACACAGTCTCAGAACTGCTAGCATAACCAAGTTAACACTGCAGTCTCTAATATGTAGTCGTAATTTAAATTTCCCTGGTTGTCCCTCCAACATCTCTTAGTGAGATGGTTTTTTCCTTTGATTTGTTTCTGACCTGTACCACAGGCTCATGAATTTGGTTTTGGTTATTTCTGTTTACCCTCCTTAGTTTATAACAGTGGTCCTGAATTTCTTTTGTTTTTCAAAGAGTAGGCGAGTCCTCCTGCAGAGTGCCCCAGATCATAGGTTTGTCTCATTGCTTCCTCACACTTAGGTGCTTCCTCCTGCATCACACCAGAAAGCACATAAAGTCATGTTGTCGCCTTCCTGATCATTGCAGGTTGTGTCACCTGGACAATAAAGACAGAGTCTTCATGTTTAAAATGTTTTCTTTTATAAGGAGTATGTCTTTATTAATTGTTACCTGTTCTTTCTTCTGACTGTAGCATGCCCGTGCATCCAGTCCAGTCTGTGCCCTCGTTCCCAAAGACCCCAGCACCAGTGGCATCACCAGAGCAGCTGCCCCCACATAAGCCCCCAACACTTCCTCTGGATCAGGTAAGAATTACAGAAAGATTAGAGCTTTTCTTATTCCTCCATGTGCAGGACTTAGGTCTTTTTTTTTTTTGCCAGCTCAGCCCACTGTGAGGGTAGGGTTGCTGAGGCATGTGGTGCTTTGGATTGAACCGCAGTCCCTGGCACCTGCCTAAGCTTGCTTAACCAGGCGCTTTAGACCACTGAGCTATCTTGCCAGCCCCATGTGTAGGACTTTTTTTTTTTTGTTTTGTTTTTGTTTTTGTTTTTTTGCGGAATTCAGGCCCTTGTGCTTGCCAGGCAAGTGCTTATTCTACTGAGTCATCTCCCCAGCACCCCCACTCCCAATATGTAGGACTTAAACCAGAGTTTGAGTAGCAATTCTTTGAAGACTGGGACCCCAAAATGTTTCAGATTTCAAAAATTTTTAGATTTTGGAATATTTTGCATAGACTTTGCCTAATCTGCATACCTAATCTAAAAGTCTGAAACACTCCAGAATAACCTTTTTGAATGTTGTCTTAACAACAGTAACAACATAAAAAGTTTTGAATCTTAGAGAATTCAGATAAGGACTCTCCACGTGACCAGGACCACCTTGATGTGCTGAGAAAAGCTCATTTGCTTGCACCAGGGTGCACGTGCCAGGCAAGTGCTCTGCCACTGAGCTTCACCTCCAGCCCTGGTAGGATGTGATAAGGTATTCTGCTATTGCAGGAACTTTTCCTGAACAGTACTTGAGGTCCTGCAGGCACACAGATGAAAGCAGACCGTGAGGCCCTGTCACCATGCTCCACACCAGGAGAGACCACTGCAAAGGCCTCAGAGGGAGCTTTACTGTTCTCCACCTAGCTTTTTTTCTTATTTTTGACACGATAACCTCTCCAAGCTGCCTGCCTACCTTTCTTTTGCCACAGTCCTGGTCTGTTTTACCCCCCTCACCTGTTGATTTGAGCGTTGAGTCAGTCAGTTTTGAGGTCACAGTAGCTACCTTTGAGAGCTGCCCCTCTGCCAGGTACTGTGCTGAGGCTGCTGGACAGAGTGATTCATGCAGTCCTTTCCTTGACCCCATAGATTGCACCATGAGCAGCAGCAGCAGCATTTCCTAATAAGCAAAAAGTCCTACATCTCTTAAGTGGCTGGGTGCAGTGGTGGCAAGCCTATGGGGTTTTTTTTAAGACAAAAGATGTTAAATTTGTAAGGTCTTTTTGTTGTTGTTACACTAAAACCTTAGTAGTCAGTTTAATTGCTGTGTTGGCACTCTGTGATAAGTGGGCCTGGGATTGTACTTCGGGCATTTGTCTCCAGAAGGGCCACCATCACTGGGTTAGAGTCTGTCTCTGAAGTCTACCCTCTTCCAGGAATAAACTGGCCGTGTAGGTGGGCACATGTCCTGCTTTTTGCCTTAATTTTTGTATTAGCGATGGCACCCAGGGCTTCATGCTTGCTAGGGCATGCATTCTTATAACTGAGCTGCATCTTCAGCTCCCTTTGATATAATTTTTTTCTTTTTTAAAAAAAATAAAATTGGGGCTGGAGAGATGGCTCAGTGGAATAAGCACTTCCCTGGCAAGTGCAAGGGCCTGAGTTCAATCCCTGGTTCCACAAAAAAAAAATAAATAAAATAAAATAAAATTTAGGGGCTGAGGAAATGGCTCAGTGGAATAAGCTCTTCCTTGGCAAATGCAAGGGCCTGAGTTCAATCCCTGGTTCTGCCAAAAGAATAAATAAAATAAAATTTATTCTGTGTTTTCCTCAGAGCTAGTTCAAGGAGGAAATAGCCCCCAAGGGAATGGAAAAGCTGCATATGAAGAAAACAGCACATGGAGGATTTGGGATGACCTTTCCCAACTCCACTCCTGTCACCCTACTCCACACCTTCACATGAATCACACTATGCCACCAGGAACTGGAGCCACTCTCTGGCCTTGGAAGCACACTCCACCAATGACTTGCAGCTGTCCCATGCCAGCAGGCCACTTGCACTGGCTGACACCATCAGGAAGAACAAATGGACTTGGAGTCCACGCTGACTTCTCCAAATCTTGGGACTTGTTCAGGGAAATCACATTGTGCTTGGGGAGCGGGGGCTAGTGGGAATGGAGTGGTGCTTTTAACTTTTCATGAGCAGCTAATCTCAGGTATATCTTCGGGGAAGGGACTACTTGTAGTATTAATGTTTTTGGAGCTGGGTCCAGTTTACAGAATTTTCATGTTGCCTTTTAAAATAATTTTTGTTGGTGGTGAATGTATTGTACATAAAGTGGGGAGGGTGGGAGGGGATATGGAAGAAATGGGAGTCCCAACTGTGGTGGGCACACAGCACTGGAGTGGTCTCTGTTTACAATCACGTCACACTGAACGCTTTGGGGAGCTGGACAAGAGGGTAGAAAGGCTCATCTTATCCTCTGCCGCTGTCTCTGTTGCCATTGGCCAGCCTTTAACAGCCAAAGGACTTCCAGGTGGCCTCAGGGCACAGCTGACTTGTCACCCTCCCATTCCAGCGGTCAGCTTGAGGCAGAGAACGCTCATGTGGCCCACTGGAGCTTCACCCCAGAAGACAGGCTGTTCTCACTCTGGTGACCCAAGTCCCAGACTTGGGAAAGCAGCATCCCTTCCTGATTTTATCACCAGCCTCACCAGATACCTGCAGATCATTATCAGGAATTGGGATCACTAGAGTGTTTCACTCATTACAAGATAAAATCGTCCTCTTCACGGGCCTGTTAGGACTGTGATCTAGAAAGCATCCCGCAAAGCTTTCTGGCATGAATCACATTTTGTGAAAGTGACTACTCAGGTTTGTATATGTTAGTCTCAATAAAGGAATTGCACAGGTTTGAATAGGGAAAATGTATTTTATAGATTCACAGTTTGAATTTAGGGATATTTCAGTATCTATAGTTGTTATTCAGTTTATGTGAATCATAGTAAAATCAGTCATGGTGATTTAAAATAGCTGTCAAGGACAGATTCTTGGACATCATTTGTCATATCAGTCATAGGAAACACTTCCAGTATTAAATTACTTTATTACTGTTTTAGAAGTGAATTACACTGGATTCCCTCTGTTTACCGTTCTGTTTGATAGGTCACCAAAGTTTAGACCCATGATTAAACTTTTGAATATGCCACAGAGAAAAACTAAGAACATCGTCCAGTTGCAGGTCTTTCTAAAGAATAGCATATTGTTAAACATAATTTTTGTGATATTAGAAAGTTTTCATAAAATATCTGTTTTAGATTTTTAAAAATTTAATTGAGGGTTCAGCAGCACCCTTCACCTGCGTTTCTGTTGCCCTCTCGTTGGCAGTCTGCTAAGCCTATGTGATCAGAGGGAAGACAGACAGATTGCAGGACGCAGGTTGGGGAGGCGGAACCCACGGCCTCCCCTGCAGTTCAAGGGCAGTTCATGCTAGGTAGTGAATGCTTGTTGTCCTGAAGGTGTTGCTTAGAACTCGAGCAGTGTCAAGTTGGGCAGAGATTAAAAAATGGACGTCTTTGAAGTATAGCACACAAAAGTATGAATTTTTCTCAGGCTTGCAGTTTAAATTTGGTGTGTTTCCAAATAGCTGGAGTTGTCAGGCTGAATTTTCATTTGATCCTAAATATTGTTAGACTAGCACTGGCACAGTCTGGTTTAGAAGAGTGAACAAAGGTCGCAAGATTTGTGGGCGGATCTGCTCTGCCCTCAGGCTCATGAGCCAGCTTGGTCAGAACATGACCACTTCGGTTTGTGTTGGTGGAAAAACCAAGAAGAAAGAAAGAAAACGGCTGGTGTGGGCTGCTTAGGCTTGGTAGGTGGTGGTTGAGTTCAGAGCAAGGAGCATTCCGCTACCACCAAGGAAGAAGCCTTGACTGCTTGGTGGGGACGGCATCGCTGCAGGCCTCTCCGCTCTAGGTTGCCAAGCGCTCACTGCGGAGGCTCACTTCCTCCTCCCTCCACTCCTCTGTCATCTGTTGCTTCAGAAATGCTGTGAACTGCGCAGAGGAGAGACCCAGTAAACTTCATCCTCACCCTCCCTTTTGGGTTCAGGTTGATGAGAAATTATAAACAAGCAATAGAAAGCTGAACTACTGTGTTACAACACTGTGAACAAAAGCAATAGGTCAGCCTTTTGTCTCCGGGTGGGACTTTGATCATCCATTACAGGGCCTGGTGCTTCATCTGTGTCTGGTGTGGGCCCAGCTGTCATTGGTCTGTGAGGTACAGACCTGCAAAGAGCTGCCAGCAGAGCCCAGGAGCGGGACCTGAGCTGCTGGGACCCCTCATCCCCTCACTGGCCCTCTGCAGGATCTTCTGTTCTCACCTTTCTTCCTCTGGCACTTCTTTTTCCAAGTGTCTTAAGCACATGCAATGTCTTAAAGCAGATGCAAATGCATTTGCTATCTTTTCCGTAGGGAAATGATGTTATGTGATAAGTAGTTAGAAAATAGCAAGGGCCTCCTCACTTTGCTCTCAGGCTAGACAGACCTTAAGATCTTGTAGAGCCGTCACCTTGTCAAGTGTGCTGCCTGTCAGTGATCCCCAGCAGGGCAGAGCTGAGACCTATGGGTGACTAGAACTACCCCACTGCTGGTTGATACACATTTGTGACCTAACTTGATTAAATTTGTTAATAAGTTAGAAACTATTTCTTCAAGGCCTAAGAAGAATAAAAAATCTAGAATAAAAAGAGCCTTTTGGAGGATACCTGGTTTTATTTCCCTTCTGAAATCTGTCTACTAAAAAAATAGAGCTGGGGAGCAGAGCCCTGCCTGAGTAGTACAAGGCCAGGGGTTCTCCACCGGAAACATAATGATTAGCAGAAGCTATTGGGAAAGTTAATGTTAGTAGACAATGAGATTACATAAGGACAAAATAAGATTCGCCTATGTGTAGTGACATGTCTATAATCCCAGCATTCTGGGAGGTTGAGGCACAAGGATTAAATGAGCCCAACCTGGGTGACTGTCAAGGATCAGAGCGATAGTTCATTGCAAAGACCCCTGCTTCAGTGCCATTACTGCTTGCGAGGGTCATAAAAGTTCCAGTTCCACCTGTTAGAAAATTGAGTCAGGTGTAGTGGCATATGGCTGTAATCCCAGAGGCTGAAGCAAGAGGATAACTGAATTCAAGGCCAGCCTGAGTTACAAAACAAGTCCCTGTCTCAGAGAAAAAAGCAGCTGAAATGAAAGCTTTTCCTTGCGTCCCAGGCCAGGCTGGGTCTGTCGGTGCCTGTGTGCTCAGCAGCAGTACTTTGTTCCCACTTGGCTCTCACCGCTCAGACTTGAGTCCTCATGCTCATCTTCTGATGCATGCCTAGAAGACCTTAACTCCTGCCAGCAAGGCTTAGGTTTTAGTTTTGGTTTTTTGAGACAGGGTCATGCTGTGTGGTTCAGATTGGCCTTGCACTCTTGGGCCTCAACCCCCTGAGTCCTGGGAAGTGCGCCCTACACATGGCAAAGTATGGCATCAAAAGTCCATTCCGCTACCCCTCCTCTTGAAAGTACTTCTCAGGACTAACCACTTGGTGGCGTTATTCCATGGCATTTGTATGTCCTGAGATGATTGTTTACATAATTCCTCTATTAACCACAGGGTATGCTGAATGCTGTCCTAAACACATAAAAAAAATCCCAATATTTCTGTCATAGCTGGGTGAAATAATCCCAGCCCTTGAGAGCCTGACACAGGCTGAGCTTGTGTCAGTAACAGGCTGACATAGCAAGACCTTGTCTCAAAATGACAAAATACTGCCACAGCCTTAAATTTACTCATTCTTTTGGGTGACGCCATGTGCTTGAGCATTTTCCCTTCCCTTTTTTAATGGAAGTTCAAGTTTATAATACTGTTCTTAAAAGCTAATTTGAAGTTACATAGGAAAGTCATCGAGACTCTGAAAAACAATGCTGTAGCATCAGAATCCTGGTAAGTTTGGTTTGTGAGAACCAAGAAATGAGTTTTCTAGCATTCTTTCCCTTTTGTGTTCGTCGGTCACTTCAGCCCTGGCCAGATTTTTCTTGGGCCTGCGTCCGGGAAGTCAGTCCTGTGTTTCAGCGAGTCACGTAGCGAGCGTTCGGTGCTGGGGTGTCTGGGAGGTCCTGTCCCCACACGTGGCGCTTCTGGACAGTTGCGGTGAGTTGAGCGTGGAGGCCCTTGTTAGCTGGCAGGAGCCGCAGCTGTGGTGGAGTCCACTAGATGAGAAGACGCTGGGCCCCACTCCGCTGTGCAGCCTCAACCCGAGCCTTGGGCTCTGCCCTCAGAAAGTAAAATGTGGTGCTGGGGAGATCGCTCAGTGACTTAAGTTCCTGCCTGGCAAGTACAAGGTCCTGAGTTCAATCCCTGGTACCAAAAAAAAAAAAGATGAGCATAAAAGAGTGGGGTGAACTTCACTGTGTCTCAGCTCAGATAACCTGTAACAAGCTTTGCTCCAGCTGGGTGTTGATCCTGCTTTGTGCCAGATTCCCGCACACATGATGAGACTGTCTTCTGGAATCAAGCTTTTTACCAAGTTTCTTCCCCTTATTCTGACCCGAGAACCAGCTGATTGTCCTACATGTTTTTGAGAGGATTGGGTGGGTGGAAGCAGAGGCATGGCCTCTAAGTTATTGAAGTGCTGGTGCCCATGGATAGGCAGTGTGGCGCCTTCTGTCCCAGCAGAGACCAGGTACCTCACCCGCGTTGCTGCTGCTCCTAGGAGCCCCCAGGTCCAGCAGCCTGTGGCACTCAGCACTGGACAGTCAGCTCCTGCTGCAAGAGCCAGACCCCTGGGAACCTTCCTGGCCATACTGGAAAGGGCAATGCTATTTATTTTTATATTATGTATATTTTGTGGTGGTCTGCTATATCCCTGTATCACAGAGCGACACTTACCTCAATAGTTCAATATTGTGTATTGGATAATTTGTTAAAAGAACTTTTTTAAAAGCTTTTTAAACCTTGGAGGTCTGTAGATTTATTTCCATATGAACTGGTTATTTTGTATAAAGTACATTCTTAAAGTAGCAACACTGGTGTGTGTTCATGTGTCCATTTTTATCAGCAGTGCAAGGCAAAATCAGACTCCCATGAAGACAGGGCTTTGCAATAGGCCGTGATGTGTCATCTTGGGTGCCCTCTATCTCGGTCCTAACAGCGAGGACCAGGGGCTGGGAAGGAGAGGACACAGTGGTACATGCCTGTAATCCCAGCCTCGGTGTGGCAGGGGGATCACAAATTCAAGCCCAGTCTGCAAAATAATAAAAGCCTGGAGTTGTAGCTCAGTGCAAAGGCTCTGGATTCAATCACCGGTGCAGCCAAAACTAAGGAAAAAAATATAGGGGTGACAGCCACTGCAGGGGATGGATGTAACAGTACAAGGGCGCCCAAGCAATGAAAGCAGCAATCAACAGTCAATGCTAAACTATATTAAGAATGAAATAATTCACAGCTCTTCCATCGATGCCTACCCACACATCCCGCCACCACCTGAGCCATGTATGCGTTGCTGGTGAAGGTGTCCCTTTCCTGAGTGTGTGATAGCAGGTGCTACAGTGAGGTTGATCTTCCAGAATTGGGTTGGCGAGGCAAGCAGAATGTGGTTGATAACGAGAACTCCAAGCAGAGCTGTCTGAACTTTAAGGGGCCTGAAGTAAGCTATAAATAAAGATGTTTTCATTACTGCCCAGGGTTTTTCAATTTTTTATTTCTAATTCCTGGGAGGGTTTGGTTTCTTTTCCCCCATGTATTTGGTCCAGGGTCTCACTATGCAGCTCACTCACTGATCCTCCTGTTTCCAGCCTCCCCAGTGCTGGGATTATAGGCGTGTGCCACCAAGCCCAGTCTCCTGGGAGGTCTTTTGTTATGAGCTGGGTAAGGAGTGAAAGGTGCTAAAACACACATTCATTAGTTAGCTGTAGTCTTAAGACACCAAAGTGCCTGGCCTGTTTTATCCTCAGAAAATTGGCCTAGGGGCTGGTGAGATGGTTCAGTAGTCTAAAGCACCTACTTAGAACAAGCTAAGCCAAGCAAAGCACAGGGACCTCGGTTCAATCCCCAGCACCACATGCCAGCCTGCCCGCCCCCTGGTGGGCTGAGCTGGCCACACACAATAAATAAATAAATAAATAAATAAATAAATAAAATAATTATTTAAAAAAAAATTGGCCTTGTATACTATTAACCTTTGTGCCATAAAATTTGAACCACAAATAGTACTATTTTCACCATCTATTTGAAGTCAGGTGTACTTAATCTCAGCACTTGGGAGGCTGAAGCAGGAAGATGACCTGAACAGTGATTTCCAGGTCAGCCTGAAGTACATCCTCAGACCTTGGCTCAAAAAGCTAGGCTGTTTGGTTTTACCACTTTCTAAGGCAGTGACATTTTGTTGGTGCCCATTTATTGGATGTCACATCCCTACTGATACACTATTTTGAGGCTTCCATCCAACTGCTATTTTAAAACTGTTCCCAGCCATTATTTTGTTTGTTTATTTTTATATGTATTCGGTTGTTGCAGGTTCTCACCAGGCTGCTCGGACTCATGGTGATCTGCTTTCAGCCTCCCCTGCGCTGGGATTACAGGCATGGGCCGCTATGCCCTGGGGGCGGGGCTGGCACAGCATGTGGTGCTGGGGATCAAACCACGGTCCCTGTGCTTTGCCTAAGCAGGCGCTTTAGTCCACTGAGCTATTTCGCCGGCCCTCCCATAAATAGTTTTCCTATAAAATCTCAGTCACATTTTATAGGTTAGTTACAAGCACATATAATTTCCTAAACAAAAAACAACTTTAAATATCATTATGAAGCCCCAGTTATATCACACACACACACATTACCCTAGACCAGGCCCTTCCTTCATAAAACTGAAACAGGAGAAGCGGTCAGGGTGAGATTTAGGGGAGAACAGAAGCTCTACTATGGATGTGTCCCCAAATCCTAGTCACCTGTACCTTGTGACATTTAAACACATCTAAAGCTGTTTCTCCTTAAAGATTAATGGCACTAAACAAATTCTTACTAGGAGGACACTAATTTTACATATAAGTAGTCCCTCTCCTTGCAGCTTTCCCGCAATCCCTACACTGGGAGTGAGGTTTGGAGACCATCCTTCCCCGCTGGAGGCTTAGAGTTGAGTGGCCTGTGGCATGAAGTTGTTATGCAAGAGGTGCCTCTGGCATGAAGGCCACCAACTCTCCTTCCTCCTGGGCGGCCGTGTTCTCTGCCAGCTTGGCTGTGGAGACAGAGCTCCGAGTGTCTACACTGCACAACCTTCGAAGTCCTTGCAGCCAGCACCCCACCACAGTCTGTTGCTTGGCTCCACGGGTCTGTTCTCCCCACCCCTTGGCCTTCCCTTGGGTTTCTAGCAGGACAGTGACGCATTTGTTTTAGTCCCCTTTCTGCTACCACAGCTCAGGCCTTTAGTTTTCTGAGGCAATCCTTGCAAAACCTTCAGTGCAAAGTAGACTGAAACAGGAGCCAAGAAGGCAGCTGGAAAGTGCCCAGATTCAGCCATTGCGGCTGAGGCCACTGCCTTGGGCATCCATGACCTGCATGGCAAAGCAGGTGCCCTGGAGGCTGTCTCGGGACTGGTCAGCCTCAGCTTGCTCCTAGAAGCCTCAGCTTGAGCCTCGCTCTGGACGGCAGGTGAAGGAATCAGCTGCCCTGTTCCCACCTATTAAAGCGGCACAGAATTTTTTAAAGAAATGGAGCTGGTTCCCTGGGTTGTATCCAGGGGTTTGCTTTGAGAAGGACTTTGACTTTTTAGGGGGAAGGCAAAGACAAGATCCAGTGAAATCTGGCCTGGGAATGCACCGAGAACTAAGATGGCAAGCAACTAACTCGCAATCAAGCTTTCAGTGAGTACAGTGGTCCCGAGGTGTCTGAGGGACTGGTCCCAAGCCCCCAATCCACGGATGCGCTAGTCCCTTCTAAATAACGGCAGAGGATGTGCATATGCCCTCTTCTCATCCTCAGGGTATATGTTAATCCCAAGTTTACTTATAATACTTGATAAAATGTAAATGTTATATAAGTAAACTGTTTTTAGGATCTAATAATGAGAGAAAATGTGCATATATGTTCAGTAAATGGAACTTTCAGTTCTTCAAATATTTTTGGTTTGCTGCTGAATCTCTAGGTGCAGAAACCGCGGGTACAAAGGATGGACTGTACTTACTAAATGTCCACAGCACGCCTGGCACTTTGCCTGGTGAAGTAGAACACAAAAGCAGAAAAATAGCTGCCTTTATGTAGAGTTCATAATGAGGAGAGAAAAACTGCGAGTTGCAGAAAATCTAGGATACAGTAAGATGCAAGAAAAAATAGTGTGTAAAATGATATATTAAGGAATGATTATTGTCCCTTCTAATCAATCTAATTGGGCAGAGCTTACTGCACAAGCCAGATAGACAGTGTTCCGTTGGGAACTGTCGCTTCTTTTCTCTCTCCTTTTTTTTTTCTTTTGCAGCACTGAGGATCAATCTTGGGACCTTGCTCTTGCCAAGTGCTTATGCCTCTGAGCTCTCTCCCTGGCTCAGGGACTGTCATTTCATAGCTCATTCCAGCGGCACTCTTAACACTTACTCTGGTTTTTGTTTTGTTTTGTTTTTGGTCTTTCTGAGACAGGGTTTCACTATGCAGTTCAGGCTGGCCTTGAACCCACTTTGTAGCCCAGGCTGGCTTTGAACTTGCAGCAATCCTCCTGCCTCAGCCTCGTGAGTCCTGGGATTACAGGTGTGCACATAAGGTAACCGGGCTGGGGATAACCTAAAATGATAACAGTTCAAAAAATTTAGCTACTATCAATTACGAAGCCCAGGACAGTACTAACGGAACATCTCCTGGACACTTGGCATAGATCTGCAGAACCAGAGAATTGACAGTGGTTCCTATTCCCTTAACACTTTGTGATTGTGTGATCTATTGTTGTTGTCAAAATGTAGTCCTGGGGGCTGGTGAGATGGCTCAGTGGTCTAAAGCACCTACTTAGAACAAGCTTGGCAAAGCACAGGGACCACGGTTCAATCCCCCAGCACCACATGCCAGCCAGCCCCGCCCCCTGGTGGGCTGAGCTGGACACACACACACACACACACACAAATAAATTTTAAAAAAAAATGTAGTCCTGGGGCCAGCCAGAGAGTTCAGTGGATTAAAGCGCCTGCTTAGGCAGACACAGGGGCCAGGGGTTCGATCCCCGCCTGCCATGCCGGCCCCGCCCCCAGGGTGCACTGAGATGGTGATTGAGACTGGGCGTGGTGGTGTGCCCCTGTAATCCCAGTGCTTGGGAAGCTGAAGACAGAAGGATGCCTACGAGTCCAATCTACATAGTGAGACCCTGTACACCCTGTACTAAACACATTTTTTTTTAATGTCCTGATCTGCAGCATTAACATCATGTTGGAGTTTCTTAGAAATAAACATTCTTGAGCTGGCCAAGGTGGTGCACAGCTGTAATCCCAGCACCCTGGAGGCTGAGGCAGGAGGACTGGAAGTTCGAAGCCAGCCTGAGCTGCACAGCGAGTTCAAGGCCAGCCTGAACTGTCTTATCCCCATCCCCATGCACCTTATGACAGCCCTCACACCTGCTCGAGCAGACACGTAGGCACTTGTGACAAGCCCTTCGGTGGTTCCAACGAGCCCTACAGTTTGAGAACATAGACCCGGGCGATGGCCTGGCATTTGTGCTCAGTCCTTAGACCGGACCCGAGCCAAGTAGCTCCCTGAAGCCTGACAGCTCTGCGCCTGATGAACTAGGCCCCTCACCCCACACTGTGGTTAACATGAGTAAAGGGAACGGGGGTCCTTTTACTCCCACCTGGGGGAGGAGCGCAGCACAAGAATGGCTGCAAAATCGAGAGGTCTCCTCCTCCGGCCTCCACCCCTCCGACCTGCCTCCCATCCTACCCCAGCTGGGTGCTCCCACTTTGCCCTGCACAGCCCCCGCCCCCAGGTCAGCTTTCTGTAGCCAGGCGCTGCACTGCCAGAGGTTTTTGCCACCAAGTTTCTGTCGGCAGCAGCCACCATCCCGTGCTGCCTGACAACCTGGCCCTTACGCCTGGGCCGACTCCCCCAGGTGTGGTGCAGTTCAGGCAATGAATTTTCAATGAGTTCATGTTTGTCTCTGCCCTGTCCTAACCAGCCAGTGACTGTCAATCTAGACTGCCTGTTAAGGGTTGTCTTGGCTTAAAAAAAAAAAAAAAGCCACCTGATGATCTGTGGTTGTTGTAGTCCATCAGAGGCAACAAGATTTTTTTTAAAGCTTCCCAGGTAAATTATTATTTTATCTTGATAAAGTCTTATTTTATCAAGATTATAAACTATTAGCCGGTCATGGTGTCACATGCCTGTAATCCCAGCATTCAGGTGCTGGGGAGATAGATCGGCAGTCTACACATCTGCCTGGCAAGCACAAGGACCTGGGTTCAATTGCCGGTACTGTATGCTGTGCTGGCCCCCCACCATGCATGCCACTGAAACCAGGCATGGTGCCGCACACCTGTAACCCCAGTGCTGGGGAGGCTGAGACAGGAGGATCACTATGAGTCGGAGAGAGACCCTGCACCAGATAAATAAGTAAATAATCAATTAATTAATTTTTTTTTAAAAATCCAAGCCCTCAGTAGGCTGAAGCTGGAGGATCATTACAAGCTCAAGACCAGCCTGAGCTATTGGGCCTGGGAGATAGCTCAGTTTCATAAGAACCTGCCTGGCAAGGGGCTGGTGAGATGGCTCAGTGGTCTAAAGTACCTACTTAGAACAAGCTAAGCTAAGCAAAGCACAGGGACCACGGTTCATTCCCCCAGCACCACATGCCAGCCAGCCCTGCCCCCTGGTGGGCTGAGCTGGCCACACACACACACACACACACACACACACACTAGATAAATAAATAAATTTAAAAAAAAAGAACCTGCCTGGCAAAGGCAAGGTCCTGATTTCAATCCTTGGTACCACCAGAAAAAAACAAGCCTGGGCTACAAGTGAAGTCAAGACCATCCTGAATTGCGTAGGGAGACCTTGTCTCATAAGACAAAAGAAAAAAAGAAGAGGAAGAAGATTGTAAACTACTGTCCAGCACAGCACCTCAGAACCTCACCCGAGTGCCTTGTCGTGGGACTGGGGAGGGTCTGAGCCTTTACATTTCTAAATTTTTTTTTTATTTATGTGTGTGTGTGTGTGTGTGTGACCAGCTCAGCCCACCAGGGGGCGGGGCTGGCTGGTGGTGCTGGGGATTGAACCGCCGTCCCTGGGCTTTGCTAAGCTTATTCTAAGTAGGTGCTTTAGACCACTGAGCCGTCTCACCAGCCCTGCCTTTACATTTCTAATAGCTGCCTAAAGATGGTCCCCACGGGACCACTGAGTAGGAAACCTGTGCGATTTAATGAGGGAGGCCGTTTACTATAGGATTCTCTCATATGCTCTTCCACATCTTAACTCTTTAAATTTTTCTACCTTTCAAGATCTCCTAGCCTGGTGTGGTGATGTACACTTACAGTTCTGGCACTCAGGAGGCTGAGGCAGGAGGATTGCCATGAGTTCTAGGCCCACCTGAGCTACTACATAGTGAGTTCAAGGACAGCCTGAACTGCACAGTGAGGCCCTGATCTCAAAAGAATAACAAAAACAAAACAAAACTTCCTGCCAGTAACAGTGACCCCGCTTTCACCAAAGCTGATGCATTCTTGTGCTTCGGACTCCAGTCCACCGTGTGGAGCCCGGGGCATTTCACACTGAGCCACGTCTGCAGTCCCTTTCATTTTTTACTCTGAGGCAGGATCGTCACAAGTCACTGAGTTGTTCAGGTGGGACTTGAAGTTGCAACCCTCCTGTGCCAGCCTCCAGCGTGCTGGGATCCCGCCCCGTGTGTGTGCTCCCTTCACCGGTCTGCATTCTCCTTTTCCACATTCCTCCTAGACTTGCCACCTGCGTGTTCTGTTGCCAGTGGGCTGTGAGTTAGTTTTGTCTGCTACTGTTTGAATTCGTTTAGGTTCTGGGGATCCCAAGGCCAAGGCCAACGCTGAGGTGGGGCATTGCTTCAAGCTTGAGGCCCGCCTAGAATACATAGTGAGTTCAGGGGCAGCCCGACTGATACAGCAAGACCCTGCCTCAAAAAGGAGTGGGGTGAGGGGCCGGGGAGATAGCTCAGTGGAATAAGCGCTTGCCTGGCAAGTACAAGGGCCTGAGTTCAATCCCCGGTTCCTGAAAAAAAAAAAAAAAAAAGGAGTGGGGTATGCTTAATTCAGAGGTACAGCACCCTGAATGTGATCCCTTGCACTGCCAAAAAGAGTCCTTTCTTGACTTTAACACTTTTTTTTTTTCCAGAACTGGGGATTGAACTCAGGACCTTGCGCCTGCCAGACAAGCACTTATTCTACTGAGCTGTCTCCTGGCCCTAAAATTTTTATTAATGTTGGTGACTCCTGTCTCCTTCCTGTGCCACCTGTTTAAATTTAAATGTGACCCCTTAATCTCACAGCTCACCTTGTTATTTCTTTTCTGGATGGTAGCACATGTGGTAGGCATACATGGCTCCACCAGTGGGGCCATAGGCCTCCAGCCCCTTTGATGATGGCAGTCAAATGTGCAAAAGATAGAATTTCCCATTTTATTCCCAAAGATAGAATTGGCATTTCAGGGGCATTTAGTACACTCATCTTGGGCGACCGTCTCCACGTCCGGATCCACAATGCTTTTGTGGTCTCCAGCTGCAAATGTACCCATTTAAAACCGACTCCTCCTGCTCCCCCTTCCCAGAGGCTGATAACCTTTCCTCCGCTTCCTGTCTCTGAGGTTGGCTATTGGGCACGTCTCCTTCGGTGGAGTCGGGCCTCGCACAGTGTCGTTCAGGTTCATTCCTGTCGCAGCCTGTGGCACAGCTCCCTCTCTGGCTAAGGCTGAGTAACAGCTCCTGGCATGACACGGGTGACTTCCGGTTTTCCGGAATAGAATAATGCTACCGTGAGCATGAGTGTGCGAAGATCTACTCCAGACACTCAGTTCTCTGTGTTCGGTTCTGTTGGGTCTGGACTCAGCGGGAGGATCGCGGGACCGCGTGGCAGTTCGCGGTTTAATTTTTGCGGAGCTGCCCGCTCCACCGCCTTCCCCAGCAGCTGCACCATCTCACAGGCCCGCCCACCACGCTCAAGGCTTCCCACCTTTCCACATCCACATCAGCTGTGTGGGTTTCACTGTCACCGTGTCAAGGGGCAGGAAAAGGCCCTGCTCTTTCTTGTGCACCGTCAGCCCCTCTTCCACAACGGCCACTTTAAACTCAGGTCAGCAGCCAAGCCCCTCCCACCTTCCTGCTGTCCCCCTGGGTGGTCCACCACGCCCACCCACCAGCGTTTTCGTCTGTTCCCCGCGTCTGAACTACGCTCACATTTTCTCTCACTTACATTACTGTCCTCTCCCTGTCCTGTCATTCTGAGTCAGCTTTCCGTGGCCCACCAGAGAGAGAGGAAACCGGCCAGCGGCGGCCGCCTCCCACTGGCCTGGCACGGGACCAAGTGGCCTGTGCGCCAGGCTCGGTGCTGTCCGGCAGATAACAGGCAGGCTCTGAGGGCAATGCTGAGGTCACAGCCAGTAAGCGGCGCAGCAGGGTTCCCAGCAGTTCACCCGCGGTCACTGAATGCTCTGCGCAAACCTAGCCTGAAGCATGCGCCTTAGGGGACCACCCGCTCAGGCTTCCTTCCTGTCCCTCTCTTGGACAGCTTTCTTTCCCTCAAGAAATATGTTCTGCTCATTAAAAAAAAAAAAAAAAAAAAAAAAAAGCATGTGCTTTAGCAGAGGAAAGCACCCAGGGAGTGGCTTGCCTGAGGGAGACCCAGGGGCTGGGCCAGGGGTCTGGACCTGGCTCTCTGACCCTGACATCCATCCCAGGCCAACCCCCATCTCTCCCTAATCCTGGGCCGGCCTTGCTTCCCCCCCCCCCCTTCACACCTTGCCCCAGATTAAATGTTTTGGGTTTTTGGGGGTTTTTTTTGTATTTTAGGGAAGGGACTAGAGGGTGTTCAGGGTCTCACTACTAGATCGGACTCGTAGTGATCTGCCTGTTTATGCCTCCCAAGAGCTGGGATTACAGGCCGGTCCACTCATTGACATTTTAGCCAGCCTTCCTGCCCCAAATCAGTGGCCACTTTCTCCGTGAAACCCGTAGTTCCGCCCACCGGAACGAACCCTGTGCCCATCTCAGCTCCTGCAGCCCTGACTTCACAGCTCTCTAGTGGCATACAGAACGCAGCCCTCCCCCAGCTGAGCCTGAAGGAACAGAACCTGTCTGCCTACAGGGAGAGCGAGCCTGCAAGGTCCGCTAGCTGCAATTTAGAAGGTGTGAGGCCCAGGATAGAGCTCAGCAGCACAGCGCCTGCCTGGCGAGCACAAGGTCCTGAGTTAGATTCCCAGTACCTAACAAATTAAATAAAAAATAAAAAGTGTGGGAGCCAGGGTGCTGCTGGGGGGTCGGCGGTAGCGCTTGTCTAGCATGTGCAAGCCTCGGGTTCCACCCCCAGCAGTAGGGGAAAGAAACAAGTAAGACCCAGGGGCCAGCCAAAAGGAGCTCGGGCACCAAGCGTTCCACAGTGTTTCCACTGCACTGATTCCGGTTTGTTTGTCCACCTCCCTGGCTCCCAGGGCCCTGAGTGGGAGGAGAGGCTTCCCAGGCCAGCTCACTTCCAGCCTGAACTTTGAAAGCTGCACTAGCAACCAAGTTAAACAGCCACCTTGCTTGTGGCTTGGGAGTGTGGGTTTAGGGGTGGAGAGCCTCTTTGCCATTTGATTCAGCACAGCCTGTTGAAGGTTTAGCGAGGGCGGAGAGCGCTTAGTAATTACCAAGGCCAACCAGCCCCACCTGGCCAGTGTCCTCCTGAACCTGCTCTTCCCTGTAGCGCAGTAACCTGCGCTCTGGCTTGAGTTCCAGAGGAGGCAGAAGTGTCTTCCTAGAGGCAGGTAAGTGTTGGTCTTGTCTGCGTGTCAAACTCAGAGTTGGTAGAAAGACTCCTAGCCGATAAATACTCTGGCAGCTCCTGTTTTCTTCAGTTACCCAGAGCCAGAAGGGAGGACATGGCTGCTGCCTGGCTCCCAGCCATGTCAGGCAAGCTCTAGGCCCTGAGGGAGATAATGTCCCTGCCACTGAATCCAGAAAATGCTGCAGGCTGTTAGCATGAGGACCACCCCAGGAGCGCTATCTTGCTCTGCTAGCCCTGGGTGATGTAGCTCAGGGCATGGGCTTCCTCCCTCAGACCCCTGGCTCAGGTCTCATAATGTAAAGAAACAGGATACTGGGCTGGCCAGACAGCTCAGCAGACTAAGCACCTGCTTAGACAAGCATAGGGATAGGGGTTCAATGCCCCAGGCACACTGACCTGGCCACTGAGACTGGACGTGGGATGTGTAAACCTCAGCATTGGGGAGGCTGAAAACAGGAGGATCACTACAAGTCTGATCTGTGTAGTGAGACCCTGTACTAGATACATAAAAATAAATAAGTAAATAGAAACTGAATAGTCTTAGCTGTCCTATGCTAGGACTGTCAAATCCCAAGTGACCATTGCCCTCGTGGGTCACCGACGGAGCACTATCTGTTGGCTACCTCTGTGCACTGGAGCCTTGAGATACAGCGCTAAGACCATCTTGGCTGTCCAGTAGCTTCTCACGTAGACGGGACATGGGTTACTGCAAGGCCACACCATGGTCTGTGTGGTCAGAAGGCAGCAGGTCCATGGCTGAGCACTTCAGAGAGCCACACAGGACCGAGTGACATCCGTGTGGAAGCCCGGAGAACAACCCGGAATGCACCAAAGGTCGATGGGCAAAGGGACAGACAGCATGTGCAGGACTTAAGTATGCGACTGTGTGGTGGCTCTGGGTGTTGGGGCAGGGAGGGAATGGAACCCAGCCTTAGAGCCTGGCAGGGCAGCGCGGTATCCGCCCACTCCCTTGCTATCCTGGAGGGAGAGGAGAGCCAGGCAGGTGAGCAGCGACACCTGAGGCTGGGCCCAAGATTTGCAGCACTGACTCATTTTCCAGACTTATCACAGACCAGCCAGAGCCCCAGGCCCTTAAGAGGCAGTGCCACAGGAGGAGCACAGTGACCGCCGAGCAGGGAGGACCCTGGGCAGTGACACACAGAGCAGAAGGCATGGCATGCAGGGCTCACCCAGGGGGCTCCCAGTGAGCCAGGATGTGTGGAGAGAGAGCCTGAGGAGTCACAGAGGTCAAGGGCAAGGGACCTCTTAAGACGAGGGCCAAGGCCCTACACTGCCCCAGCAGGGGTTGGAGAGCTGCTGGCCTGCCTTGGCCCCTGCACTCACCAACTGGGGCTGCTTCTCTAGGTAGCGCGCCTCGCTCCAGACATGCTTCGGAGACTTTGTATGGCGGGAGTCACTGCGCCTGCCCGTGTGGCACAGGTACCCATAAGCAGGACTCCGAACCTGCAGGCAGAGTGAGAAAACACTGGATGCTTTGAGAAGGAGGGAGCAGGAGGCCGAGTGCAGTCTAAGCACCAGGCTTCTGGAAGAATGGTCCGGGAAGAAGGCTGAGAGGCTGAGAGGCTCAGGGGTCAGGTGGGTGGGAAGGGCTGGAGGAGGCAGAGCAGCAGGAGGCTACTGGGCCTGCTGGCAGCCTGAGGGGACCAGGTGGGCTCTGGAGCTGGGACCTGGCCAGGAGAGGCAGAACCAGAGGAGAGTCCAGAATGGAGGCTCCCTGCAGAGAAAGAGCTGCCCAGGCCTCCTGCCCACCCCTGCCACGCTCACCTGTGAAGCTTTTATTTGATGTTTAATTTGTAGTGCCAGGGAGGGGACCTCCTAGGCAAGCCTGCTGCCCAAAGCAGCAGCCAAGCGCTGCGTCATGGTAGAAGCCCATTCCTGTCAGTGCTGGAACCCTTGGATTGCAGCTCTCTGGGGAGACTGATCTTGTGTTAGTCCCCAGCCATGTCCCTGCTGCCTAGACTGCACTTGGCACTTCGCAGGCACTCGACAGCTAGTTTACGGAATGGCCATCACTCAGGCCTACAGATTGCTGGACAGGGATGGCCACGTTGGACCCTGTGGCCACATGAGAGATGACCCTGGAATCATGGCTCCTTCTAAAGTGCAGTGGAGGGGCAGGGGAGATAACTCAGTGGAATAAGTGCTTGCCAGGCACCCTGGTAGCACCCAAAAAAAAAAAAAAGTGCTTTGGAAGCCTGGCATGGTGGCGTGCGCCTGTAACGCCAGCACTTACCGGGCTGGGGGCAAAGGCCTTAAGTTCAATCCTCAGTATGACAAAACAAAACAAGCCAAAAAACCAATCAAAATCAGACCAAGCTGGGCGTAGTGGCACATGCCTGTGATGTCAGCTACTCGGGCGACTGCAGTAAAAAGATCCTGAATTCCAGGCCAGCGTGGGGTACATAGACCCGGTAACCAAGCCACACAGAAGCCGGGGCTGGTGATCACTTTCTCCTCGCTGTCACTGATGCATTCACTGGTGCCACAGACATTGTCAGCTCTTAGCCTCTGTACACCTGCAGCTGCTAGCAGCAGCTTCCAGCACCCAGATTCCCCATGGCATGCTTAAACTCAGGGGCATGCCCACCGCCACACACAGGTGCTCCTGAGCGTTGGCGGTGCTGTGGAGGGCCTGCGGTGGGATGGCCCTGAGTTCATAGATTTCTCTTCAACCTCCCTATGCCGGTAGCCAGGAAACCACAGGTCCTAGTGTAGAAAACTTTCCCTGAAGATAAACAGAGGGAGCTGAGCGTGCTGGCGTAGGCCTGCAATCCCAGCACTCAGGAGGCTGAGGTGCGGGCACTGCCAAGAGTTTGAGGCCAGCCTGGGCTACACAGTGAGTTTGGGGCCCAACCCAACTCCATGGAGAGACCCTGCCTCAAGAATGAATATATAGGGCCGGGGAGATGGCTCAGTGGAATAAGCACTTCCCTGGCAAGCACAAGGGCCTGAGTTCAATCCCCGGTTCTGGAAAAAAAAAAAA
>NW_004524680.1:174438-180232 GCF_000260255.1 Octodon degus | reverse complement strand
AAAAAAAAAAAAAAAAGAAAGAAAAAGAAAAAAGAAAGAAAATAACACATATGTACATACAGGAAATCTGCAAGAGCAGCTGAAGTATTCTCATTTATTTGAGTCTGACTTCAAATACAAAGGATTTGTCTCCCCCCTTACCCCCACCCCCACCCCTGTGCAGTGCTGGGAAAACACATTCTAGGCAGGGGCGTTACCCCTAGCTTCACTCTCATCCTCCTCTCTATTTATTTATTGGTCTTTTTGAGACAGGGTCTCACTATGCAGCTCAGACTGGCCTTGAACTCACTTTGTAGCCCAGGCTGGTCTCAAACTCTTCAACAATCCTCCCGCCTCAGCCTCCCAAGTGTTGGAATTACAAGCATGCACCACCATACCTGGCTCAATTATTTATTTAGGGTCCTGGGGCTTGAACTCGTGGGCCACATCCCTGCTCACAACTCTCAGCTGCTTCTCTTTTTATTCTCAGAATAAAAAAGTCAGAGGCCAGCCAGCTGGAGTGCACACCTGTCATCCGGGTTACCTGGGAGGCTGAGGCAGGAGGATTGAAATTCCCAGGCCAGCCTGAAAATCTCAGTGAGACCCTGTCTCTGAATACAATTTAGTTTTTTGGGTTTTTTGTTGTTGCTTTCAATTTCCTTTTTTTGTTGTGGGCGGGGGACAGTTTGGAGACAGGATCTTGCTATGTAGTTCAGGCTGGTTTTGAACTCACCATGTAGCTCAGGTTGGCCTCCAATTTATGGCAGTCCTCCTGCATCAGCCTCCTGAGTGTGAGGATTATAGGTATGTGCCACCACACCCATCTCAGAGTAAAAGAAAGGCTGGGGTGTAGTTCCATGGTGGAGCCTTTCCTGGTGTACAAGAGCCCCTCAGTATAACCAAAAAAAAAAAAAAAAAAAAAAAAGTGAGAGACCTCAGAGACCATGCCTGTGGCTTCCCGGGCTCCTTGGGGCTCAGCCCCATGCTTGCTCTGCTTCCTTGGTTTTGTCAGTGCTAGGATGAACCAACCGCAGGCCCACCCCCGCCCGACGCCTCTGTGGCTTGCACTCCCTTCCCTGGGTCACCTGCGCCCATGGTGAACCCTTGGTCAAGTCTCAGCAGGCATTTCCTGCACCAGAGTCGCTTCAGGATTGCTTTCTCCTTAGCATTTCTCAGCCCCTGGCATCGGGCTTCATGCATCTTGTCTATAATCATCTCCTCTAGCATTTAGGCCCTGAGAGCGGGCCCCGGAGTCTCTTGGTCACTAATACCTGGCATTCAATAAAGCTTTGTGGTGCTGGGGAGTGGCCCCAGGGACCATGCACATGGGTCTCAGCCTTCTCCTTCCTCCTCCTCTCTCCCTCTCTGATCCCCAAAGCCCAAAGCTTGAGGAAGGGTGAAAACCAGAGCCAGCTGGTGCCTCAGCTCACGACTGTCCATTGTCCTGTAGGTGTCACCTCTTCCTGCCCACCAGCCAGGGCAGCCACTGCCCCTGTGGAGCCATCAGCCCTGTGTCCTGTGAAGTCCACTGTGTCCAGTGGCCTCTAACTCCTGCAAGATGTCCAGCCAGGATTTAAGGTAGGCACTGGGGTGGCTGGGGTGGAGAAGACCTGCTCAACATCACTGGATCCTGAATATGGTGGTGGTGGTGCATGCCTGTAGGCTCCAAACTAGGAGACTGAGGCAGGAGGATCACTAGGAGTCCGAGGCCAGCCTGGGCTGTACAGTGAGGATGCCCTGCCTCAAACAAACAGATAAACAAAAAAACCAGGTCCTGAAGAATAAGCTGAATTGGAGGGGAAAACAAGTGAGCCCTGTTGCACCAAGTTTATGTATGTAGTTTCCCCATAACACACATACACACATGCACACACACATATGCACATGCACGCACATACACATGCACATACACAAATGCATGCATGAGGTCAGGCGTGATGGTACATGCCTGTAATCCCAGGAGGCTGAGGCAGGAGGCTGTGAGTTCCCAGCCTGGGTTACAAAGTGAGTTCAGAACCACCCTGAACCCACCTAGGGAGACTCTGTCTCAAAAAAGTAAATAAATGAAACAAACTGTGTGTGTGTGTGTGTGCGCGCGCGCGCATATGTGCATGTGTGTGATATTGTGAAATGTAGTTGGTAACTGGATGCATTTCCTGACTACAGAATTTACGTCCCAATCCTATTTGTCATCACAAAGTTTCCTGTTTGCTTGTCACGGCTCCTTTGCAAGGACGCATATGTCACCTCCTTTACGCTAGCAGACGCCCTGTCTCCACATATTTTCCCACACCTGCCTCTGGCCTGCTAGATAAGGAAAGTGTACTAGGTTTTAAGGAGACTGAGAAATTTCTTTTGTCTCTATTGTTGTCCTGTGCTTGACAAGGATTAGGGGCCAGTTTATCTAGCTTTACTTTGGTTAGAATTAGATAATCTCAGGGCTGCCCCAGGACATGCTGAGCATGCCAGTAATCCCCGCACTGGGGAGGCTGAAAACAGGAGGATGACTATAAGCCCGAGCTGCGTAGTGAGACCCTGTACCAAATACATAACTGCGGAAAAAAAGAATTAGGTCCTCTCAGCCTGCCCAGCTGGGGGATGCGCGGCACTAATACGCCTTCACCACTGCCAGCCATGATGCCCACCGCCGTGATTATTTTCCTTCATGGATTGGGGGGTACTGGACACAATGGGCAGAAGCCTTTGCCAGTATCAGAACTTCACATAGCAAATATATCTGCCCACACGTGTAATCAATTTAAGAACAAAGATTAGTGGACTTCATAAAAACTACAGTAGTCTTCTATTTATTTTTTGGATTTTTTTATTGGTACATTTTATATATACATAGTGATAGCATTCACCATAGGGGAATTGTATCTTGCTTCAAACAATAGTTTCAGGGCTAGTGAGACGGCTCAGTGGTCTAAAGCACCTACTTAGAACAAGCTTAGCAAAGCTTGGGGACCGGGGTTCAATCCCCCAGCACCACATGCCAGCCAGCCCCGCCCCCTGGTGGACTGAGCTGGCCACACACACACACACACACACACACACATAAATAAAATTAAACAAAAAACAAAAAACAATAGTTTCAAGTAAAGATGGAATAAGGATTTTTTTTTTTTTTTTTTTTTTTTTTTCTGCTCTGAAAGCTGGCTGGAGTTGTGGGAATCAAACCACAGCAACCTGAGCCTGACTGCTTTGTCGAAGCAGCCACTTAAAGAACTGAGCTAAAGGGCAGGGCCCTTCAAAAGTCATTTTAGGAAGCTGATGCTTTTCAAAATAAATTAAAGGAAGACTGTCCTATAATCTTACCAGGGGTCTTCCCTTTTGTCTTCACACAAAAGGGATATAAACTCTTGAGACAATGCCTCTCACAGAACCAGTTCATCCACCTAGCGTGGGTGTATTTATGATGTAATGGTGTATTTGTGAGCCCTGCCTGTGAGTCGAATGACGATGAAGACATTGTGTCACACATCGCTGATAGAACGGGCTGAGGTGGAACCGAGCTCTCTTCGAGCATGTTTTAAGGCAGGCTAAGGGCACTGCAGATCCGTGAAATGCATTGGAAGGCTAAAGACAGTTATAACTGTGGAAACGGTTTGTGGAACTCTCCTCCCACATGCAGTTACCGAATTGTGGAGTATTCCTTTGTTTCCTTTGCTCAAAGCATTGAAGGAGGACATCAGACACTGTTCAGCGAGCCAGGGGCAATGACATCCTAAACCTGCGCTGGCCTACACCTTCGCTTTTACTGCCTCCCCCTTATTCAAAATGTGCTTTTTTCCTCCTGAAAAGCTAGATGTGAACATCCCTGCGGAAGCATCCTCTAGTAGCTTTAACCTAAATTCCTCAGATGTGATTACCCCATTTACAAAGAGCTCCCCTTTGCTCCCCGAACGGCTTTCTAAGGAGATAGCGCTCTAAAGTTAATGCGTGGCACAGCCCGACTGGACTTGGCCTGAACTTCCACTTTTGCAAGGCCAGATTTCGAGAGTCTTCTATTTAAATTGAAGAATTTTTTTAGAAATTGAAAATACTGTCCTCCTACAGGCCTGTTGTGCCTGTAATGTTAAATATGAACGTGGCCACGCGCTCTTGGCTGGGTGTCGCTGGGCTCTCACCAGCTGCTTAGGAGGATGAACTTGGAATTAAACAGGCAGCTGAAAAATCTCAAAGCTTTAGCAGATCAAGAGGTGAAAAATGGCGTTGCCTCCACCAGGGATATCTGGGGAGGATTTTCTCAGGGAGGAGCTCTGTCCTGTGCTGGGGAGATGGCTCAGTAGAATAAGCGCTTTCCTGGCAAGCACAAGGGCCTGCGTTCAATCTCTGGTTCTGCCAAAGAAAAAAGCTCTGTCCTTACACACCGCCCTCACCCCCGAGCAGAAGTTGGCCGGCCAGCGGCGCTTCCTCTCTGGGCTTCATTTCAACGGAGTCCTATCAGCTTGTTAACAAAGATATTTCTATTCTCCAGTGGCGTGGAGACGGCGACCCTTTGGGTGCCGTGATGTTTGGTTCCGTTACTGCTGAAAAACTAAAAACGTTGGTAAATCAGCCAATGTAACCTTCAAAACCTATGAAGGCATGGTGCACGGTTCCTGTCAGGCGGAAATGATGGGTATCAAGTAATCCATTGACAAACTACTACCTCCAGTTTTTGGGGGGTTTTTTAGTACAAGGGATTGAACTCAGGACCCTGCACTTGCCAGGCAGGCGCTTATTCCACTGAGCTATCTCCCCGGCCTACCTCCAGTTGATTGACATCACTGAGATTTCCAGATTAATAGTAAAAAGTTATTTGAAAGTAGAAGTATACCAGCAGTGCTGTAGTACACACTTTTCCCAAAGCCCAATCTTAAAACTTTTCATGTTTGCATTGTTAAAATGTTTTGCAAATACACATCAATTATATACAATAAAGAATGTTTCCTTGTGGGAAATTTATGATCTCTTAAGTTTCTTTTTTTCTTTTCTTTTTTTTTTTTTTGTGGAACCAGGGATTGAACTCAGGCCCTTGCACTTGCCAGGCAAGCGCTTATTCTACTGAGCCATCTCCCCGGCCCCCTCTTAAGTTTCTATACATGTCTTTGTATAATATGATCCAGAATATACTAGTATGAAAATATGTTGTATACTAGTATTAAAATAGCTAGGTTATTTTTCTGAAATATAATTCAGCAAAATAATAAAATACTGCAACCAGATTTTTTATTACATCATTTTAAAGTTACCAGTATACTAATAAAAAGTTGTTCAAGGGTTAGGGAAGTAGCCCAGTGGCACAGTGCCTGCTTAGCAAGCGCAAGGCCCAGAGTTCAATTTCCGGGTGCCCAAAAAGAAAATAGTTAAAAAAAAAAAAAAGATCAAATAAAATCCTTTTGAAAAAAACGGCCAGCCAGATAGCTCAGTGGACTAAAGCGCCTGCTTAGGCAGAGTGAAACAGCTGGGGCTCGATCCCCGGGCTGCTGTGCTGGCCCCGCCCCTGGGCGCACTGAGACAGTGATTGAGCCTGGGCATGGTGGCGTGGGCCTGTAACCCCAGCGTTTGGGGGCTGCAAACAGGAGGATCACTACAAGTCCGATCGACATAGTGAGACCCTGGATATCCTGTACACCTTGTCCTAAACACATAAAAAAGAAAATTGTTCAGGTAAAATGAACAGTTTAGGTATACATGATTTATGTGTGCAGCAACTTAGTCTGTGGATCTGTTCCAAAGTTGCTCAGTCACAGTGCAGTGTCTGTATTTTCTCTCTCTCTCTCTCTCTCTCTCTCTCTCTCTCTCTCTCTCTCTCTCTCTCTCTCTCTCT
>NW_004524680.1:169243-170561 GCF_000260255.1 Octodon degus | reverse complement strand
AAAAATAAATAAATAAATACTTGGGATAGCCAGATAGCTCAGCAGACTGAAGCACCTGCTTAGGTAGAGCGCAGAAGCGGGGGTTCAATCACAGGTGTGCTGTGCCCCGTCCCCACCCCCGGGGTACACTGAGACTGCAAAGGAGACTGGGCGTGGTGTCGAGCAGGTGCCTATAATCCCAGCACTTGGGAGGCTGTAACAAGGAGAATCGCTAGGAGTACAATCTATATAGTGAGACCCTGTAGACCCTGCACTAAGATACAAAAACAAATAGAAAAACCTAACCAAACAAAAAAAAGTCAAAATTTCCATATTAATAGTAAAAAATTATTTGAAAACAATTTTATTCATAATAAAGATTAACTAGAACCCTATATATAAGGTATAGTTACCATATAGCTGTTTTTTTTTTTTTTTTTAAATTTTTGCGGAACCAGGGGTTGAACTCAGGCCCTTGTGCTTGCCAAGCAAGGGTTTATTCTACTGAGCCATTTCTCCGGCCCCATATAGCTGTTTTGTTGTGTCTTTTTGAGACAGGGTCTTGCTATGCAGTTCAGGTTGGCCTTGAGCTCCCTGTGTAGCCAAGGCTGGTCTCAAACTCACAAAGATCCTCCTGCCTCAGCCTCCTGAGTTCTGGAATTGCAGGCATGCACCACCATACCCAGTTATTATGATATAGCTTAAAATGTAGCAAAAATGTATGCTTAATATTTCTGAACTGTGTTTAATTTTTCTGCTATATTTCAACTTACCAAAACAACGTTAAGAATGCATCTTTAGGGGCTGGAGAGATGGCTCAGTGGTCTAAAGCACCTACTTGGAACAAGCTTGGCAAAAGCACAGGGACCGCGGTTCAATCCTCCAGTACCACATGCCAGCCAGCCGCGCCCCCTGGTGGGCTGAGCTGGCCACACACATACATACATACACACACACACACACACACACACACTAAAATGTTAAAATAAAAAAAAAATTTAAAAAAAAAAAAAGAATGCATCTTTAAGGTTCTAATTGATCGTGGAAGTAATCTATTAATACACTACATAGGATATTTATAATGAAGCCATATGTTTATTTCTGCATTTAAAATTTTAAACAGCCAGGGAGATGGCTCAGTGGAATAAGCACTTCCCTGGCAAGCACATGGGCCTGAGTTCAATCCCTGGTTCTGCCAAAAAAAAAATTTAAACAATCATTTACTAAGTCATTCTGCTTTATCTTAAAGAACTACAGGGGGGGCTGGAGAGATGGCTCAGTGGTCTAAAGCACCTACTTGAAACAAGCTTGGCAAAGCACAGGGACCTCGGTTCGATCC
>NW_004524680.1:167902-168949 GCF_000260255.1 Octodon degus | reverse complement strand
ATCCCCCAGCACCACATGCCAGCCAGCCCCGCCCCCTGGTGGGCTGAGCTGGCCACCCCCCCCCCACAAATAAATAAATTAAATAAATAAATTTAAAAAAAAGAACTACAGGGACAACCCGCTCGGGCCCCCTTCCTTTCCCTCTCTTGGACAGGAGCTTTCTTTCCGCCCAATAAATATTTTCTGCTCATAACCTCCGTTTGTTCCTAAAATTCATTCTTAGGTTTCAGAGAACGTGAACTTGTCCCAGGTTCTTTCAGGTTGGTAGTTTCATTTCTTTCCCTTATATCATTTGGAGGCCATACGCTGAGATCACTTTTCCCCCATATCAATAGGAAAATGAATGCTTAATAAAACAGACTGAGACAAAAATAAGACTGCCTTGTGAACAAAAAAAATTAAAAAAAAAACTACAGACTTAGTTCAGATATATAAATCAAAAGATCTTATTGATAGCAAGAATCATTTTGTTGAAAAATTATATCATAATGTGGAACAGTATAAATTCATGATTTCTATCAATGTGAAATAAAATTTAATTTAAAAGAAGAATTAGAGCCCAGGGAGATAGCTCAGTAGAATAAGCGCTTGCGTGGCAAGCACAGGGTCCTGAGTTCAATCCCTGGTACTGGAAAAAAAAAAACAATTCGATAATCTCAGTGCTGGAAGCCTGCTTATCTGTGCTGCCTGGGGGCCTCACCCTCTGGTTACCAGGATAGCTTGGGAGTGGGAAAGGCAAGGACCCGCTCTGACGAACAGCACAGCAGGAGTCTCACGCAGATCTGCCAGGGCTGGAGCCCCACAGAAGGCCCGAGTGTCTAGGAGCTTTTGCACACGCGGCTGAAGGGAGAGGAGGAGTGGGAGACCCTGCTACGGGGCAGCGCCTTGGGGTGCAACTGGAGGCCTCTTCCCAGGACCGCGGGGTCCTGGGTGTGGTGGGCCCTTCTCCATGGCCCTGTCCCTGCCAACTGCCCCAGCCCGGGTCCCCTCACCGTGTCCCCTCCTCCCCATGGCCCTGCCAACTGTCCCAGCCCGGGTCCCCTCACC
>NW_004524680.1:166102-167653 GCF_000260255.1 Octodon degus | reverse complement strand
CAGCCCGGGTCCCCTCACCGTGTCCCCTCTTCCCCACGGCCCTGCCAACTGTCCCAGCCCGGGTCCCCTCACCGTGTCCCCTCCTCCCCACGGCCTAGCATCACAGCCAAACTCATCAACGGAGGCTTAGCGGGGCTCGTGGGAGTGACCTGTGTGTTCCCTGTGGACTTGGCCAAGACCCGGCTGCAGAATCAGCGTGGCACCGATGCATACCGGGGCATGTAGGTGAGGGGAGGCCCTGGGGAGGCTGGAAGGGTGGGCCTCAGGGCACCTCTGACGTCCTCTCCTGGCCTCTGCTCCTAGGACCGACTGCCTGATGAAGACGGTGCGAGCAGAGGGCTTCCTGGGCATGTACCGTGGTATGCTTCCCACAGGGCCTGGCTTGGGTCTGGGCAGTGGGTGGCAGGAGGCCTAGACCTTGGGGGCCTGCAGTACTGGGTACTGCTTGCTTCCACCCAGAGGGCTGCAGGGTCGAGGCCTGGGTGCTGCTGGGGCTGCTGAGCATGCCTACCCTGCTGGAGGAAAAGGCGGCTGTGTGCTGGTAAGATCTCTGCAGTCTCAGCATTTTGCTAAGTGCCTCAGACTGGCCTTGAACTTGTGATTCTCCTGCCTCAGCCTCCAGAGAGCTAAGATGACGGGCATGTGACAGAATACAAAGCTAGCTATGGGAGCGTGGTGGTGCATGCCTGCAATCCCAGTGCTGGGGAGGCTGAGACAGGAGGATCACTATGAGTCCGAACTGCGTAAGTGAAGCCTTTACCAAGTAAATAAAAACATAAAAAAAAAGCTAGTTATGGGAGGCTGAGGCCAGAGCATCCCAACCTCAAGGCTCGCCTGGGTTCTCAGCAAGACTGTCCCAAGAGAGGATCTCCCCATCTCTCTGCCCTCAATCCTCTCCATGTCCTAAGCAAAGCTCATCTGCTTTTATTTCTGCTTCTCTGCTGCACTGCCAGCAAAAACCCCTGACATTTTGGTGCCGTGACTCAGATCAGTGAGTTGTGCGGCTTGTGGGTTGGAGCTCCCCCACTGAGCCGCCTTCGCCTTCTGCCTCTGCTTCTGCCGCCTGCGGCTGCTACCTGACATCCAACACCGCCCATCTCAGTCCTCACTGGTGAGCCCAAGCTCATCTCTACAGGAGTCTTGTTCATTTTTTTTCTTTCTCGCATCTCGAAAATCGTGAGCTCACGACAGGACCCCTCTTCCACGTCTGTCTGAACCCCAGACATGACCTTTTGCTCATGGCAACTGCTAAAGCAGATGTGGCCTTCTCTCTTATACTCACTCTGGGTTAGAAAGTGACAGCCGACAGGGGTGATGTTGAGCTTTGTATTAATCTTTGCCTCACCCTAATTCGGTCATCGTGGGAAATATTCCTTCCCGTCCCCCAAAGCACACCCCACTGGGTTGTCTCCTAAAGAACCTCAGTGCCCTCAGACTTCGAGAATATCTCAAACCCAGATGACTAATTTTGTACTGCCAGATGGCTTGGCCACAATGTAAACTGAACAATGGCAGCCAATGGCCTCAAGAGGTAACTTTTTTTTTTTTTTT
>NW_004524680.1:154991-164550 GCF_000260255.1 Octodon degus | reverse complement strand
AAAAAAAAATACTGTTTCAGTAAAATAGGCCTTGGGGAGCTGTCCCTCAGAGAACTGTCCCTTGGGGGGAGCTGTCCCTCGGGAAGGACTACAGTGCTCACCTCTGTTCCTCGCCTTCAGGGGCTGCAGTGAACCTTAGCCTGGTCACCCCAGAGAAGGCCATCAAGCTGGCAGCCAACGACTTCTTCCGGGACCTGCTCATGGAAGATGGGTATGGCCAGGCTGCAGCAGGCCAGAGATCTTGCGCTGTGTGACTCCTGTGTTTTGGGAGAGGATAGAAAATATGCCTCAGTTTACCTGCCTGTACATGTTTAAAGACAGGTAGACGTAAAGGAAGAGAATGCGTGAGTGTAATTTGGGAGCTGGGCCAAGTCTGCAGGTGAGACTGCAGAAACACACAGTAGGCAGATTCATCCACTAGCTGGTGAATTTTTCATTCATCCCCTGCACATTTTCTAGCTCTATTTTCCCACTGCCCAGTGAGAGGACGTGAGGGGCTAGACAGAATCCGAGCCACACTGCCGGCAGCTGTGTCCCTCTGCCAGCAGCTGTGTCCCTCTGCCGTCACCGGCTTCCCACTTGTAAGCAGCTTCTGATTGACAATTAGCCTCAGGTCTTTAAAGAGACTGAGGGGGCTGGTGAGATGGCTCAGTGGTCTAAAGCACTTACTTAGAGCAAGCTTATAGCAAAGCACAGGGACCGCGGTTCAATCCCCCAGCACCACATGCCAGCCAGCCCCGCCCCCTGGTGGGCTGAGCTGGCCACACACACACATACACACAAATAAATTTAAAAAAAAAAATTATAAAGAGACTGAGGCTAAGTGCCAGCTGATTAGTGACCCAGCTGGGCAGGTGGCAGCCAGTGGTGATGGGGACAAGGTTCCCATTGGTAGAAAGCGAGGCTGCCTAAGAGGGTCCATGAGCCAGCAGGTGGCAAGGCTGGCGTGGCCCTGAAGGAGCCTTACGGTCCCACAGGAGGCAGCGGAACCTGAAGATGGAGATGCTAGCCGGATGCGGGGCTGGAATGTGCCAGGTGGTGGTCACCTGTCCCATGGAAATGCTCAAGATTCAGCTGCAGGATGCTGGACGCGTGGGTGAGGCCTACCCCAACCTCGCCTGTGGTCAGTAAAGACTAGAACAGGCCACCCCCAGCCTCCCGCCCGCCCTGCCCAGCCGATCCATCCTCCCTGTGGGTGGGTCGGGTCGGCTCCTCCGTCAGTGGGAGCCTTTAGCCTCTCAACTCTCCCAGGTCTAGGACAAGCAGCAGAAATGAGAACCGTTCAAGAGGGACAGAGAGTGCTTGCACGTGGCACCTCTGTTGCTGTTGCCTTGACATTTGTGCGGACTCCCTGAGCGCTCAAGTAGGGGCTGTGAGCTGCCCATGGCTTCTTCAGGCAGTAGATATTTCATGCTGTAGAAATTTGCTTTTAAGAGGGAAGGCATTAAAAGGGAGAAGAGGAACATTCCTATTTCTTTGGTTTTCCCTAGAAGAGGGGTTTGCCCCTTTCTTGGCCCTGATCCTCTCAGAAATAGAGAAGAAGGTACCAATGCGTGTAGAGAGGCCTCACCTCAGGGCGCCATCGGTCTCCATGGAATAGGCTCCTGGGGCCTGGCTTGGGGTGGGCCCCTCTGTTCCACTGCACCTTGCTCAGCTAGGTGGGCCAGCTCTGAAGCCCGTACCTTTCCTTCCCTCCCTCCATCCCTTCCTTCTTTTGTCTGTCTGTCTGCCTTCCTTCTTTTGTCTGTGTCTGTCTGTCTGCCTGACTGCCTGTGTCTCTCTGTTTCTTTCTTTCTTTTCCTTTTTTGGTAGAACCGGGGATTGAACTCAGGCCCTTGCGCTTGCCAGGGAAGCGCTTATTCCACTGAGCCACCTCCTCAGCCCCTTCCCTGTTTCTATCTACAAAGAGCAAGAGTCCTTAAGGGCAGCTTGTCCACCTGTGCAAAAAGCGCTAGTGCTCCTAAAACACCTTAGAGACATTTCCCCTACTGGTGATGGAGCCGGGACCTCTGTGCCAGGCTACATTCCTGCCCATTTTGTATTTTCAGACAGGGTCTAAGTTGCCCATGTTGGGCTTGCCTCTGAGCTGTGCCGGGGTACAGCTGACTCACCTGGGGGCTACGATCAGGGAGGGTTTTGAGGTGCCCGCTGGGGCCTGGGCTGAGATGGAGCCTGTCTTCCTTTGCAGCGGGGTGCCCCCAGGGCTTGGCCGCAGAGCCCGCATCCTCCAGGTCCTACAGCACGGGCTCAGCTCCTGCCCACAAGCGCCCCTCTGCCACCCTCATTGCCTGGGAGCTGCTGCGTGCGCAGGGCCTGGCTGGCCTCTACAAAGGCCTGGGGGCCACAGTGCTCAGGTGAGCCTGCTCCCGTGCGTGCGCACCCTGGGGCCGAGTCTTGGGGTGGGCGGGCACTGCCACTTGCTTTCGGGCGCTCCAGGCTGGGTTGGCAGGCCATTCCCAGTTTCCTGCCACACACAGCAGCCAAGGGCACGCAGAGAGGGCACCTGGGAGACTAAGGCTTTAGGAGCCTCCTGCGATGACCAGGACACAAGTGCTGGCTGTGTGGAGGCCAAAGGCACCTAGGAGGATGTGAGCACTCCCCCACCTATGTCGCTCAGCCCACACCCCCTCGTGACACGTGTCTTACTAGCTCCCCAGTGGCAGCTGCAGGGGATGGTGGGGGCGCACGAAGCCCCCTCCTGTTGCGCACCGCCCCTGCATCACCACAGGTGCCCAGCAGTGAAGCGCCCGCTATGCTCGCAGCTTCCCGGGAGCTGGAGGGAGCGAGCCCGGCTCAGTGCTGCTTCCCCCCACAGAGACATTCCCTTCTCCATCATCTACTTCCCGCTCTTCGCCAACCTCAACAACCTGGGAGTCAGCGAGCACACGGGGAAGGCGTCCTTTGTCCATTCCTTCGGGGCTGGCTGTGTGGCAGGCTCTGTGGCTGCTGTCGCCGTCACGCCCCTGGATGGTAGGTGAGCCGAGGGCGGGACTGCACAAGCACAGCGGGCTGTGGCACAGACCCACAGCACCCTGGGGCCGACAGCACTTAGGGTCTGCACAGACAAGCGGGCCGAGAATGTCACTGTCACTGACGATTCCCCCCACTTGGGCAAGGTGCTCATGCCAGTAGTCTTAGTACTTTGGGAGGCTGAGGCGGGAGGATTGTAAGTTTGAACTCAAGCCAGTCAATTTAGCAACTGTCTCGAAAGAAAGAAAGAAAGCCAAGAAAAGAAGGAAAAGGAAAGGAAAGGAAAGGAAAGGAAAGGAAAGGAAAGGAAAGGAAAGGAAAGGAAAGGAAAGGAAAGGAAAGGAAAAAGGAAAGGAAAGGAAAGGAAAGAAAAAGGAAAAGAAAAACAGCAGGGGATGCAGGCCTGAAACACAGCTCTATGTGAAGGTTCTGTATGCAAATCCAAGTCACACAAAAAGAAAAAACCAAAAAAAGACAAGACACCCCCTCCACTCTTAGACGCTGACCTCCTTAGCTCCGAGCCCCCAGCCCCCCAGCCAGGGTGGCTTCTGCAGCAGGGGCGGCCTGCACGATCTGGGGATTCTAGTGTCCTCCGTGACCGAGCTGGCTGCGCAGGCCCACCCTGTCTGGGCTGGCTCTCCCCGTGTGGGGGACACCAGAAGTGAGGTGTTCATGGTGTATATTTAACTTTCTGCTCCCTTTAGTTCTGAAAACTCGGATCCAAACCCTCAAGAAAGGCCTGGGTGAAGAGAGCTACAGCGGGGTACTGGACTGTGCCAGGTGAGCCCCGCCCCTGCCCATACCTGTTTGGTTGCCCAGCTCTTTGTTTTTTTGTTTCCTTGAGACAAAGACTCACTTTGTAGCCCAGGTGGTGACCCTCCTGCCTCAGCCTCCCCAGTGCTGGGATTACAGGAGTGCACCACCATGCCCAAAAGAGTCTCAAGGTTTTGTTTTTTTTTAAAATCTGTCCCTTTCTCTCATCTCTGAGAGGAAGAGTATCTGGGGAGCTCTTCGCTCTCCCCGAATGCAGTCAACCAGGCCTTGCCAGCCACCCTGGCATCGCGGGAAGGGAGGTTTCGTCCAGTCTGGGCAAGCGCCGCCTCCTCATGAAGGGGCACTGAGGGACGCCACCTGGTGTGCACCTGCCAGCTCACTGGCTCCTCCTCCTCCTCCTCCTCCCCAGGAAGCTCTGGACCCGGGAGGGACCTGCAGCCTTCATGAAGGGCGCAGGCTGCCGCGCCCTCGTCGTCGCGCCCCTCTTCGGCATAGCCCAAGGCATCTACTTCCTGGGCATTGGGGAGCGCATCTTACGGAGCCTAGAGTAACCCTGGCAGGCGCCAAGTGCCCCGCTTGCTTCAACCTTGCTAGTTCGCGTGCCTTCGTCTAGAGGGGGTGACCGGAGGGAGGCCAATGCCCTGCTGCTCAGGATCAGAAGTGGCCCCACCCCAGCAGGAACCCAGTAGGAACGGTGTTAGCACCCTCCCACTCTAGGACAGCTGCAAGGGACACCCAGAGGCCCCTTAGCAGTGCCACCCTGGGTTGCTCTCCCACGCTCTTCTCCACCGGACTGGCTGAAAGGGCCTTTCCGTATTTTAACACTGCGCTTCCACACTCAGGCTCAGTGTGCCCGGGTCGGCATGAGGATTAGTGTCTCTAATCTTGAGTTACTAGCTTGCGGTTAGTCCTAGCACAGATGTTCAGGAGAGGCATCGGGGACCCAAGGGGACCAGGGCCAGTGCCTGGCTTGAGACAGGCACCCCGACGGGCACCACAGACCCGGCCAGGCCCAGCCCTCCCGATGACCTCCGTGGGGCTCTGGCTGAAATAAAGCCCTGTGAGGAACCCTGTGCTGTCTTCCTTTGTCCACTCGCCTCTGAACGGAACTAGTCTGTGGGCCCTGTAGTGGGGCACTGTCATGCTGTGTGTTCTCACTCAGGGGGATGGAGGATACTCAGAGGGATGCTAATTTTACTCCAGGTTTTGGAGGCTTGCTACCCTTTATTATTTTTTGTATTTAGTACAGGGTCTCACTACACAGATCTGACTCATAGTGATCCTGTTTTCAGCCTCCCAAGCACTGGGATTACAGGCTTGTGCCACCACACCCAGTCTCAATCACTGTCCCAGCGCAACCCAGGGGCGGGTCCGACACAGCACACTGGGGATAGAACCCAGTTCCCGCATCTGCCTAATCCGCTGAGCTATCTGGCCTGCCCTTGTATAACTTTTGTACAGGGAATCCAATTCAGGATGTCGCGCTAGCCAGGCAGGTGCTGTGCGGCTGAGCCTCATCATGAGGAGCTAGCTCTGCCGTGACAGCATCCTCCTCAGGATCCTAATGCCTCAAGAGGCCGCTTCAGGGAGAGAGAATGTCACACAAAGGAATTGAGTCCCCAGGGAACAATACCTGTTCCAAGAGCAGGGACCTAAATTAGTGCCCTCCAAACCTAAAGCTAGTGACTGAGGGAGCATGCAGTGCCCCAGTGGTCACCTTTGGTAACTGCACTCTCGGAGGATGCCTGGGGCCCTGGCTCTCGAGATGGACGCCCAGGGCTCAGCGCTGACCCTGGAAGCTCTCAGCTGCTGAGGACCAAAGAATGGAGGAGGAAGAAAACTGTACAATGATTCTGCCCCTGCAGATAACTTTCCCCAGGAGGCTGGCTGCCTTTTTACACCACCCAAACTAACTGAACTCCACAGGGCTGGGTGCAGCATGAAGCTACACTGAGGGAACCTCGACTATCAAGAGAAACAAACACTGCAAACTCTTCTGGGAGTAGAAGCTGAACAGCTATGCAGAGGAGGAAGGGACCAGGAAGAACTTGGGGTGACGGCCTGGTGCAATGCAGGGAGGCCCTACGGACACGAGAGGATGCATGCTTCCTTGGGGGAACTGGGGCCTCGCTGTGCTGCCCAGGCAGGCCCCGGGCTCTGCTTGAGCGCTCCTGCTGCCTCAGCCTCCGGCGCAGATAGGACTGGGTGCCTGCCACCGTGCTGGCAGAACACTCTCGCTCAAACCACAAACCTAGTCACTTACGCGAGACATCACAATTAAACCCACATAAACCTTTCATTTTAATAAATAATCTATGGGTAAGCTTTTAAATCACACTTACAGATGAGGAACGCTTCTAGGCCCAAGCAGGTATTGGTGCGGTGAAGAGTGCAGGCCCCGCATGCAATTTACACCCAGAGGGCAGGAAGGCGTGCGTGGCAACCTTGGGACAGGGAGAAGCGAGCAGGGACAAGCGGCCACTGGACAGGAGGGCTGGGGCAGGCCTGACACTGAGTGAGCCCGGGCCAAGGGCGACCACTACAAAAGGGCATCATTGGTAAATGTGGACGGTATCAGAACAGCGGAGAGAAAGCCGCAATCTTGCTTCTTCAGACAAGGAGCAGAGGACGAATTCCACCGCCCTGAGGCTTAGTCCAAAAACTTCCTGTTGGCGTTTGCACCAAACAAGGCTCCCCGAACCTCTGGCATCATCTGGGAAGAGAGAAGGCAATAAATAAGCTCCGCTGGGGAATCTGCCGAGCGCCGTGTGGGCAAATGCTGCCTGCACTCATCAGACGTAGGGTGAGAGAAACCTGCTGACCCCAGCCGGGCACTGAAGCGAAGAAAAGAATCCAAGGGACTGTCTCGGCCCTGCTACACAGTGACAGAGGGAGAAGAGACGAGGCCGGGAGCAGCACTCCCTCCTCGCAGGACCCTGCATTCCTACATCACCGAGTGCCTACTACTCGCCCTGGTGACCACACAGAACACACAGAATGTGTACAAAAGCACATGGTAACAATCCTTAGGAGGATTTTTTTTTTTTTTTTTTTGTCTTAGGAATTGAACTCAGGGCCTCACACTTCCTAGGCTGGCGCTGTGCCGCTAAGCTACATCCCCACCCCCTTAGGAGGATTTAACCTCAAACTTTTTCGCCTCCCTAGTATTGAGGAATTATACCCAGGGCCTTCCCACGTCCACAGTCCCTTTTAGATACATGTTTTTAAAATTTTATTTATTTATTGTGTGTGTGTGTGTGTGTGTGTGTGTGGCCAGCTCAGCTCACCTGGGGGCGGGGCTGCCTGGCATGTGGTGCTGGGGGATTGAACCGCGGTCCCTGTGCTTTGCTAAGCTTGTTCTAAGTAGGTGCATTAGACCACTGAGCCATCTCACCAGCCCCAACACAGCCCCTTTTAAAAAGTTGTTTTTTTGAGACAAGGTCTCATCGACTCCCTAATTTCCCAGGCTGACTTGAACATGGAAGGTATAGTGACCTGCTTAGTGACCCTCAAACTTTTAAGGCTCTCCTATGTCACATGGCAGCCACCAGCATCATGGAACAACTGCCCATCTGCAATGTGACGGGTGACACTGAGGAAATCTTAGCACAGCACTGAGTGCAGAACCCAGGGCTTGGGGCCCGCCGAGCAAGGCTCCATCACTAGCTAGCACCCAGCCCCAAGGTCAGAATTCTGATTGATTTAAATACCAGCAGCCGACTAAGGAGACAGCTCAGTGGCACCAGCCTGGCAAGAGTAAGTCTGCGAGTTCAATCCTGGTACCAAGAACAAAAACAGGGGCCGGGCAGATGGCTCAGTAGAATAGGCACTTCCCTGGCAAGTGCAAGGGTCTGAATTCAATCCCTGGTTCGGGGGGGGGGGAACACGACAAAAACACCCCACACATATTGGACTGGCGCACTTGACCGCACTGCTCAAAGATTCAGATTACCAGATGAAGATGCTCAGTGGCTTTGGTCACAGTGATCTGCGCCCGAGTCAGCAAGCAGCACAGGGGCGGCCGCGGCAGAGACCGCCAGTGCATGGTGCTGCCAGCACTGGAAGCAAGGGGCAGTCTGCGGGCCTCTTTCCTGGGGTTCGCTTGCTCAGTGTGGAAAGGTCTGAGGGTGAGGGCCCTGTAACAGTGCCCCCACACATGCCAGTTCCCAGCGGTCCGCTTCTGAAGATGAGCTGTATTTAGCGTTATTTTACTTGGCAGCCTTATTACTGTGTACAAACGGCATCCCCTAAGCATTCAATTACACCTTCGTTATGCAGTCCTTTGGTTAGTCACGCGTGGAGTGAGCAGCCCCGTCTGTAAGCGTAAGATCACTGAAGTGCGTGCTCTGCACTTTAAGATGCTATCTGTGTTGGGCTGGGGAGATAGCTAAGTAGAATAAGTGCTTGCCTGGCAAGTTCAAGGCCATGAGTTCAATCCCCAGTACCGCCAAAAAAAAAAAATTATAGAACACTTTATTTTTTTTTTTTTGAATTTGTTTTTTTCTTTAAGAATTATTTATTTATTTATTTATTCATTCATTCATTTTGTGTGTGTGGCCAGCTCAGCCCACCAGGGGGCGAGGCTGGCTGGCATGTGGTGCTGGGGGATTGAACCACGGTCCCTGTGTTTTGCTTAGCTTAGCTTGTTCTAAGTAGGTGCTTTAGACCACTGAGCCATCTCACCAGCCCCTATAGAACACTTTAAAAAAAAAAAAAAAATGCTATCTGTGAAATCAGAAAAGACCACAGCAGGCGCTGTGTACGGGACCCAAGTGGACACGGCTTGGCTGCAGTGGGTGCAGCCTCCAGAGGATGGCTGGTGGCCGGCTTCCGGCCCTGTGTAGTGGCAGGTCCCCTCCCTGACTGTCCTCCAGTTCTGCTGTCCACACTGGAGTCCCGGAGAGCAAGCGTGGGCTCAGACGCCGAACTCTTCACACAAATGCCCTCGGCTCAGTAAATACCACTGCAGAGCGGCCGGGGAGATGGCTCAATAAAATAAGTGCTGGTTCCACCAAAAGAAAAAAACGTAAATACCACTGCAGGCCTAATCCCCACCTCTTTCTAAAACTGTGGAGGGATAAACCCCAAGTCCCCACACAGGAACACATGTTCTCGAGCCACTTCACGGCTATCAGCCACGCGGGTGACAAGAAGCCTTCCCCACTCACCTGCTGGGCTATGAGATCCAGCCGGCTCTCCAGCGTGTTGGAAACTTTTATTTTACGGTCCCCATTATAGATCTCAACTCCACCAGCTCTGCAAGAGAAAATAACTTCAGAGTGAAGGAAGGCAAACACCTGCTATTTTTTAGGCACATGGAAGAAGCAACCTAATGTTTTTTTGTGACTGGCTCAGCCTTCCTTGGGGGCAGGGCTGGTCCAGCATACATGTCAGGGATTGAACTGGGGTCCCTACATGCTTGCCTAAGCAGGGACTTTAGACCATTGCACTATCTCACTGGCCTAACTTAAAATTCATTTTTTTTTTTTTTTAATATTTAGTACAGGGTCTACAGGGTCTCACTACACAGATCAGACTTGTAGTGATCCTTCCTGTTTTTTAGCCGAAGTGCTGGGATTACAGGTATGTACCACCATGGCCAGTCTAATTCACCACTCAGTGCGCCTCGGGGGCGGGGCCAGCACAGCAGGCCAGGGATTGAACCCCTGCGGCTGCCTAAGCAGGTGCTTTAATCTGCTGAGCTACTGGGCCAGCCCATAATTTTTTTTTTAAACTGGCCTCTTTTTTTAATTTATTTTATTTATTTATTTTTTAATTTTTTTTATTTATTTACGTGTGTGTGTGTGGCCAGCTC
>NW_004524680.1:142983-154820 GCF_000260255.1 Octodon degus | reverse complement strand
CTCGTACGCCTTCAGGGCACTTTTGGCCAGCGGGAGAGTTGTGAGGTTCGAACTCCAGCAACCTGAGGCTGACAGCTTTGTGGAAGCAGCCACTGAAAGGCCTGAGCTAGGGCCAGGCCCCCGTCTTTTTTTTTTTTAATTGAGAAACAAATATCAATGAGACAGTTTCAAAACTGATTAATAGGACAGTTTCAATAATTAATACATTAAACATTGTTATGTTCTTAGTGGTTATCCATAGCACAAGATGCAGACAGAATATCCTGTCCATAACTGGCCTGACTTACAATTGATTCAACACTTTTTTTTTTTTTTTTTTGTCTTTTTGTGACAGGTTTCCCTGTGTAGTTCAGGCTGGCCTTGAGCTGACTTTGTAGCCTATGCTGGTCTCGAACTCGCCATGATCCTCCTGTCTCAGCCTTTCAGTGCTGGGATTACAGGTGGGCACCACCACACCCGGCTTGATTCAATATTCCTAAGAATTGAAGGTATTAGTGGTGATAATACACATTACTGCCGTGTGTCACTGGTGTGACAGCTCCCCCAAAGAATAAAAAGGGGCAACTTGGGGCACTGGGGAGACGGGTTGGCAGCCTAAGCGCCTGCCTGGCAAGCACAGGCCTCGAGTTTGGTCCCCAGTACCACACCCTGTGCCAGCCGGAACCGCTACGTGGTGGCGCATGCCAGTAATCCCAGGATTAGTGAGGCTGAGACAGGAGGATCACTATGAGTCTGAGCTGTATAGCGAGACCCTATATCAAATAAATAAATTAAAACATTTTTTAAAAGGGGGGATTTCCTCTCCCTGCAAGTGGAGTTCACACTGAAACTGTGAAGCCCGAGGGTGCTTACCAGGACGCCTCCTGCCTGCCACACTATCACCCTCAGAGTCCTCCTCTAGCCACACTTCCTGTCACCCTTGTCACTGCTTCCCGAAAAGTCTCCAGGTACTTGAGGCATCAAGCAAACATGTCACACTGTTTCACAGGGGACCTTAGAGAACAAAATCTATTACTATGTAATGTTATCGAGTGTTTCTTGGAATAAGCAAGCCATCAGACAAATGTTAGGACAGGCTTGGCAACCTTTCTTTGGAAATTCTTTTTTTTTTTTTGTCCTGGGGTTGAGCCCAAGGTATTCACAAGGCCTGGCTAAGTCACTGAGGTGCCCAGGCTGGGCTTGGCCTTGGGGTCCTGTCCCAGCCTCTCATTGTGCTGGGCTTACAGGTGTGCACCACTATGCCTGGTTCACTGGAAACTGTTAACAGACAAAGGTCTTACTACTTTTCTTACTACATATCCCCAGCCTTTGTCTGGCTCCTTGCTGAAATCCTGCCTCTGTGAAGCATTCTGCTGCTCATGTCGGGGGTGCAAGGAGGAGCCCTTAGGGTGGGGCGGCCAGGTCCTGTCAGTCTACCCATGGGATTCACATCTTCTTATCAAATCTTCCCAGTGCTGAGAGTTGTCGTACAGACACCACTTTGTAAATAAGGAAACAGGCCTAAAGACAGTGAATAGAAGGATGGAGTGACTGCCCTGCAAAGATTTTTTTTTTTAAGACAGGGTCTTGCTACCTGGTCCAGGCTGGACTTGAATTCCTGCCTCAACTTCCTGAGGGCTGGAATCACAGGCATACGCCACCGTGCCTGTCTCTGACATTTAATGCCGTTTTTATAAGATAAATCTATAAAATCTTAAGGGCCAGCCAGATAGCTCAACAGACTAAAGTGCCTGCTTAGGCAGACACTGGGACCCGGGGTTCGATCCCCAGCGTGCTGTGCCAGCTCCACCACCAGGGGCAAGCTGAGATGGCAATCGAGACCGGGCATGGTGGTGCATGCTTGAAATCCCAGCACTTGGGAGGCTGCAAACAGGATCACTACAAGCCTGATCTACGTAGTAAGACCCTATAGACTCTGTACTAAAACAAAGACAAAAAGAAAAAAACCCAGATAACCACCAGTCCAAGATTATAGCCAGTAAGTGGCAGAATGGAGAATTGAACCCACATCAGAGCACGCTGGAGGCCCTGGGCTCAATCCCAAGAGCATCAACCAAAGCCCACTCTGACACATTTTCAGAGCCAGATCTTGCAGCCCTAAGTCTCACAGTCCCTACTACAGTCATGATGCATCCGGGGACCTGACAGGGCAGCTGGATGGCACCACGCAGTGGTGACTTGGAGAAAGCTTGGCTCCACCCTGGCCAGGAGCTCCTAACTGTGCCCAAATTCATCAAGGTCATCAGGGACACCAGTCCAGGGCTGTCACCACCTCAGTGAGCAAAATGCCAGAGTTCTGTGACCCTTACTAGCAGCTGCTGTGGCTCTCTGGTCTTGTTTTGCTGTCGTAGCTCAGACCCAGGAGTTCACCCACGCTACGTGGCACGTCGTCCACACCCAGCACTGGGGCCTCACGCAGCAGGACTGAGCTCAAAGTCAGGCAGAACTGTCTTGAAAAAACTAAAAAACTAAGTCAAGCTGGTAACACACACCTGTAATCCTAGCACTCAGGAGGCTGAAGCAGGACAGACACTGAGGGTAAGACCAGCCTGGGCTACGTACAGAGACCCTGTCTCAACAACACAAAACAGAACATCAACAAAGACAACAACACTCCTTACATGTCTTCAGGCAGGTAGGCCTCCTGATCAATTTGAACATCAACATCTTTCTTAGTGGCAATTTTATACATAGGGATGGCTTTTTGCACTGCAGCCTGAAAAACAGAAAAGAATAAAAGATCTGAACAAAATATAGAGCCAATACCCAAAACAAAACCCAGACTACACAAGCTAGGGTAACCTTCTTTTTATTTATTTATTTATTTATTCATTTATTTATTTAGTATGTGTGTGGCCAGCTCAGCCCACCAGGAGGCGGGGCTGGCTGGCATGTGGTGCTGGGGGATTGAACCGTGGTCTCTGTGCTTTGCTGAGCTTAGCTTGTTCTAAGTAGGTGCTTTAGACCACTGAGCCATCTCACCAGCCCTAGGGTAACCTTCTAATCTTACGTTCAAACAACAGATGCTCTGGCCAGAGTGGAGGCAGACATCTGTAATCCCAGCCCTGGGGAGGCTGAGGCAGGATGAGGGCCGTGCCTGAACCACAGAGCAAGACCCTCTCTTAAAAAGATTAGAAAGAGGCTCTGCTAATCGGAATGCAAACTGGTGCCACCCTGGGGGAGGAGGTAAAATGACAGCCTGCGCGGGGAAGGGAAGGATGTGTGGGCCTCAACAGGCCTGCAGCTAACCACGGCAGGCCAGATTCCAGGCATGAAGCATAACAGGAGAGGCTCCCTCCCCAGCAAGGAGCATCAGGGCTGCGAAAGGAGATGTGGCAGAGAGGAATGCAGCCATGGGGCTGGGATGGAGACGCAGGCCCCACACACGGCATGCAGGCGGCTACGTTCCCCCAGTGCTGACCTCCAAGTTGGATATGGACAGTTGCAAAAGAGAGGGTGACAACACACATAAGTGGTGCTACTTCTATCCACAGAATGGCTACTATGGACCAACCAGGTGCAAGTGCAGTCCCAGCTACTGGGGAGGATGAGGCAAGAGAACTGCCTGGACCCAGTGTTCACTGACAGTGGGGACAATGCAGTAAGGCTTGGCACCAACTCAACCCAACCCAACTCATGGAAATAAAAAACAAGTGCTGCTAATGATGTGCAAAAAAAAGTGGGGATTGAACTCAGGCCTCTGCGCTTGCCACGGAAGCGCTTATTCCACTGAGCCATCGCCCCAGCCCCCTGATGTGTACATGTTAAACGACACAGCTGACTGGGAAACTATATGACATTTTCTCAAAAAGTCACCCACAGAATTACCTACAATCCAGCACCTCCAGTTCTGGTGAACCCCAGATAAGCAAAGGAGACTCAGACATGCCCTTGTGTGTCTACACACAACAACAGTATCACAACAGCCAGAGACACCAAGCAGCACCAAGGGAGGTCAGGATAAGCACACTGTGGCAGACCGAGGATGGAAGGTTATCAGCCTTAAGAGGGAATGAGCCAGGCATGGTGGTGCGTGGTAAATCCCAGCCTTCCTGTAGGCTGAGGCAGCAGGCTCAGAAGTTCCAGCCCAGCCCAAGCAATTTAGCAACTTCATGAGACAGTATGTCAAAACAGTGCTTTTTTTTCTTCTTTTTTGTCTTTTTGAGACAGGGTCTTCTGCTGCACTTCAGGATAGCCTTAAGCTTACTTTGTAGGCCAGGCTGGTCTCAAATTTACAATAATCCTCCTGCCTTAACCTGCCAGTGCTGGGATTACAGGCATGTGCCACTATGTCCAGCCTAAATAGTAAGTTTTAAAAAAGGGCTGAAGATGTAGATCAGTGGGAATGCCCTGAGTTCAACCCCCATTCCAACAACAGCAGGAAGGACAACATCCCCTCCTCCCACATGCCTCACCTTCACCAAGGGGAAATCTTGTTTCCTGCACCGCACAATCATTCGGGGCTCCAACAGCTGGTACAAACCCTGTAAGAAGTCAGGCGTCAACAGGGGAAAACACCACAAGCTACAGCCGAGGTCTGCTCAGCATCGGCCCCTACACACGGAGAGCAGCCCGCGGGGCGGGCCCGACCACAGCCCAGGCCCCTAAGGTCGGGCCGCGCCTCCACCACACACTTGGCCAAGAGCATGAGGCAAGTCAGGGCTCACACCCCAGCAGGAAGCCACGATATCTGAAGCACGTGTTTTCTTTTCTTTTTCTTTTGGCGGAACCAGGGATTGAACTCAGGCCCTTGCGCTTACCAGGGAAGCGCTTATTCCACTGAGCCATCTCCCCGGCCCCAAAGCACGTGTTTTCATGGTAAAAATCCAACTAAGGAAGCTGAATACTGGAGGCTACAAGAAGATTTGCACCTCTCGTACAAAGAAGTAGTAAGACCACACTGCGGCAGTGTGCCCAGGAGACTCAGGTCTCACCCCGCTCACACCCCAGCCTGTTGCTCTTCAGTTACTCTCCTTCCTGAGAGCAGCCTTTTTCTTTCAGTGGTACTGACCTGCATCCCAGCCCTCCCTCCCTCCCTCCTTCCTTTATTTTTCTGAAGCGGAGTCTCTCTCTGTAGGCCAGGCTGGCCTGGGCCTTGAGGCAATCCTCCTGCCTCAGTCTCCCGAGTGCTGGGATCACACATGTGTGCCACTCTGCCTGCACATCCTGCAATTTTCTTAGAATGACTATACATGGCAATGGGGCGGATTAAGAACACCTGGCACACACCGGGTGTGGTGGCTCGCGCTGTAATGCCAGCACTAGGGCCGAGACAAGAGAGCTGCTGTGAGTTTCAGGCCAGCCTGAACTACTCAGAGCCCATCTCAAAATAAAAACAGATTACCTGGAGCACCAGTCCATCCAGCAGAACTTGGTACCTGGTTGTATCTTTCACCACCTTGCTGAGCCTCTGCTTTGCTTCGGTGAGCAGGTCCTGAGAGTGGAAAGGGAGAGTCACGCACACATCGGGGCAGTAGGTCAGAGTGCCACACGGGGCCTCGCTTCAAGGCACGTGTTAAGGCAGGTGCCGTGCTCAGTGCGACAGGCGGTGGCTGAAACAGCTCAGCCTGGCAGAGCATCTGTGTGACACGCCTGAGAGCAGGCCGCTGAGATGGGCAGAGGAGGCTGTCCCTCTCCTTCTGCAGTCCTGGGGACCAGGCCTGTGTACCTTGGCTCTACCACTGAGGTTTGGCCCCAGCCCCCACTGTATTTATTTATTTTTATTTATTACATTTTTTTTTATTTATTGTGTGTGTGTGTGTGTGTGTGTGTGTGGCCGGCTCAGCCCACCAGGGGGCGGGGCTGGCTGGCATGTGGTGCTGGGGGATCGAACCGCGGTCCCTGTGCTTTGTCAAGCTTGTTTCAAGTAGGTGCTTTAGCCCACTGAGCCATCTCTCCAGCCCCCCCACTATATATTAATTAGAACAGTGTGCAATAGAAAATATCCAAAAACAGATTAAAAAAATAGCAACCATTTGTATTTGGGAGGCTAGATTTTGAATCATGTATTTATGCTGGTTTATATTTTTTTCTGTCCATAATGAAGTTACCTCTACCATGAAAAGACAGGCATGGCGAAGCACTGTGGGAGGACAGATCGGAGCCTAACCTGGGATACATAACGGAGCTTAGGCCAACTGGACTGTACTAACAAGACTGTCCCAGAACAATGAAAACCGAAGAGCCACACAAGACCAGCAAGAGGATACCGCTAACGGGAAAAGAAAGTCGCCAAATCCACGGTCTTTGCAGCTGAGGTATATCTCCAGGCCTTTTCCGATACAATTTTTTTCTTTTCTTTTTTTTCGTAGGGGTGCAGTACCAGGGATCGAACTCGGGACCTTGTGCTTGCCAGACAGGTACTTAGGCTGCTGAGCTAGCTCACCAGTCCCAAATTTTTTTAAATTTTTTTTTAAATTATTTATTTATTTTTATTTATTACATTTATTTATTGTGTGTGTGTGTGGCCAGCTCAGCCCACCAGGGGTGGGCTGGCTGGCATGTGGTGCTGGGGGATCGAACCGCGGTCCCTGTGCTTTGTCAAGCTTGTTTCAAGTAGGTGCTTTAGACCACTGAGCCATCTCTCCAGCCCCAAATTATTTTAAATTTTGAGGCCATGGCCTCGCTAACTCACTGAGCTCCCCAGGCTGGGCCTGAACTCACAATCACCCAGCCTCAGCCTCCTAAGTGCTAGGATTACGGGTGTGTGCCACCGTGCCCAGCTTGCAGGGAACTACTGATTACTTTCCTTGCTACTTGGATGCTGTTGGCACACGGGAAAAGTACGTATTTCTCCATATTCTCATTTTTTTTGATCCTTGGTCCTTCTGGATTGTAGTGTTTACCAAAGATACAGCATGTTTTATCATCAACGATTTTGATATCCAGTCCTGGCCCTCCCTTTATCTGCCTTTATCCTGACTTCTTTTTCCCTTCTTACCTTGCAGCTCCAGTTAGGGAGACCCGATGGTCAATCAGATATTTGAATTTGTTCCTTTGAATAGGGTGCTGCCAGATACGATCTACAACATGCGGAAGGGCACCCTTTGTGGTTGTAACTTTCTTAGGAGGAAGCAAACTTTCAGGACAAGGACTAGCCCTGGTTGCAGAGGACAGAGAAAGCAGAACCTCCTCAGGGATGAACTCATTCTGAAGGGATGTAGGAAGAGGTTTGGAATGATCCATCATTTTCTTTTCTCCCTTAACTCTGGAAGTTCTCTCATCTCCTTAACTGCGGATACTTTTGATTTTGTCCAATTATATGATGCTACGGAGCTTAACAGTGCGGATGTTTTCGGGAGTGACATGATAACGCTTCCTTTGACTCTTTTTATTTTTTAAATTTATTTTATTTTTTTGAGGAACGGGGGATTGAACTCAGGCCCTCATGCTTGCCAAGCAAGCGCTTATTCTACTGAGCCATCTCCCCGGACCCCCCTTTCACTTTTTAGTAAAGTGCAATATTCCTCCAGAAAGGTGACTCAGAAATCCGCGTGGTACTGGCACTTTCAGGCTACCACATCGGCACGCAGTGCCCTTGCGTACGACAGCTCCATGGACTCAGAGATTGGCAGGGTGAGGGCTTGCACCATTTCTTCATTTAAACCAACGAGAGATGGACACTCGTAACCTGTACCAGTAAATCGTATTTCCTGCTGGGCACTAGCGGCTTCGCCTTTCCTCCATATTCTCTTTGAACCCAGTGAATTTTCTGGCTGAATTATTAGTTTTGCATAGATAATTACATGGGCAAAAACTGGTGATCAGTTCTCCCCAGTACTGATCTCCACTCTCCATTTCAGAAGGAATCTAAGGTCTCCATAGCAAGAAGTAACAGTGAACTGCAGGTACCTGCCTGGTTCCTGAATAAAATTCAAACGCCCCTTGACTTCCTCAGGACAGTGCTGTGTTCTGCAGGTTTCTGACCTCTCCGCCGTGACTGTGATCCTTCCCAGCCCCCTTCCTGGCCCTCAGCTCTCCCAAGTCACATTCATCCCACTCTCTCATACCATGGGCCTGGCTGGCGTCAGTCCGTGGCGTAAAAGTTCCTGAGGTTCTCTACCGGAGCTGGCAGCTGCTCAGGCTCACCACACTCCCCCGCCCCTCTTGCCACCTGCCTGGCACATGTGCCCACACCTGCTCCCCCCATTCTCCACCTCTGTGTCCACACCTAATGCTCCCGCTCACCACCTCCCTTGCACATACGCCCACACCACCATGCTGCAGGGCTGGGAGAGCCTGCGAGGTCAGAAAAGTCCCTGCAGTCGGGGCCTGTCCTTCCTTATGTTTGCATCTATCATACACCATTCCTAGCAGCATCGCTGCTGAACAATTGTCACTAAAAACGACCCACTGACTCCTTTCTGTTAATGAGTGATGCGGTACAATGGGCGAATGAATAAACATTTTATAATGCTATAATGGATAGGTCCAATGACTCACAGAAATGAGGTCATCTCTTGCTCTGAGGACTTTCAGCCTGGCTTGATTCATCAAGTTAGACATCTGACTGCAAAAGTTAAGAGAAAATTGTATCAGAACACACCACAGCAAACACAAACTAGAGGGAGAAATACACAGCTCCCTCTGTGCACATGATGGTCATCTGGTAAGCAACCATGACCTCTCGTGCTCACGGCCCTGGGGACCCATGCTGGGACATATTGAGAGGTTTCTGCCAATTTATTTTCAAAGATAAGGACAGTTGGGCATGGTGGTGCATGCCTAGAATGGAATCCTAGCACTTGGCAGGCTAAGCCAGGAAGATTACCTCAAATTTAAGCCCAGCCTGAATTACGTAGGAGACCCTGTCCCAGAGGCCAGGGATATAATTCAGTGGCATAAGTGCTTGCTTGGCAAGTGCATGGTCCCTAATTCAATCCCTAGTACTGCAAAAGAGACCCTATATCAATAACAAGCCATGGGGCCGGGGAGATGGCTCAGTGGAATAAGTGCTTGCCTGGCAAGCCTGAGTTCAATTCCCGGTTCCACAAAAAAAAAAAAAAAAAAAAAAAAAAGAAAGAAAAGAAAAGAAATAACAAGCCAGGCGTGGCAGCGCATGCCTGTAATCCCAACAATCTGGAGGCTGAGGCAGGAGGATCACTGTGAGTTCAAGACCAGCCTGGGCTACAAAGTGAGCTCAAGGCAGGCCTGGACTGCATAGTGAGACCCTGTCTCAACAAGACAAAAAAGGGGACACACTTAACGAGTGCTTACCATGTGGCTACGACTCGCATATTTCAACTTAATCTTTCAACACTCATGGGAGGGGGGGGGGTGTAGTTCAGTGGCAGAGCGCTTACCCAGCATGAGCAGAGCCCCAGCACTACAAAAAGAAAGAGGCTTCTGTACTCAAAATGAAGGAGACAGAAGGTAAACTGCCTGCCCAAGGTCAGACAAAGAGCAGACAGGCAAATAAAGGCCTGGACTGCAACATGCCTGCTGTCCTCCTCTCACTGACCACTGGGAGAGCGCTCGAGAGACGTGTGCTGGGGTTGGCCGGAGCCATCACCCTGGCGAAGCACATTCCCCATCTGCAGCCTCCGCTCTGTTTACATCTGCAAGCCCCTCTCGTTTCCTGCTGTGGCCCTGCCCCACCTACATTTTCTTCTGCTGCTCAATCTGCTTTTCCTTCTTCTCATAGTATTCCATAATCTTCAGTCTCTGCGTTTGCACAAGACGACCCTTCTCAATGTTGAACTCTTCCTCTGCCTACAAGGGAATGGATTAACGTTAATTCATCTTAAAAGCCACATAAATTCACACATTAGATTTTGGCAAACAGGTTTTTTTGTTTACTTCGAGATAGGCTGGCCTTGAACTCACTATGTAGCCCTGACTAGCCTCAAACTCATGGCAGTTCTCCCGTCTCAGCCTCCCGAGTCCTGGGATTACAGATGTGCACCACCACATCCAGCAGTTTTATTTTAGCAGCTGCTGGTAAGGGTTATTTATCACGTCCAGAAAAGGAAAGTCACCGTGATGCTCATCTTCAAATTGCTAATTTATTTAAAAAGAAAGACCAGTGCTATATGAACAATGAACCAAACAGTAAATATTTTATTTATTTATTTATTTATTTTTCCTGCGGAACCAGGGATTAAACTCAGGCCCTTGCGCTTGCCAGACAAGCACTTATTCTACTGAGCCATCTCCCTGGCCCCAAACAGTAAATATTTTAATCAAGGATTATAAGGCTGGGGATATAGCTCAGTGGACAGTGCTTGCCAGGCCAGTGCAAGGACCTGAGTTCCATCTCAAGTGCACCTTTCTGGCCCTGAAACCAGAGGTGGTGGCTCACACCTGTAATCCCAGCGATGGGGAAGCTGAGATAGTGAGACGCTCTATCAAATAAATTTAAAAAAAGAAATGGTAATTGATATAAACAATGTGCAATTATAGATATCTATAATGTAATTTTAAAAAACCTTGCAACATCTTGGATTGAACCCAGAGTCTTTATACTGAATTACCTGCCAGTCTTTTTTTCTTTTTTAATGAATTTAGGACAGGGTCTACAGGATCTCACTATGTAGACTGGACTCGTAGTGATCCTCCTCTTTTTAGCCTCCCAGGTGCTGGGATTTTAGGCACATGCCACCACACCCAGTCTCAATCACTAGCTCAGTGTGCCCCAGGGACAGGGCCAGCATGGCACGCCAGGGATGGAACCCTGGCTGCTGTGCTCTGCTGAAGCAGGTGCTTTAGTCTGCAGTTACCTGACTGGTCCTATTCCTACCTTTTCTTCCTCCCCACCTGCTTTTTTTTTTTTAAACAGCGGAGAGCATGGGCGCATTCTCCCCCACAACCACAAATTATACAGAAGTTTCCCGCATTGGGGGAATCGCAGAGTCAGCACATCTGGAGTGTACTGGATGAGCCTCAGCCTGCGCAGACCACGTCGGGATCACGGTATCTCCCCTGCCAGGTAACACGTCGGGATCACGGTATCTCCCCTGCCCGGTAACACGTCGGGATCATGGTATCTCCCCTGCCAGGTAACACGTCGGGATCACGGTATCTCCCCTGCCAGGTAACACGTCGGGATCACGGTATCTCCCCTGCCAGGTAACACGTCGGGATCACGGTATCTCCCCTGCCAGGTAAGTATTTTTACTTTTTTTTTTTTTAGTAGCGGGGATCAACTCAGGACTTTGTGCTTGGCACTCAGGCACTGTGCTGCTATTTTTACTTTTTTATTTTTGAGAAAGATGTGAGCCTCACTAAGTCCCTAAGTTGGGTAGGCCAGGCTAGGATTTATGATCCATCTGCCTCAGCCTCCCAGAGCCATGAGATGGTAGTTGTGCTCCACCATATTTGAAAAAAAAAAAAAAAAGAAAGTTTTCTATTAATGAGGGGCCTCACTGTTTTTCAGGGTGGTCTTGATCTCCTGGACTCAAGTACCTGCTTGCCTTCACCCCGTAAGTAGCTAAGACTAGGGACACATACAACCATGTCTGGCTTGTAACAAACTTAAGTGACAACCAGGCATGGCAGCACATGCTTATAGTCCCAGCACTCAAGAGGCTGAGGCAGGAGGATTGCCTGAGTTTGAGGCCAGACCAGGCTATAAAATCAGTTCAAGGTCAGCCTAAAGAGAACAGGAAAACTGTCTCAGAAAATAAAATGTTTCCAACTCCCTATAATTCCAATAAATATTATCCTTCTTTAAAAATATTTTAAAAATAAATAAATAAAATAAAAATACATACATACATACATACAAACATACAAAAAAACTTGAATGGGGCTGGAGAGATGGCTCAGTGGTCTAAAGCACCTACTTAGAACAAGCTTAGCAAAGCACAGGGACCGCGGTTCAATCCCCCAGCACCACA
>NW_004524680.1:140356-142883 GCF_000260255.1 Octodon degus | reverse complement strand
AAAATTAAAAAAAAAAAAAACAACCTTGAATGCTGCCAGGGACAGTGGTGATACACCTATGACATCAACTCTCTGGGAGGCTGAGGCTGGAGGATGGTCATTTCAAGGCCAGCCTAGACAATTCAGCAACTGTATCTAAATAAAAAAGAAAAAAGGCTCGGACTGTAGCTCAGTACAGAGTCCCAAGGGCTGGCCAAATAGCTCAGCGGATTAAAGCGCCTGCAAGCAGGCGCAGGGGCCAGGGATTCATCCCCAGGCCTGCCATGCTGCCTCCCCTCCCCCACACTGAGACAGCAATTGAGACTGCGTGTGGTGGTGTGCACCTGTAATCCCAGCTCTTGGGAGGATGTAAACAGATGGTTCACTATGAGTCCGATCTAGTAGTGAGAGCCTGAACACGCTGTAGACCCTTCCCTAAAATACAAAAACCCCACAAAATCCCTGAGTTTAATCCCAGGGGGGAGAGGGGGATAGGGGATGGGACGGGACCTGTAAATGCTGTCATTTTGTGATGGATAAGAGCTCTCATTTATGGCGTACATACTTGCAAACTTCATTTTTTTTTTTTTTTTGCAACACACACTTATTAGAAAAGCAAAACATGGGGCTGAGATAGCTCAGTGGACTACAGCACTTGCTTAGGCAAGCTTAGGCAAGCACAGGGACTGCAGTTTGATCTCCAATCCCCAGCACCACATGCTGGGCTAGCCCTGCCCCGAGGGTGGGCTGAGCTGGCCAGAGTCCAGGTGCAGTGGCCACACCTGCAATCCCAGAGCTGGGGAGGCTGAAAGCAGGAGGATCACCACGAGTCTGAGCTGCCTAGTGAGACCCTGCAACAATTAAATTATATTAAGAAAAAAGAAAAGCAAAACAGAAACTACTATACTCTGCCCCAGACAACTATTAAAATAATCAAGGATGCTAAATGTCTGAATTGGGGACTCCCTGAGAAAAATGAACCCATTTATTACTTTTCTATCCGTAACATAAAATTTCAGTATACTTATTAGCAATCAGAACAAATACAAGCGGCTGGGGAGATGGCTCAGTAGAATAAGTGCTTCCCTGGCAAGCGCAAGGGTCTAAGTTCAATTCCCAGTTCCAGAAAAAAAAAAAAAAAAAAAAAAAAAAAAAAAAAAAAAAAGAACAAATACAGAGAAACATTATTTATTCTTTTCATTTATTTAGTTTTGTACTGGGAATAGAATACTTTTATTTAGTTTGCAGTGATGATTGAGCCCAGGGTCTCCTACATACCAGGCAAGCACTATACCACTGAGCCACATCTTAGCCCATTAATTTTTTTTTTTTTTTGGGCAGAACCGGGGATTGAACTCAGGCCCTGGCACTTGCCAGGGAAGCGCTTATTCTACTGAGCCATCTCCCTGGCACCAACCCATTAAATTTAAAATTCAAGATACAGACATAGCCTTATGAGTCCTACAGGATGTACTGTTAAACAATTTTAACCATGACACTGCTTAGTAAAGCAAAGCAGTATAAAACTGATAACTTCGGGGCCGGGGAGATGGCTCAGTAGGATAAGCGCTTGACTGGCAAACGCAAGGATCTGAGTTCAATCCCCGGTTCCGCCAAAAAAAACAAAAACAGAAACAAAAACAAAAACAAAAAACTGATAACTTCATAAAACTAGAAAATAAAACTCACCTTTGCATCGATTTCTTCTGCTTTCTCATTGGCTTCTTGTTCAATGAAAGCCATCATGTGCTTAATCTGTAAGAAAAATAGTAATTTTGAATCAAGAAGGGAAGAAAACATAATATCTATCTTTTCTGGTTTATTTAACAATTACTATTTAAATGGATATTATATGCCATTCATTCAATACAGGGATAAATGAGATAGTTTCTGCCCTCAGGAAAACTTACAATTAGGAATTTTTTCCAGCAAATGGGCAAGATGCCTTTTTTTTTGGGGGGGGGGGTACTTGGGATTGAACTCAGGACCTTGTGCTTACCAGGCAGACACGGCACTATAGAGCTACATCACAACCTAAAGATGCTGCACAGATGAACAGCACCGTCCAGCTGTCTAGACACCAGCCTCTCTGACAGGAATGCTACACACCTTCTTCACTTCAGACTCCTTCAGCCATCACCTGCAGAGCCAGCATGGTGGCACACGCCTGTAATCTCAGCTCTGCGAGGCTGACGCAACAGGACATCATGGTCAGGCCCCTCCTGGGTAACTTGGTGAGATCTTGTCTCAAAATAAAACTTTGAGAAGGTCCAGGGTTGTACCTCTGTGCAGAAAATCTTGGGTTCAATCAGTACAGGGGAGGGAACCTCTATTTTCTCTGTCAACTCTCTCCATATACCTCCATCTGACCCCCCCCCATAGTGACCCCAAGGTGACCCTAATCTCATCCCTAAACCTGGCCAGTGTCTCACTTGATGTGATAACCAGCTTGCCTTCTTGAATGACATTTGCCCTTGGCTTCTGAGACTTCCTCTCCTCTTCCTCTTCCTCTTCCTCTTCTTCTTCCTCTTCCTCCTCCTCCTCCCCC
>NW_004524680.1:124794-140227 GCF_000260255.1 Octodon degus | reverse complement strand
TCCTCCTCCTCTTCTTCTTCTTCTTCTTCTTCTAGTGACCTTTAGGGCCACACACTCCTTTCTCTGTCCCCCAGAGAACTTTTTGGGGAGAGTACCACTCTCACAGTAATCCACCACACATTCCACCTAGCTGCTGTCCCTCTCCACCTTCACTGTCACCTCTGTGCTGAGCTTAATCCCGGCTCGGTCCTCATAGCCAAACACCAAGTCTGAGTGAGACTCTTTCCATCTGCCGTACTTTTCAGATCTATCCACAGTTCTCCACCTGCAGATGCTACCACCTCAGTTTAATTATTACAACAATGTCCAAATGAGGCTGGGCATGGTGCTGCACACCTGTAATCCCAGTACTCGGGAGGCAGGGGCAGGAGGATCACTCCAAGTTTGAGGCCAGCCTGAGCTACAAAGTGAGCTCAAGGCCAGCCTGACCTGCATAGGGAGACCCTGTCTCAAAAAGACGAGAAGAAAAACAAACAAAAAATGCTGGCCAGGCGTAGTGGTACATGCCCATAATCCCAGCATCTAGAGGCTGAGGCAGGAGGATTGCCATAAGTTTGGGGCCAGTCTGAGTTATATAGTGAGTTCAAGGCTGGCCTGAATCACACAGTAGGACTCTGTCTCAGAAAACAACAAAACAAAACAAACAAACAAGCCGGCTTCTCAGGGATCCCTCACTCCTCCTTGAAGCGCTATCTTACGGTATCTGGTCCATTCTTACCTTTCCAGCATCACGGTGAACAAACCCTGCTCTACTCAGGTTCTTCACACTCTTCATTCCTTCGGTACCTAGAGTTTACTGTGCTTTCTTACTTCCAAGATTCCAAACATGCTCCTCTTTCACCCCTTCGTCTTCCTAACACCTCCAGCCTCACTATCACCTCCCGTGTGAAACCTTTCCTCAACTTCTCACCATGATTACCAGGGGCAGAGGATACAGCCACCACCTCACTCGCTAGACACTTTCCACAATTAAACTCCCAGGCCAGGAACCTATCAGTTTTGGATCACTGGGTACAATTGGAGAATAAAGTCTACTTCTAAAAGGAGGCTGGCTGGGCATGGTAGGCACCGTGTAATCCTGGCCCATGGGAAGCCGAGGCTGGAGGACCTCTGTGACTGCAGGCCAGTCTGACATCAGTCTGGGATACATAGTGAGAGCCTGTCTCAAAAAAAAAAAAAAAAAAGAAAAGAAAAAAAAAGAAAGGAAAGAAGGAAGGAAGGAAGGAAGGACTGCGGAAAGAACAACTTGACCTGGGGCTGGGGCTCAGTGGTGGTGTGTGTGCCCAGCACACACGAGACACTGGGTTCAATCCCAGCATCACCATCAAAAAGAAGTAAAATCAAGACAGTCTTTCTTCTAACAAAATTCTCAGCAGCCACACTACTCTTGTGTAACTAAGGCGCTATGATAATCAAAATCTATTTCACAGAAATTTACAAAGCTGGGCCAGAGAGATAGCGCAGTAGAATAAGCACCTGCTTGGCAAGCGTAGGGTCCTGAGTTCAATCCCTGGTACCACCAAAAAAAAAAAAAAAAAAAAGAAAAAGAAAAGAAACAAATTTACAAAGCTCACAAAACCTGAAGTCTTGGAATACTTTGGGTAACTGACTCAGATGTGTGTCCAGGGAACATCACCGATTTTTTCCCCCATAATTTTATTGATAAACAAATAGCAATGAGACAGTTAACATCACCGATTTTGTTTAAAGATTAGCCCTCACTCAGACAGCAGTGGAGTTTCAACTAGCTGTACTGAAGCAAGATAAGCCACTCTGGCTGGAATTTTAAGGAAGTTTATCCAGGGCTAGGGTTGTGGCTCAGTGGCAGGGCACTCTCCCCCATAAGAGGGAAGCCGGGGGTTCCCCGGGGAGATGGCTCAGTGGAATAAGCGCTTCCCTGGCAAGGGCAAGGGCCTGAGTTTGATCCCTGGTTACACACACACACACACACACACAAAAGTAGCAGGCAGGGGGTGGGGGTAGGGAGCAGTTTAAACAGTCATCAAGAGGTGTTTAAGAATGCTACAAAACACACACTGGGTCTCTAAAGGGAAGCTCATTCTACCCTGCACTATGGCCTCCGTCACACCTGTTGGAGTCCTCTCTACCGGACTTGACTTGATCAGCCCAGCCAAAAGCAGAAGGCACTCGTGGTCACTCAAGTCAGAGAAGCCTATTTACAGTCAACCAGGAGCTCCTGACCCAGAATTGGCTCAACCCCCTCAGGACATTTAACTCCACTCCCAAGGCAGAAAACCCTCCCCTTTAAATTTTTTTTTTTTCTGTTAACCCACTAAATTAACATTATTTTGAGTCAGGTTCTTTTAAAACTTTGCTAATATCAAGGGCTGGGGTGTAGCTCAGGGGAAGAGAGCTAATTTAGCATGCACAAGACCCTGGCTTGATCCCCAGCACCATCAAAATCCAAAAAGCAAACTCTGCCTCATGGAGTTTACATGTAGGGTGGTGGAGCAGGAACAATAAGGTTTCTCCATTCTTTCCATTTTACATAAAGAACAACTTTGATATCAAGCACAAAGACCTACACTGCTTTACTCCTGCACCACACTAGTCCTGTGAAAGCCTTATACTTAGTATAACAAGGCGCAAAAGACATGGAACAAGAGGAAGAAAGGAATCAGTGTCATGACTGCTAAAAGCAAGTGGAAAGGCTGGCGTGGTGACTCATGCCTGTGACCCCAGCACTCGGGATCCTCAGCATTGCTGAGGCAGGAAGATGGCCATGGGCTCGAGGTCAGCCTGGGCCCTAGAGCGAGTTCAAGCTAGCCTGAATTATAGGCAAGCTTACCTAAAAAAAAAAAAAAAAAAGCAAATGGGTGACACTGTACTTTGTCACTGTGCCAAGTTTTAAGTTTTTCTTATGCTCAAAATCAGAAGCAAGCTGAGTGTGGTGGTGCACACCTGTAATCCCAGCACTTAAGACACTGAGGCAGGAGGATTGCGGAGACTTCAAGACCAGCCTGGGCTACAAAGTGAGCCCTGGGTCAGCCTGAGCTGCACAGCAAGACCCTTTCTCAAAAAGACTTTAAAAAAAAAAGTCAAGCGCTGATGAACGCTGACAATTAGCATTTTCTACAAAGGTACTGTGTATTTCTTATTTTCTTTTGTCACCTCTACTTGTTATTTACACAAATCCAAAAAAGATAAGCCTCCTTGCTTTTCTTCAGTGCATATTAGAATAAAAAGAAATTAAATGATATTTTTTCAAAGGAATGGAACCACTGAAAGAACATTTCATTGCTCATCTAAGATTCACATGACTGTGCTTTAGTCAGAGAATTTTCCTACTACTTGGAAAAAAGCAGGCTTAGTCCTCTAAACCTTGCAGCTATAAAATTGTAGCCTTAAGCTTTTTCTCTGGGAAAACTACTGGTAATAGGACGATTTAATACAACGAAGGTGGTTTCAGGGTGTCAATTATCAACACAACTGGAAACCACTTTTTCTCTTATTATAGATCAAGACCCAATTTTATTTTTTATTTATTTACAGTATCAGGGATTGAACTCATCAAGACCCAATTTTTAAAAATTTAAGAAAAAAAAAAGGGGCCAAGGAGATGGCTCAGTGGAATAAGCACTTCCCAGGCAAGCTCAAGGGCCTGAGTTCAATCCCTGGTTCCGCCAAGAAGAAAAAAAAAAAAAAAAAAAAAGAATCAAGACCTACCCTACCACCCTTCCCAGAGGTTTTGCCTTATATTTTTTTGAGAGAGGGGGGTCTAGCTATGTGGACCAGGCTGGCTTTGAACTAGATTCAAGCGACCCTCCTGCCTCTGCCTCTTGACCAGCTGGGATTGTAGGCGCGCATTCAGGTTCCCAACGCCTACAAACTTGAAAGTATGACGCACTTTTCAAACTCTGAGCCTGTTAACCCAGGACTGATTATACACTTTCAAAATCGATGTAATTTTATGGTTTGCCTAACAACTTTTTTCACACTCCCTGACTCACCTACGTCGTGCCAAACACTGGTAGGTCCTTGGACTTACAAGGTGAGAAAATGGGATTTTGCATCAGGCAAGAGTAACGCACAAGTAGATTCACTAGCTCCAACATGGTAGAGGAGCCTCTTCCAAGAGGAAGATGCACAGTTCACAAAATGGTCTCAGAAGTCACTGGAAGCTGCGCTCTCTACCCCCAGCACGCTCTTTTCCCAACATCGTGAACACCCGCTAAAGCGTTAAGTGAGAGGGTTACTGTAGATTCTCGTGCGGATTCCTGCCAGATTGAGCGCCCGGAGCACCCCGAGCAAGCACGGACCGCTGGCTGCGGCGGGAGGCGGCGCCCGGGCGCCGCGCGCAGCACCGGACAAGTCTCGCGAGCTGCGGCGCACATCTCCCGGTCAGGGAATCGCGCTCCAGCAGGGAAGCACGAGACTCGCGGGTCGGGGCGACCGACTCCGCAGCACGCCGGCTGTCCAACGCCCGCCGCCCTCCCTGAGCCGGACTCCAGCCCACCACCCCCGGCCTGCCCCACGGCTTCACGAAGTTCAACCTAGCCCCTCACCTGCTTTTGTACATCAGCGTCGCTAAGGGCCATGGCGAAAGTGACACGACACCGGCGGGCAGCTGCTTTTAGCTCAGTTGTATATGAAGCGGAGAATACAAATGAGAGCAGAAAGCTCCGCGCAGCTTTCAGCTTCCTTTAATTTATAACCGGGACTTCCGGTTCCTGTCACATGACCATGCACAGCCAATAGGAGGGGGAGAAGGCCTGGAAGTCCCACCCCTCCCTGACGGTCTCTAGCTGTGCGCATGCCCAGCTGTCTCCTCAACATTCCGTTCTCGTGACTTGGGTTTTTTTTTTTTTTTTCGGTATTTGGTTTTTAACACACGGCTAGCTCCGCAGTTCAGGCTATCCTTGAACTCACTATTTAGCCCAGACTGGCCTCAAATTTATGGGCGATCCTCACGGTCTGATGAGTGCTGGGATTGTAGGAGCGCGCGGTGACTGGTTCTGCTGAGACATTCCTCAAAAAAGAATTCCTGTATCGTTTTTCCCCTGAACTCAGGAATACTGATTGTTCACAGTTCTAGGGAGAAGAAGCCAATGTCAGGGTGCCAGCTGATTGGCTGCTAGGAGGGGCTGTCTTACTAGGTTTGTTTTCTTGTTTTTTGCAGAACCGGGGATTGAACTCAGGTCCTTGTGTTTGCTAGGCAAGCACTTATTCCACTGAGCCAGCTCCCCGGCCCTTAGGTTTGGTTTTGGTTCGGGTATTTTATTGTTTTTAAATTTTTATTAGCACACGGTTGGAATGCATAATGATTACATTCCTTGTGGCGAGTTGGTACCGGTGTATAACGTCTTCTTGTTACTTCTTCCCCTCCCTTCACTCCCCCTCCGTCTGTTGGTCCTCCATCTAAAGTAATCAGCAGATTCTGTGCAACCCTTACGTGTTTTTAAAAGTTTAAATACTTAATATTTATACCAAACTAACATGTATTACAACTTTACTTTCTTAGCTTTGATGGAAACAAATTCATTAATATTTCCCTTTTCGTTAATAAAATTTATGGGAAGCGGTAAAGTTGAATTCAGAACTGCCCTGGGCGCCACAGGACAACCAACATAGGGATAAACTAATTATTGGTTGGGTAAGGAGGCTCTGTAGCATCTATTAACTAAGGCGTGGCCAGGTGTCTTCTTCTTTCTTTTTTTTTTTTTTTCCTTTGGCGGAACCAGGGATTGAACTCAGACCTTTGCGCTTGCCAGGGAAGCGCTTATTCTACTGAGCCACCTCCCTAGCCCCATCACTTCCCTTTCTCTATATGTGCCGTCTGATCATATTGTTGGTTGGAGTTCATAGAATCTCTGGTAGCTGCCTGATTCCCCCCCCCCCCAACCGGGTATTGAACTCAGGCCCTTGCGCTTGCCAGGGAAACGCTTATTGCACTGAGCCATCTCCCCAGCCCCGCTGCCTGATTTTCAAGTGGCTTTTTTTTTTTTTAAATTTTATTTATTTATGTGTGTGTGTGTGTGTGTGTGTGTGTGTGGCCAGCTCAGCCCACCAGGGGGCGGGGCTGGCATGTGGTGCTGGGGGATTGAACCGCGGTCCCTGTGCTTTGCTAAGCTTGTTCTAAGTAGGTGCTTTAGATCACTGAGCCATCTCACCAGCCCTTTCAAGTGGCTTTTATTTTTCTCAAACTACTAAATTTTTTTATACCAGGAATTGAACTCAGGACCTTGTGCTTGCCAGTCTAGTGCTGTGCTCTGAGCTTTATCCCTGGCCCTCAGACTACTAAATTTATTGACCCAACAAAGTCCCCACCCCCACCCTCCTCCCCAGGTTGCAAATGGAACCCAGGGCCTTGCTCATGCTAGGCTAGTGCTCCACAGGCCAGAAAATTTCACATTAATGGATTTTTAAGTCAGCTTTAGATTTACAGAGCATTAGGCAGACAGAGCAGAGTTCCCATAGCTTTTTCTCCCCTCACAGGGCTTCCTCTGTGATTGACATCCTATATTAATGTGGTGTATTTGTTATAATTAATTAACTAGTATAGCTTATTAATTAAAGTCCAGGGCTGGGGAGATAGCTTGGCTGTCTAAGTGCCTGCCTGGCAAGTGCAAGGACCCAGGTTCAATCCCTGGTGCCGCATGCAGTGGTGCATGCCTATAATCCCAGCACTGGAGAGGCTGAGACAGGAGGATCACAATGAGTATGAACTGTGTAGCAAGACCCTGTACCAAATAAATAAATAAATGCAATTTTTTATTTTTTTTTACCTTTTTTTATCATTTATTTGTGTGTGTGTGTGTGCGCGCGCGCACATGTGTGTGTGGCCAGCTCAGCCCATCAGGGGGTGGGGCTGGCTGGCATGTGGTGCTGGGGGATTGTACTGCAGTCCCTGTGCATTGCCAAGCTTGTTCCAAGTAGGTGCTTTAGACCACTGAGTCATCTCTCCAGCCCAATGCAATTTTTTAAAAAGAAATAAAGTCCGGGGCCGGGGAGATGGCTCAGTAGCATAAGCACTTGCCTGGCAAGCACAAGGGTCTGAGTTCAATCCCCGGTTCCACCAAAAATAAAATTAAAAAGTTCATAGCTTATTCATACTTCTTCAGTTATAACATATTGCCCTTTGTATGTTCCTGTGAGAGATAAAAATATTTTAATTAACCCATATTTCTTTAACCTCTCTAATAAGCTCTTATTCACTGAATTAGCTGGGTCAATAGCAGACAGGGGTGGGGCCAGGGAGATAGCTCAGTAGAATAAGGACTTGCCTGGCAAGCCCAAGGTCGTGATTTTGATGCCCAGTACTACCAAAAAAATAGCAGACAGGGACAGGCAGGCTGTAATAAGACACCAGAGATAAGGTACTGGGGTTGCTGGACATTGTGTTGCATGTTTGTAATCCTGGGAGGAGGCTGAGGCAGCCTCCTTGTTATGTGTTCAAGGCCAGCCTGAACTTTATAGTGAGATAACAAGCTTTCCTAAATTTCTTCCCAAGAAGTCAAAAGGTCACAAATAACAGCAAAAAGGAATGTAGAAGAAGGAAAGTAAAAAAAAAAAAAAAAAGGAAAAGGGAGGTGGGGAAGTTACAGGTGTGGGCTGAGACAGATTGCTGGGGACAGATTGTGAACCCAGATCCTAGACGGGGGGATGGGCTGAGGGATTCGCAGAAGTTAGGAACAAAAACACGCAGCTTCTCGAGTCGCCTGCATCTGTCTGTGTGAGGGCCCCACTCTTGCAAGAGTACAGCCTTGTTTCTCCTGCCTCTGGAGTCCCGTTTCCTGTGGTTTGGCATCCGATTCCTTTCTCCCAGTTCTGGGATCCCATCCAGGCTACCACACTGTGTTGCTTGCTGTGTTTTTTGAAGCTTCCTTTGGCTATTGCTGTTTCTCACTTTGTCTTGAGTAACCTGATAGTTGTGAGCAGTATTGGTTAGGTATACGACAGGCAGGGACTATTGGAATTTTCCTCGTAATTATATAGGGGTTGAATTTTAGGCAGATCACAGGCATAGTCAGGGATATAGCTCAGCAGGTTAAGTGTCTACCTGGCAAGTGCAAGGTCCTGAGTTTGATCCTCCATATTAAAAAAAAAAAAATCACAGGTACGGTATCATGTCAAATCAAGGTCACACGCTATGATTTTTTTCTTTTTTTGCCTGTGCTAGGAGTTGAACCAAGGGAATTCCAATATATACATACACACAAGATAGATAGATAGATAGATAGATAGATAGATAGATAGATAGATAGATGGATCTATCTATCTCACAGTTGCAGCCCAGGTTGGTCACCAGTTCATAGTGATTCTTGCCTGACTTTGAGCTATATATTTTTATTTTTGTCTTCTTTTTTTCAGACAGGGTTTCGCTATGCATTTCAGGCTAGCCTTGAACTTACTTTGTAGTCCAAGGTGGCCTTGAACTCATCGAGATCCTCCTGCCTCAGCCTTCCTAATGCTGGGATTACAGGTGTGCACCACCATGATTGACTTTTGGGCTCTTCCACGGACAGCTTTCACAGTGGTCCAGTGCTTGATATACCATCACAGGCTTTCCTATAATACAAAACCAAGCTGCCCAAATGCCAGGGAATAGAATTGTTCACCTCTGTACCAAGAAGGGAGGGAGGCCACTCTGTGTGTGGTATTTGCTCAGGCAGACTTTGAGCGGTTCCGCTGTGTGACCTAAAGTTCTTATGGGATTGTCTCAAGTGAAGAGGCACCGTCAGGAGGGCCTCCTGGGGCTCTGTGCGTGCCAAGTGTGACTACAACAGGGTCAAGCTTGATTTCCTTATTGAAAGGAAAAAAATTGTGACGTCACTGTTAAAGGCACAAGCACAGAGTCAGAAGGCGTTTAGGCCAGGGAGATAGCTCAGTGGCGTCAGGGTCTGCCCGGCCAGTGCAAGGTCCTGGGTTCAATTCTGGGTACAAAAAGAAGGCTAGGGGGCTGGTGAGATGGCTCAGTGGTCTAAAGCACCTACTTAGAACAAGCTTAGCAAAGCTTGGGGACCGCGGTTCAATCCCCCAGCACCACATGCCAGCCAGCCCCGCCCCCTGGTGGGCTGAGCTGGCCACACACACACACACACCCACACGCACACACAATAAATAAAATTTTTTTTAAAAAGGCTAAATAAAAGATGTAGCTCTTTGAATAATAAACAATGGAAAGACTAAAAAAATTCTTTTTAAAAAAGCTTTGAGGCAGTTCTAAATCAGCCAGTCTGACCTAGGAGTAATCCTCCTATTTTAGCTGCCAGATAGCTGGGATTACAGGAATATCATTCTTTTAAAAATGTAGGGGCCAGGGAGATGGCTCAGTGGAATAAGTGCTTCCCTGGCAAGTGCAAGGGCCTGAGTTCAATCCCCAGTTCCGAAAAAAAAAAAAAAAAAGTAAGCTAAGCAGAACCAGGGATTGAACTCAGGCCCTTGTGCTTGCCAGGCAAGTGCTTATTCTACTGAGCCATCTCCCCAGTCCCCTATATCTGATCCTTAAATTACCAGCCTGTGCTATAATCTGACTTTAAGGTCAGCCTGAGGGCTGGGGAGATGGCTCAGTGGAATAAGTGCTTCCCTGGCATAAGCGCTTCATAAGCACTTCCCTGGCAAAGGCAATAGACCTGAGTTCAATCCCCAGTTCCGCAAAAAACCAACCAACCAACCAACCAACCAACCAACAACAACAACAAAAAAAACCCCATAAGGTCAGCCTGAACTACATAGTAGACCCCTGTCTCCAAAAGACAGAAAGACCAAAGAAAAAAAAGATGGTACACATATTTGAGAATACCGGTAATGTTTTGGTTTGTTTTTGAGACATGGTCTCACTTTGTAGTGCAGGCTAGCCTTGAACTCAGACTGGTAATGTTTTTTTTTTGTTGTTTTTTTTTTTTTCTTTTCAAAGTTTTATTGATAAACATATAGCAATGAGACAGTTTCAAATCAAATCTAAAGTACAGTTTCAACGAATAATACACTGCATATATTCTTCTTAGCGGTTAATTGCTGTACAAGATGCGGACCTGACATCCCATTTACAAACACCATTAGAACAAATCATTCTATTCATTAAGAGAATGCAACTATATATCTATCCTGGTAATGTTTTTATAAGGAAAAGATTTTGCTACAGAACACTAAAGAGCACAGCAGGATGGCAGTCTGTGTAATGGAATGTAACTTGATCAGTAGTTTATCAATTGAACTGAAGCCAGATGATAGTGTCATGTCATTGTATTAGTTTTTGCATTGGTAGTTTCATTCCTTGGCATCCCAGAAGACAGATTTCCAGAACTACACCTTCCTCTTTACGTCCTAGGCCAGGACAAGGTGGATTATAGTCTCTCCTCCTATGTATTTGTATGATGTTCTTCAGAAGGCTGGATTTAGAAAGTGGGAGTGGCGATCTAATGCCATGTCAAATCGTTTATGAAAACTGATAATTTAAACAGATGTAGCACTGTCCAAGTCAATGGTGTCTTTATTTTTTAAAGAACTTGGGGCCAGGGAGATAGCTCAGTAGAATAAGCCCTTGCCTGGCAAGCGCAAGAGCCTGAATTCAATCCCTGGTTCCACAAAAAAAAAAAAAAAAAAAAAAGAAAAAGAAAAAAGAACAGCATGACAAACGCTCCCTGTGGTAGTACACTCCTGTAATCCCAGCACCCAGGGAGGCTGGGGCAGGTTGATTACTGAGTTCGAGGCCAGCCTGGGCCAAATAGTAAAACTCAGTCTCAAAAAACACAAAACAACAACAAAAATGGTGCGATGCCCTATTACTCTGAGACATCAGAGAATACCAAAAACTACGAAGAACAATTTAAATATTCATTTACTATGAACCTTCACCCCAGCATGACAATGTTTATCACAATGCCTCAATTTGTTTATTTAGAGAAGTGAGTTTTGCTGTGTTCCCCAGGTTGGCCCTGAATTCTTGGACTGAAGTGAAGTTCTTACTTCAGCCTCCCAAGTACCTGAAGTGGTAGGCACATGGTGGTCTATACCCAGTAATATTTTTATTTTGGTTGTTTTGAAACGGTCTCCATACGCAGGGTCTTTTTTTCTTGTTTTTAGTAAGGGTCTACAGGGTCTCACTATGTAGATCGGACTCATAGTGATCCTCCTGTTTTCAGCTTCCCAAACTCTGGAGTTACAGGAACATGGGCACTGGCCCAGCATGCTGGGGATTGAACCCTGGCTACTGTGTCTGCCTAAACAGGCGCTTTAATCTGCTGAGCCATTTGGCCAGCCTCCATATACAATTTAAGCTGGCATTGAGCTCACTTTGTTTTCTTTTTATTTTTTTGTCAGAACCAGGGATTGAACTCAGGCCCTTGCATATGCCTGGCAAGCGCTTATCTACTGAGCTATCTCCCAGGCTCTTGAGCTCACTTTGTGGCCCAGGCTGGTCTTGAACTTGCAATGCTCCTCCTGCCTCAGCCTCCCAAGTGCTGGGATTACTGGCATGTACCACCATGTCTGGCTGATGTTTTATTTTAAAAACATGTGGCTCAATAGAAGTGCATTTACCTGCCATGCATGAGGATGAGGATTCTATGTGCAACCCCCAGCTCTTTCACTCAAGCCTGTACTTCTGTACTGCAGGTGTGATTAACAGCTCCCTTTGTGAACCAGGTGTGGTGGTGCATGCCTGCAATCCCAGCACTGGGGAGGTTGAGACTGGAGGATTGCAGCAAGTGGAGATCAGCCAGGGCTACAAAAGTCAGCTCAAGGCCAGCCTGAACGGTGTAGAGAGACCCTGTCTCCAGATTAAAAAAAAAAAAAATCCCATGTTGTGCAGCTCCCCCTATCCTCTATGCTAATGTCCCCTCCCTTTTTTTTAGGGAAGGGTGTACAGTGTGTTCAGGGTCTCACTACTAGATCAGACCCACAGTGATCCGCCTGTTTACAGCCTCCCAAGAGCTGGGATTACAGGCGTGCATCACCATTCCCAGTCTCAATTGCAGTCTGGCTGCACCGAAGGCCCACGGATCGAACCCTGGGACCCTTGCTTGCTTGCAGACGCTTTTAATCCATCCGCTGAGCTATTTGGCCAGCCCTCTAATACCCTTTGACAACTGGTTTTGTCACTGTTTTGCTGATTCACCACGGAGCAGGCCAGGTCCTGTCTGATGAGAATGTGCCAAATTCTACAGACACATTCTCTGGAGTGAACATTTTTTTGACACAAGGTCTCACCACACAGTTCAGGCTGGCCTTGAGCTCACTTTGTAGCCTAGGCTTGTCTCAAACCCACAATGATCCCCCTGCCTCAGCCTCCTCAGTGCTAGGATTACAGGCATGCATCTCCACTCCCAGTAAAAAAATTTATGCATGAAAAAAACTGTATGAGTACAGTTATCTCTTACTACTTTTTCTTTTAAAATTATTTATTTATTTATTTATTTATTTATTTATTGTGTGTGTGTGTGTGTGTGTGTGTGGCCAGCTCAGCCCACCAGGGGGCGGGGCTGGCTGGCATGTGGTGCTGGGGGATTGAACCACGGTTCCTGTGCTTTGTTTAGCTTAGCTTGTTCTAAGTAGGTGCTTTAGACCACTGAGCCATCTCACCAGCCCTCTTACTACTTTTTCTATGATCACTCTCAGAAACTAAGATACAAGGATGCATAAAGACTTTATATAAAATAGCATAGTTTTTGCATATAATCCAGAACACTTTCCTGTATACCTTAAATTATTCTAAAATTCTTGCCACAGCCCTTAGTGGTACTAGAGATAGAAGCCTTTGCACTAAGCTATATTCCATATTCTTTTTTTTGGCGGGGGCAGGTGTCTCAGCCCGCCCTGGAAGTGGGGCTGGCACAGCATGTGGTGCTGGGGTTTGAACCACGGTCGCTATGCTTGCCTAAGCAGGTGCTTTAGACTGCTGAGTTATCTCACCACCACCCCCATATTCTTTTTCTTTAAATTTTATTTATTTATTTGTGTGTGTGTGTGTGTGTGGCCAGCTCAGCCCACCAGGGGGCGGGGCTGGCTGGCATGTGGTGTTGGGGGATTGAACCGCGGTCCTTGTGCTTTGCTAAGCTTGTTCTAAGTAGGTGCTTTAGACCACTGAGCCATCTCTCAGCCCCCCATATTCTTTTTAAAAAATTTAATTTAGTTTATTTATTTATTAATTTTTCTTTTTTTGTGGAACCGGAGATTGAACTCAGGCCCTCGTGCTTGCCAGGGAAGCGCTTATTCTACTGAGCCACTTCCCCAGCTCCTAGTTTATTTTGAGACAGGTTCAAATCACTAAGTCACCCAGGTTGGACTCAGCCTTCAATTCTTGCCTCGGCCTTCTACAGTGCTGGATTTTTGTGTGGGGTGGGAAACGGGGGTCAAACTCAGGACCTTGTGCTTGCCTGGCAAGCGCTTATGCCACTGAGCTATCTCCCTCCCCCAAGTGCTGGATTATAAGCTTGCGCCACTGGTTCAAGATGCTTGGACACCAGTTACAAGGAAAATGCTAAGTAAATAGTTGTTATATGGGGGCTGGTGAGATGGCTCAGTGGTCTAAAGCACCTACTTAGAACAAGCTAAGCAAGGGACTGCGGTTCAATCCCCCAGCACCACATGCCAGCCAGCCCCGCCCCCTGGTGGGCTGAGCTGGCCACACACACACACACACACACACACACAAATAAAAAAAATTTAAAAAAATAGTTGTTATATGGTATCGTCTGGGGAGGAAGGACAAGGAAAAAAGCTTTGATGTTCAGTCCTGGCAATACATTTTTTTCAAATATTTTAATCCATGCTTGTTTTAGTCCATACGCATGGAAGGCCTATTCTACATGTGAACCAACTGATAATTTTCTTTCTTTTTTTGATAATTTTCTAAATCTAACATCTTATATGAGATTAGCCTTGTGGAGAATTTTTTTGAGGGAGGTCCTTTTGGAGACAGGGTCTTGCTATATAGTCCAGGCTGGCTGTGAATTCATGGCCACCCGTTAGCCTCATCTTCCTCAGTGCTGAGTTTTCAGGGGTACGACCCCAGGCCTGGTTTGTGGAGAAACTTAAAATACATTTTCAGATAAGTTCTTTTAAAATTCCTTTTGGTATCGCGGATTGAGCTCAGGACCTTGCACTTGCCAGGTAGGCGCTTAAGTTGCTGAGCTGTCTCCTGGTCCTAACATTCTCTTAATAAGCCAGTCTGCCAGTGGCTTCCCCAAAAGTACTGGCCTAGATTCCTGCTAGGTTAGTCAGAGGGGAGGGACCTGTGTGTGCGCCGTCTACCACTCCCACTCGGGCTAACTAGAGAGTGGCAGGGCAGGTAAACTGCCTCTTGAGTTGGTTTGCTGAGCACATACAGGGACAGAGTCCAGTAAGTGGAAGTCAGCTTTGCCTTTTCGTGGTGGGGTGGACAGTGCGAGAGTCGTGTGCGTGAGCTTCCAGCCCCAGCACTACACACAAAATGGTAAACCTGCGCGGTGGCAAGCATGTCTGCAATCCCAGTGCTCTGGGAGGCCAACCGAGACAGGAAGCTCACAAGTCAGGCTGAACAATTTATCAAGTAATTTATCAAGATCCTGTCTCAAAAAATAAAGGGGTGAGGATGTAGCTCAGTGTCAAGGTCCTGGGTTCAACTGTGTCCTCCCTCAAAATTGAAAATTAATTTTGAAAAAATATTGTAATGAAAACAGCAAATAGTTTTAATTTAGGAAGACCCTTGTGCTTACACTTTTTGTCATTTTTCCCTCTTTTTTTTTTTTTAAACATTTATTTATTTATTTATTTAGTGTGTGTGTGTGTATGTGTGTATGTGACCAGCTCAGCCCACCAGGGGGCGGGGCTGGCTGGCATGTGGTGCTGGGGGATTGAACCGCGGTCCCTGTGCTTTGTCAAGCTTGTTCCAAGTAGGTGCTTTAGACCACTGAGCCATCTCACCAGCCCCCTCTTTTGTTTTTAACAAGGTCTTGTTATGTACTTCAGGCTGTCCTTGAACTCACTGAGTAGCCCAGGCTGGCCTTGAGCTCTGGGTGATCCCCCTGCCTCAGCCTCCTGAGTGCTGGGATTACAGGCATGCGGCAGCCTAACTGGCCCTTTTTGTTCCTTTCTAAACATATTTCTTCAAAGCAAAATGAGCAGTTTAAAACCCAGGTGACATTAAGTCATTCCTAGTGTATAAACCTCTGTCACCTCCCACCTGCTTGTTTTCCTCCTATCTGTTGCCTCATCTGACCTTACCCGGTCTGCCCTCATCACCTCCTCCCTTTGCTCACCACCTCAAGGATTTAGTTTCCTTTCAGTCTTGAAAACACCACAGTTTTAATGTATGTATCTTTTGGTGCTGGAGACTGCTAATTGGGTACTGCAGTTAGGTGAGCTCTACCACCGAGCTATTTCCCTGGCCCCTTGCTTTTCATCCTTTTGGTCTCCACCTAAATATCCCCTTCTTGAGGATAACTTTTCCAGACCATTCTTTCATTTATTTGTATTTTATTGGTACATTTTA
>NW_004524680.1:115868-124529 GCF_000260255.1 Octodon degus | reverse complement strand
TGTGTGTGTGTGTGTGTGTGTGTGTGGCCAGCTCAGCCCACCAGGGGGCGGGGCTGGCTGGCATGTGGTGCTGGGGGATTGAACCGTGGTCCCTGGGCTTTGCTAAGCTTGTTCTAAGTAGGTGCTTTAGACCACTGAGCCATCTCACCAGCCCATCATAGGTAATTTGTACCTGTGCATGACATATCTTTTTTTCTGTTCCCCATGCCTGGGGTCGTGGAGATGGCTCAGTGGAATAAGCGTTGCCCTGGCAAGTATCAAGGGCCTGAGTTCAATATTTGGTTCCGCAAACAAACAAACCATTGTAAGAAAGGGGCCTGGGGAGATAGCTCAATAGAGTAAGAACTTGTATGGCAAGCACAAGGTCCTGAGTTCAATCCCCGGTACTGCAAACTTTTTTTTTTTTTTTTTGCTTTACGTGTGTTCTTTTCCCCTTCCTTGCTCCCTTCTAGTTTAAACATTTTCCTCCCATTTTCCAGTATCTATTATACGTTTTAGTCCTTATTTGTATTTTCATTTTCTCAGACCAGAAAAACAATGCGGTATTTAAACGTGTGTGCCCGGTTTATTTCACTTAGGGTACAGTCTCAAGGTGCACCCATTTAGAAACGTCTAAAACATCGAGAAAAGGATCTTTTACACCCCCAAGAATCATAGATTTGAGCGACTCCTGGAAAAGGCGATAGAAGAGGCAGCGCTCAACTATCCAGGTCCCCTCTGCGCTACGAGACCTCCGAGAACTCGATGGTCCCAGCTTCCGCTCCGGGTGAGGGAGCCGCCTACTTCCGGCATCCCAGGCCCGCCCCGACGCCAGTGGTGACGGAAGCACGTCGGGGGTGACCTCACCCTCCAACATGGCGGCGGCGGTAGATTAGGCCCGCGGGTCGAAGCAGCCACTGCCGCTGGGGTCCCCTTTCAGAAGCAACTGCTGCCGCCGCCGCTTGTTCCATCTCTTTTGGGGTAGGCGCCAGGGCCGGGTGAGGGGAGTGGGGTTCCGGGCTAATGGAGCTGAGAAGGCGGTTTTCACCTGGGGAAGAAGGTGTCCAGAGCCTTCCCAGTCACCACAGTGGTGCGACGAAGCGTGAGTGCGAGACTGCGAGTGAGTGCGTGAATGTGTGTGTGTGTCAGTGTCCCCCGGCGTCCCCGCGCCCGGGGGTTCCATTCCTTGGTCGCCGCACCCGGTCGGCGCGCTCCCGTTGCGGGCGCTTCTCCCGTTGCGGGCTGCCTGTGGCGGCGGAGCTCGGCCTTTGCTCCAAATGGCTCTGCCGCGACAAGCAGCGTCACGGAGAAAACCTGGGCGCCTGTTTAGGCTTAGGCGGGGGAGCGCGGACTTGTTTTTGGTTGAGGCCAGGGCTTGCCCGACTTTCACTGAGAACGACTGTACGTTTTCCCAGCGCTAGTCTTCCCAGACATCTCGAGTGTTCTGACGAACGCGGTGTTTCAGCAAAGCCTGCCTTTGCACCCTTGGAGGTGATGCACAGTGCACGCTGTGGTTATTTCCTTCTTAGCCGTGTTCTCCCAGCATTCTAAGGAGGCCCCAAGTTTCTTGCCTTCCGACCTCGCTTTTTTAGTTGATGCTGTTTGTTGGTAGCTTTGTCCAGCTCTTAATCGCTCTCCACACGTGTTTATCCGAAATAGCTTTCTCACTGTTTACGTTCAGAAGTTTGACCTAAGCTGCCAGTCCCCTCTCCCCTTTTTTGCTTTCTGTTGTAAAACAGAGCCAAATCAATTGTTTTGCGAAATTGCCCGGCAGAGTTCCCCTGGAGGTTTGTTGTGACCGGAGCGTTGCTCTCTGCCCAGACTTGTTGTGTGACCTTGGACGGGTTGCCACACCCTTCATCCCCGCCCCCCTTTAAACGCCTTAGAAAAATAGCTTGTAAAAAGCCAGGCTTGGTCCCGCATGCCTGTAATCCCCGAATTTGGGAGGCTGAGGCAGGAGGATAGTTGCGAGTTCCAGACCAGCCTGGGCTACAAAGTGAGCATAGCACGACCCTGTCTCAAAAAAGAAAGAAGCTCCTATAGGTAACAAAGTGCTTATACTTGGTATGCACAGTTGGGTGATAAACTTGGTACATTTCTACCTGTAAATAAAAAATATTCAAACTGGGGTTCGATCCCTGGTGTGCCCTGCTGGCCCTGCCCCCGGAGAGCTCGCGGAGACTAGGACTGAGACTGGGCATGATGGTGCACGCCTTTAATCCCAGCACTTGAGCTGAAAACAGGAGGATCCCTACAAATCCAATCAGTGTAGTGAGACCCCCATAGACCCTGTACTAAATACATTAATTTTTTTTAAATTGAAAATTTTCAAATATTTAGAAATATTTATTTTGAAGTAGACAAGGATTTTGAACACCCTCTCACTGTGAATGAACAAATACAATTAAGCATTTTTCCAAGTGGTTCATATGCTTAGGTGGAGGAATATGCCCCAGTAATTGAATTCAACTAAAGGATGTATAAATTGAACTCACTGCGTAGTGCAGGCTGGCCTGGAATGTCCGACCATCCTGCCTCAGCCTCCCAGTGCTGGGATTATAGGCATGTACCACTACACCCAGCTCCAGGATGTGCAAGTTTGAGTGCAACAGTTTTGTAAAGGAAAAAGTGCTAACACATCATTAAATCAGTATTTATAGAATAGACACATTAAGCTTTTTTTTTTTTTGGTGGAACCGGGGATTGAACTCAGGCCCTTGTACTTGTCAGGGAAGAGCTTATTTTACTGAGCCATCTCCCTGGCCCCACATTAAGCTTTTAGGATTGGTACTCTGGCAAGAGAATAATAGTTTAAAAAATTTTTTTAAAGTATTTTTTCTTATAGCCAGGTGTAGGGGTATAGGTTTGTAATCCCTGTACTCAATTGCAGTGAATTAGAGGTCAGCCTGGCTAGTGAGACCCTGTCTCAAAAAATAGAACAGCAAATACACATATATATTTTTTCTTATGAAGTAATTTAGACAAAGCCAGCCAAATAGCTCAGTGGATTAAAGCACCTACAGGCAGGTGCAGGTGCAGGGGCCGGGGATTCAGTCCTCGGCCCTGCCATGCTGGCTCTGCCCTCAGGGCCTGCTGTGATGGCAGTTGAGACTGGGCATCGTGGCCCATGCCTGTAATCTCAGCTCTTGGGCCGTAAACAGGTGGATCACTACTAGTCAGATCTGAATGCGATCTAATAGTAAGACCCTGAACACCCTGTAGACCCTTTCCTAAAATACAAAATAAAAAAAAAAAAGAAAGAATTTAGACAATTTTTGTTAGTGGTTCTGGAGATCAAACTCAGGGTTTGGTTTATGTTAGGAATATGCTCTACCACTGAGATACATTCTTAGCCCTAGATTTAGAGAGTAACACAGTGTATTTCTATTCTGCTTTTTGATTTTTCGGACATTATTTTGATTTATATCATCTCAAGTATGTGAAACAAGAATTCTTAATTATATATGAGTTGGAGGAAGAGAGCTGTTTTTAGAGTGGTTGGGTTTTGGGGTGGGTCTGCTCTACAGAGCCCACATTGAAGGATAATCCTAGCCCCTTCTGTTTTTTTTTTTTTTTTTTTGTCATGCTGGGAATAAAACCCAGGGTCCCACTTTCTGAGCTCTGCTGCCAAGCTGTACCCTCAGCCCAAGTGTTGATTTTTGTAAATGCCTTTATTGAGAGAATTAGCATAGCATATAGTTCATGGTTGTATAATTTAATGGTTTTCAGTATATCTATAGAGCTATTAGGCAGCCATCACCACACTTCATCACCCCAGAAAGAAACTCCTCTGCCGTCCACCCTATCCGTGGTCCTGGAGATTGACTCAGCTACATCTTCAGCCTTTTTTCTTTCTCTTGTTTGAGACAGGTTCTTGCTGTATAGTTCAGGTTGGTCTTGAACTCACTGTGTGGCCCAGGTTGGCCTCAAGTTTGCAGCAGTATTCCTACCTCAGCCTCCCAAGTGCTGGGATAATAGGTGTGTGCCATCATGCCTAGATTGACTGCTTGATTCTTTTTTTTTTTTTTTTGGCGGAACCGGGGATTGAACTCAGATCCTTGCGTTTGCCAGTCAGGTGCTTATCCTACTGAGCCATCTCCCCGGCCCAACTGATTGATTTTTTTTTTATTCATTTATTTTTTTATGTGTGTGTGTGTGTGTGTGTGTGTGGCCAGCTCAGCCCACCAGGGGGCGGGGCTGGCTGGCATGTGGTGCTGGGGGATTGGACCGCTGTCCCTGTGCTCTGCCAAGCTTGTTCTAAGTAGGTGCTTTAGGCCACTGAGCCATCTCGCCAGCCCGATTGATTCCTATTTTATATATTTAGTATAAGGTCTGCAGGGTCTCACTACACAGATAGGACTTGTAGTGATCCTTTCTGTTTTTCAGCCTCCCAAGTGGTGGGATTACAGATGGTGCCACCATGCTCAGCCTCAGTCCCTGGCCCCTGCATCTGCGTAAGCAGGCGCTTTAATCTGCTGAGCTATCTGGCCGGCCCTATTTATTGTCTTTTTGAGGCAGGGACTCACTATGCATCTCAGGCTGGCATTGAGTCCCTCTAGCCTGGTTCTACCTTTTGACTGTTATATATAATGCTGCTTTGAGCATTCTGTGCATGTTTTTTTTTTTTTTTTTTTTCCCCTCGGAACCGGGGATTGAACTCAGATCCTTGCATTTGCCAGTCAAGCGCTTATCCTACTGAGCCATCTCCCCGGCCCTTCTGTACATGTTTTTGTGTAGACAGATGTTTTCATTTCTTTGGTGTATACCTACCTATACATGGAATAGTGAATGTAATGAATTTTATGTCTTCGTTTATAAAGCTGTGTACATAGACATAGGAAGCTTAAGTACTTATTGTGGAAGAGTGTCTGTGGGAAGGCAGGTTAAGGAGTTCCTGTGAAGGAGCTGTCTGAATGCCAGCTGCCGGGTGAAGTTTTTGGAGAAGCTCTTAACACAAGATTGAACTCGAGTATATTGCTTTGGCGTGTTTTATTTGGAAAGGGATTTTCAACACCCAACACTAGAATAGTAGTGTCTGCTGGAACACGTCACTCAGTTACAATTCAGCTGAGTAGGATGAATTTTGGCAGTTTGAGGTTTTTGTTTTTGTTTTTTTTTGTGATACTAGAGATTGAACCCTAAAACTATATATATATGTATTTTTTTTCTTTAAATGATCTAGGGTCTTACTATAGCACAGGCTCGCCTTAAAGTGTCAATTTCCCTGTCTTAGCCTGTCATATGCTAGGATTAAAGGTGTGTGGTGTGTACATCTGTCTACCTTTTATTTTCTTTCTTTTTTTCTTTTTAAGTTTCTTTTCTTTTTTTTTTTTTTAAGTTTCTTATTTTGGGGACATGGTCTCACTACATTGCTAGATTTCCCCAGTTGGGGTTGAATTTGTGATCCTCGTGCCTCAGCCTCCCATGTGGCTAAGATTACAGGTGCACATCATCACACCTGGCAATTTCATAATTATTAGGATTGTTTTGCTTCTTTTGAAGAAACATCTAGAATTCAGTGATTAATAAGGCATGGAGTATGAATTACTGTTGTGTAGGGTTGAGGAGGTTATTCAGTTATACAGGACTTGCCTCACATGCACAAGGCCCATGGCGACTGTCATGATTAAAACTAAAGCCAATCAGTGGTCTAAAGCACCTACTTAGAACAAGCTTAGCAAAGCCCAGGGACCACGGTTCAATCCCCCAGCACCACATGCCAGCCAGCCCCGCCCCCTGGTGGGCTGAGCTGGCCACACACACACACACACACACACACACACACAAATAAATAAAATTAAAAAAAAAACAACAAAAACTAAAGCCAAGAAACTTTAATATTTTAAAAATTACAAACCATTGTTTTGTGACTACTTTTCATATTTCAGCTGGAATTGTAGATATGTTCAACTCTTATTTCTACAGTATGTAAATTCCTATTATGTTCTGATTTTATTTTAGTAGAAAGAAATGGTCTAAAAAACAAAGACCCAGGTTGGTGACACATACCTGTAATCCCAGAACTCTGGGAGGCAGAGACACAAGATCACAAATTTGAACCTAACCTGGGCAATTAAAAGATTTAGTGAGATCCTGTCACTATAAGAAAAAGGAGGGGGTCAGGGAGATGGCTCAGTGGAATAAGCGCTTCCCTGGCAAGTGCAAGCCTGAGTTCAATCCCAGGTTCTGCAAAAAAAGAAAAAGAAGGACTGGAGGTAGCTCAGTGTGTAGATCCTGGGTTCAGTTCCCAAACCTCAGATAAATAAATGAATAACCAAGAAATACCTTAAATTATTTAAAAACTAATTAAACTATGTTAAATTCTTTATTTTTATTTTTTTTATCTTTTTGAGATAAGGGCTCATTATGTAGTTCAGGCTGGTTTTATTTTTTAGATTGTTTATTTTTGGCGGAACCAGGGATTTGAACTCAAGCCCTTGCGCTAGGCAGGGAAGCATTTATTCTACTGAGCCATCTCCTTGGCCCCTTTATTATTTATTTATTTATTTTTTTGTATTTTAGGGAAGGGTTTACAGGGTGTTCAGGGTCTCACTACTAGACTGGACTCTAGTGATCTACCTGTTTACATCCTCCCAAGAGCTGGGATTACAGGTGTGCACCACCGTGCCCACTCTCAATTCTGTCTCAGGGTGCCCTGGGGGCGGGGCTGGCTCTGGCATCTGCACAGCAGGCCCGGGTATCGAACCCTAGCCCTCTGTGCCTTTCTTGCAGGTGCTTTCATCTGCTGAGCTATTTGGTTGGCCCTCAGGCTGGTTTTAAACTAGCAAAGATCTTCCTGCCTCAGCCTCCCAGCTGGGATTACAGGTGTGTACTACTATGCCTGGCAACTATGTTAAAATGAAAGAAATTGTTATAGTTCCCCCCTCCCCCCATCAGGGATTGGACCCAGGCCCTTGCGATTGCCAGGGAAGCACTTATTCCACTGAGCCGTCTCCCCGGCCCCAGTTGTTATAGTTTTAGTAGGTTAAAGAACATAATTTAGGGGAAAAAAATCCAATATAATTTAGCTTCAACATTCTAAATGTGTCTGAGGTGAAGTCTCAAAATTTTTCCTTCCTTCCTTCCTGGTTTGCTTTTTGGTATTGGAAATCCAACGCAGGACCTTGCATTTGCCAAGTAGCCTTGTGCCACTGAACTATAACCCTGACCACTTACTTATTTATTTATTTTTGTCCTTTTGAGACAAGGTCTTCCTATGCAGTTCAAGGTAGCCTGAGCTCATTTTGTAGCCCAAGCTGGTCTCGAACTTGTAAGGATCCTCCTGCCTCAGCCTTTCCAGTGCTGAGATTACAGATGTGTGCCGCCACACCTGACTTTTTTTTTTTTTTTTTTTTTTTAATTTTAAGGAAGGGTCTACAGGGTGTTCAAGGTCTCACTACTAGATCCGAGTCAGCGATCTGCCTGTTTTCATCCTCCCAAGTTCTGGGCTTTACAGGTACATACTGTCACACCCAGTCTCAATGGCTGTCTCAGCATGCCCTGGGTGCAGGGCCGGTGCCAGTGCCAGGAGGCTCGAACTCCTCACTCCTGTGCCTGCTTGCAGGTGCTTTAATCTGCTGAACTATTTGGTTCTATTTTGGTTTTTGAAACATGGTCTTACTGTGGATTTCAAGCTGATCTTGAATTTACTAGGTACCCCAGACTGGCCTCAAACTTGCAGCCATTCTCCTGCCTCAAAAAAAACCTTTTTTTTCCTTTGGTACCAGGGATTGAACTCAGGACTCTGCACTTGCCAGGCAAGTGCTTATTCTACTGAACTATTTCCCGGGCCCCAAAATTTCCTTTTTCTTTTTGGTGGAACTGGGGATTAAACTCAGGCTTTTGTACTTGCCAGACAAGCGCTTATTCTACTGAGCCATCTCCCTGGCCCCCAAAATTTCTAATTTTAGCAGGCATCCAAAGTGATTATGATGAGACAAGTTTGGGAAATAGAAAATATACTGCTTCAGATGTACTTTCTTTTTTTTTTTTTTTTTAATGTATTTGGTACAGGGTCTCACTTCCTTGCTGGGACTCGTAGAAATCCTCTTGTTTTCAGCCTCCCCAGCACTGGGATTACGGGCATATGCCACCACACTTGCCTGGGTCTTGAGGCCTGCTCAGCTTGCCCAGGGGCGGGGCTGGCATGGTATTGGTGCTGGGGATCAAATCTCAGTCACTGCGCTTGCCTACGCAGGAGCTTAGTCTGCTGAACTATCTCACCAGCTCAGGATATACTTTTCATAAGAACTTATAATAGGATTTGATAGATATTTTCTGGTTATAGTTCATAAAAATATACCTTATTCCTGTATGTAATCAGTGCTGGCATCCTGGAATTTTTTCTGGTATTCAGCAATAGAAATCTGGTTATGTAAAAGGAAAAATCCAGGTGTGTTGACACGTGCTTGTAATCTCAGCACTCCAGAGGCTGAGACAGGATTGATAGAGGGACATGAAATTCCCAACCTGGCCTGAATGAGTTCGTGTTCTCTAAAACCAAAGAATGAATTTTAGGAACAAACGGAGGCTGAGGGTAAAACTTTATTGGAAAGGAAAGCTTCTGTTGGAGAGGGACACAAGGGGGTCCCGAGCGGGTTGTCCAGGAAGCTGTCTCTTTCAGGTTATTTTATAGGACAAAACCATGCGGGGCTAAGGTAGAGACAAAGAGGTCCCGCTTAG